>NW_006408535.1:7647536-7654422 GCF_000296735.1 Chrysochloris asiatica | reverse complement strand
CAAACATCAAAATTCTACAAAGCATCTTCTCAGACCACAATGCTATAAAACTAGAAATCAACAATAAGAAGACCAAGACAATAAAGTCAAATATATGGAAACTGAACAATACCCTGCTGAAAAGCGACTGTGTAAAAGAGGAAATTAAACGTGAAATCACAAAGTTCCTAGAAACAAACGAGAATGAAAACACAACATACCAAAATCTTTGGGACACGGGAAAAGTGATGCTGAGAGGACAATTTTTTGTAATAAATGCGCACATCCAATAAGAAGAAAGAACCAAAATCAACACATTAACAAAGCATCTTCAACAATTAGAAGCAGGCCACAACAATTAGAAGAGGGAACCTATAGTCACCAAAAGAAAAGAAATAATAAAGATCAGAGCAGAAATAAATAAGATGGAAAACCGAAAAACTATAGAAAGAATCAACAGGACAACAAGCTGGTTCTTTGAAAGGATTAATAAAATTGACAAACCAATGACAAAACTAACAAAAGAAAACAGGGAGGGGATGGGAAGAACTCACATACAAACCACATGGTGAAGTCACAACAAATCCAAACGAAATCAAAACGATAAAAACAGAATACTATGAAGAGCTGTACTCCAACAAATTCAAAAACTTAGATGAGATGGATATATTTCCAGGAAAACATGACCACATAAACTTATTCAGGATGAAGAAAAAAACTTGAACAAACCCATAACAAAAGAAGAAATTGATCAGGTCATCAAAAAACTCCCAACCAAAAGAAGTCCAAGCCCAGACAGCTTCACGGGTGACTTATACCAAACATTCAGGGAAGAGCTGTCACCAATTCTACTCATATAATTCCAGAATACAGAAGACGATGGAAAACTCCCTAATACTTTTTATGAAGCAAGCATAACCCTCATACCAAACAAGGAAGGAAATCACTAAAATAGAAAACTATACACCAATATCCCTCACGAACATAGATGCAAAAATTCTCAACAAAATTCTAGCCAACAGATGCCAATAGCACATCACAAAAATAATACATCATGATCAAGTGGGTTTCATAAAAGGGATGCAAAGATTTTTCATCAGCAGAAAAACAATCAACGTAACCCATCATATAAATAAGAAAAAGGAAAAGAATCACATGATCCTATCAATTGATACAGAAAAGGCATTGACAAAATCCAACATCCATTCCTGATAAAAACACTCAACAGAGTAGGAATTGAAGGGAAATTCCTCAACCTAATCAAGAGCATATATACAACACCAACAGCCTATATCACTCTCAATGGAGAAACTGAAAGCCTTCCCTATATGAACAGGAACCAAACAAGGATACCCTTTGTCACCACTTCTATTCAGTATTGTGCTGAAAGTTTTGGCAAGAGCTATACAGCATGATAGAGAAATTAAAGGCATCCAAATTGGCAAACAGGAAGTAAAACTCTCCTTATTTGCAAACAATATGATCCTATACATAGAAAACCCCAAAGACTCAACAAAAAATCTACTAGACCTCATCAGAAGATTCAGAAAAGTGGCAGGGCATAAGATCAACATCCAAAAATCAGCTGGATTTCTCTATAGCAACAACGATAGCACTGAAAAGGACATTAGGAAAGCAATACCATTTACAATAGCCACACCAAGGATGAAATATTTAGGAATAAACATTACCAGAGAAACAAAGGATTTATACAAAGAAAATTACAAAACACTACTACAAGAAACCAACAGAGACCTACAGAAGTGGAAGAACATACCATATTCCTGGATAGGAAGACTCAACATCTTGAAAATGTCAATACTGCCTAAAGCAATTTACACATAAAATGCAATCCCAATCCAGATTACAACAACATTCTTCAAAGAGATGGAAATAACAATTACTAACTTTGTATGGAAAGGAAAGAGATCCTGGATAAGCAAAGCATTGCTTAAAAAGATCAAGACTGAAGGTCTGTCTCCCTGATTTCAAAATTTACTACATGGCTACAGTGGTCAAAACAGCCTGGTACTGGTACAATGAAATATACATTGATCAATGTAAAAGAATCAATAACCCAGAAATTAACCCAACCACATACAGCCAAATTATTTTTGACAAAGTGCCTAGGCATATTGCATGGGGAAGAGATAGTCTCTTTAACAAATGGTAATGGAAAAACGCAAAATCCATTTGCAAAAAAATGAAACAAGACCCATATCTCACATCCCATACAAAAACCAACTCAGCATGGATTAAAGATCTAAATGTGAACCCCACAGTTATGACGGTCATCAATGAAATAACAGGAACAAATGTGAGGGTGCTAATTCAGGGCATATATAGACTACCAAACATTTTGAAAAGTACACAAACAAAAATAGACAAAATAGATGAGTGGAACATACTAAAAATTAAAAACTTATGTGTATCAAAAGACTTCACCAGAGAGTAAAAAGGGAACCCATAGAATGGGAAAAAATCTTTTGCAATGACACATCAGATTAGGGACTCCTTTGTAAAATATATAGGAAACTACAACACCTACCTCTATAAGAAAAAGACAAATAACCCAATTATAAAATGGGCACAGGACATGAACAGACACTTCACCAAGGAGGAGATCTGGGCAGCCAACAAACATATGAAGAAATGTTCATGATCACTAGCCGTCAGAAAAATGCAAATCAAAACTACAATGAGATATCATCTCATACCAGCAATAGCAACAAAGATAAAAAAAAAAGTAGAGGAAAACAAATGCTGACGAGGATGCGGAAAGACCAGGACCCTCAACATTGTTGGTGGGACTGCAAAATGGTCCAACCACTCTGGAAAACAATATGGCGCTTCCTGAGAAGGTTGGAAATAGAAGTACTGTATGACCCAGCAATTCCTCTACTTGGTATTTACCCACAAGAAATACGAGCCATAACACGAGTAGATATATGCACACCAATGTTCACAGCAACAGTATTTACAATGGCAAAAAAAATGGAGACAACAAAAATGCCCATTAATTGAAGAATGGATAAACAAATTGTAGTACATACACACAATGGGATACTACGCTACCTTGAAGAACAACAAGGAAGTTGCAAGCCATTGCTTAACATGGATGAACCTTGAGGACTCATGCTTAGTGAAATTGTTGTTGTTGTTGTTATGTGCCATCTAGTCGGTTCCGACCCATAGCGACCCTGTACAGGGTTTCCGAGGGTGTAAATCCTTACGGGAGTAGAAAGCTTCATCTTTCTCCCGCGGAGCAGCTGGAAATTAGTCAGTTACAAAAGGAGAAATACTGCATAAGACCATTATTGTAAAAGACTAAGACAAAGAACCCTCCCAAAAGGGGAGTGGCAATCTAAATATTTAAGTGCTGATCATGGATATGTATGGGATGAGAGGTGGGGGGGAGGGAGGGAAAGAAAGCACAGAGTAGGGAATAGACATGAGAGCTGGGAGCAGGGGAGGGGAGGAAGGCTGGCAATACACAAGAAAGGGGAGGGGAAAAAGAAGAACAAGGCGGACAGGAGAACGGTTGGGTTGGGCAGTTTCACATGGGCTAGGTGGGACAGAGCTGAATGTTGAGGTTTGCAAAGCCCCGGATTAACAGAGCTTCAGGTTCCAGGGAGTGAGGCATGACTTGAAAGGCGGAAAAGAGGGGAATAATAGTAGGATGCTTGGCTGTCTTTTGAATCTTGGTCTCCCTTGTCTACCATTGTGAAACAGATACTTGAGGGGGGTGGAGGGGGACAGCCAGAAACATCACAACAGAAAACATGTGGGCCTATATCCAGCCTATTACTAACTGGAATACCTTGGGGTGGGGGTGGGGGGTTGGAAACTGCCCAGACCCAAAATGGTGGGGGGACTATGATGGCTTGGACAGATGCTGGGGACACGGGACTCAGGGAGGGACAGGATCTGTTTGCTGACAGCCAGGGGTTGGGGCAGGCCTGTGGGGTTGCAGGCCTTTGGTTATTTGATGATGCATGGAGGGGATTTTAATCATTGCAATGAAATGATATACAATACGATGAATGTGAAGCTGAAGTCGGACAGGCAAATAATGATGCATGCAAAACCTTAGAACAGGGCTCTGGGATACAGAGATTGAGACATGGTTTGAATGGGGAAAAGGGGGGAAATAATGTTAAGATGCTTGGCTGTCTGTTGAATCTTGATTCCCCTGGCATACCACTATAAAATAGACACTGGAGGGGGAGAGAAAAGAATAGCCAGAAATACCACCATAGAAAGCTTGCAAGTCCATCTTCTATTTGCCCAGCGAAGGAGGCTTTCTACAGAGCCTCTGCATTACACAAGACCATAGGTGGAATCCTGAACAGTATCCTGAATCTTCTGAGGGGAAATTTCCACTTGAAAGGACAAGTAGACCAGCCTGGTGTGGCCAGAAGAACAGAAGATACTTCCTGAAAGAAAGACTGACAGGAAAAATACAAAAAATATAGGCAGGCCAACTGATTACTACAAGAACAAACAAGTGGCTTGCCCAGGAGACATCAAGGCAAGTGGTCAGGTCCCCCTCAGGGCAAACCCCCTTCTAAGACTAAGGCTCAATTGGAATGCATGCTCTGATTGGTGACCACGTTCATCACTGATAAGGAGAAGTGAGGGAAAAACAGCAATGAAGCTGTGAGCTAAGCCCTACAATGCTCAATAGACTCCTGTGAACCCAGATGGAGACCTGGTTGGCCTGCAGTGTGCCAAGTCCAGGGGACTCTTGGACCCAGAGTCAGCGACATAGCCACAGAGGACTAGAGTAGAGAGTGAAGTGTCCAGCTGATAAGAAGAGAGGGCTCATGCATAAGTACACCCACACTTGTAGATAATACCTACTTGACCGCCTTCAATGGCTGGATGATCAGAGCTCATACTGAAGAAGAAAGAAGAGAGGAAAAAGGATAATCTGATATAATTTTATGAACTTGACATATACCTATGGAAGCAGTAGCTCAAAAGAGTGAACAAATCTTCACAGTGAGGATCATTCCCACCTCCTCTGCACACAGAGAGGACAGGGATGGGCAACTTGGACAGTGGCTACCCAGAATGGGGCGGGGGGTGGCTACAGAGGCAAGAAGTGACTGGCTTACAAGCTTTCAAGAGGGAACCTAGATCCAGAGGGCATGGAGCTAGGTAGAATCTCAACTTAGTAGTATCCATTCTGCCTAGTCAGGGCTGATGAAAGGAGATGCGAATAATTCTCTTGTGATACAATAGCAAATAATTGTTATTAGGACTGATTTTAAGGGTTGGAAATGTAAAGGTAGATGTTTTGGGGCAAAGGGAGGGCAGTGATTAACCTTGCAGTCTAGGAGCAGAGGTCCCTGGGACCATCAAAGGAGAAGAGCGGAGAACATAATGCTACCCAGAGAAGCAATGATGCCAGGTATGGAGGCAGAGATGATGACGTGGGGAGATAGAGCAGCCGAAGACTTTGGACCTGGAGAGAGAGAGGGGCGGTATGTGGACAACCGGGAGGCAGGCTTGTCAGGTATAAGCTTTGGTTGATGGATGATGCATGGAAGGGATTGTAACCATGGCAAGGAAACAATATACGACGGGATCAATGTGAAGCTGATGTTCCCGCATGTAAACTATCACATAATTCACAATAAAGCATTAAAAAATAATAATAATAAATAGCGGGCAATAAATGCTGGCGAGGATGTGGAGAGACTGGGACCCTCCTACACTGTTGGTGAGATTGCAAAATGGTCCAACCACTCTGAAAGCAATATGGCGCTTCCTCAGAAGGTTGAAAATAGAAATACCTTATGATTCAATTCCTCTACTTGGTATTTACCCACAAGAAACATGATCCATAACATGAGTAGATATATACACACCAATGTTCATAGCAGAGCTATTAATAATAGCAAAAAGATGGAGACAGCCTTAAGTGCCTATCAATTGAATAGATAAACAAACTGTGGTGCATACACACAATGGAATGCTATACTACCTAGAAGAACAACAAGGAAGCTGCAAGCCTTTGCATAACATGGATGAACCTTGAGGACATTATGCTGAGTGAAATTGTTGTTATTGTTCTTAAGTGCCGTTGAGTCGGTTCCAACCCATAGCGACCCTGTACAGGGTTTCCGAGGGTGTAAATCCTTACGGAAGTAGAAAGCCCCATCTTTCTCCCGCAGAGCGGCTGGTAGTTTCGCTGACCTTAAGGTTCGCAGCCCGATTCATAACCACTATGCTACCAGAGCTCCTTCACAAAAGGAGAAATACTGCATAGGACCCTTAATGTAAAAGAGTAAGAAAAAGAACACACAATAAAAGGGGGGAAAATTATATATATATTTGCTGATCACCAGGATGTATGGGATGAGAGGAGGGGAGGGAGAGAGGGGAAGATAGAGCACAGGGTAAGGAATAGACACAGGATAGCTTGGGTGGGGGGCGGGGGGGCAATACACAAGAAGGGGAAGGCAATGGAAGAATAAGACAGATGGGAGAACAGAGAACAGTTAGGCAGGTTCTCATGGGCTAAATGGGACAGAGATAAATGATGATATATGCACAACCTTGGAACAACAGGGCTCCAGGATATGGGGATTGAGGCATGGTTTGAAGGGGTGAAAGAGGGAAATAATGTTAAGATGCTTGTCTGTCTTATGAATCTTGGCTTCCCTTGCCCACCACTGTAAAATAGACACTTGAAGGGGGGAGAAAGAAATAGCCAGAATCATCACTACAGAAATCTTGTAAGTCCATCTTCAGTCTATAACTGTTTGGAATACCTTAAGGGGGCTCGTAGTTGACCAATGGAAGAGGCTTCCTGTAGAGCCTTTAAATTGCACAAGACTACAGGTGGAATCCAACACTATCTCATGAGCCCTCTTGGCCTGGTGTTCCGTGTTGTGTA
>NW_006408535.1:7627320-7647001 GCF_000296735.1 Chrysochloris asiatica | reverse complement strand
ATGGCACCTGACGACAACAACAATAGCAACAAAAGGTGGAATCCAGAACCCCATCCAGAACCGACTGACATAGGATATTTCCACTGGAAAGGATGAGTAGACCAGCCTGGAGTGGCTAGAATAACAGAAGATACTTCATGAAAGAAATACTGGCAGGACAAATCCAAAACAATAATGGCAGTCTAATTGATTACTATAAGAACAAGTAAGCAGTTCGCTTGGGAGCCATCAAAGCAAGTGGTCAGGACCCCTCAGAGCAAACTCCCTCCCAAGACTGAGACTCAAGGAGAGTACAAGAGCAGGCATGTGGTCTGGCTGGTGACCATGTTGGTCACTGACAAGGGGAAGAGGGGGATAAAACAGCAATGAAGTTGTGAGCTAAGTCTGACCACATTCAGTAGACCCTTGTGAAGCCAGGTGGAGACCTGGATGGCCATCAGTATGGCAAGACCCACAGATTCCTGGGTCCAGAGGCAGTGACATCGCCACAGAGGACCAGAGTGGAGAGTGAAGTGTCCAGCTGATATGAAGTAAGGGGAGATGCACAAGAACACCCATCCTTGAAAATAGTACCCACTTGACCTGGCTTTGATGGCTGGATGATCGGAACGCGACTAGAAGAAGAAAGAAGAGGGAAAAAAAATAATAAGAGTAACCTGCTATAATTTGATAAACTTTACTTATACTTATGGATGTGTTGTTGTTGTTAAGTGCCATTGAGTCAGTTCCGACCCTTAATGACCCTGTATAGGGTTTCCGAGGAACTGCTGGTGAGCTTGAACGGCCTACCTTGCAGTTTAAAATGCTTTGTAGTCTGGCGCATTAACCCACAGCACCACACCAGGACTCCACTTATGGATGTAGTAGCTCAAAAAAAGGGAACCAATCTTTACAGTGAGGATCACTCCAACCCTGTCGGTACACAGGGTTTTCAGGGACGGGCTACTTAGACATTGGCTATCCAAAATGGGGTGCCTATAAAGGCAAGAAGTGACTGGCTTACAAGCTTTCAAGAGGGAGCCTAGTTCCAGATGAGGAGGGGGAAGGTAGAATCACCACTGAATGATTTCCAATCTTTTGGACCAGGCTGGCAAAAGGAAATGGGGATAAGACTCTTGTGGTGCAAAAGTGGATAATTGCCATCAGGACTGACTGTGAGGGCAGGAAATATAGCAGTATAAGTTTTTTGACAAAAGGAGGAGAATGATTGATTTTGCAGCCCAGGAGTGGAGGTCCCTGAGACCATCAAGTGATAAGAATGAGAGCAGAACCCTACACAGAGAGGCAGTGATGCCAGGGATGGAGATAGAGATGATAACATGGACCAATGGAGTGGCTGGGGACACTGGACTCAGAGAAGGAGAAGGGCTGTGTGCTGACAGTCAAAGGGGGGGAGGGGGTGGCGGTGGGGTGGTACAGGCCTGTGTGGTGTAGCCTTTGGTTATTTGATGATGCATGGAGGAGAATGTAATCATTGCATTGAAATGAAATACGATAGGGTCAGTGTAAAGCTGATGTTTTCCCATGTAAACCTCACAATAAAAATGTAAAATAATAACAGTAAAATTTATATGGAAAGGAAAGAAGCCCAGGATAAGCAAAGCACTATTTAAGAAGAAAAATAATGTTGGAAGTATCTCAATCCCTGATTTGAAATTTTAATATACAGCTACAGTGGAGTCCTGGTGTGGCGCTGTGGGCTAATGCGTCAGACTGCAAAGCCCTTTGAACTGCATGGTCGGGAGTTCAAGCTCACCAGCTACTCATTGGAAACCTATACAGGATCGCTTTAGGTCGGAATCAACTAAATGGCACTTAACAACAACAACAGTGGTCAAAACAGCCTGGTACTAATACAATGAAAGACACATTGATCAATGAAACAGAATTGAGAATCCAGAAATTAACCAATCCGTATACAGCCAGTTGATTTTCAACAAAGTACTTAAATATATTGTGTAGGGAGGAGAGAGTCTCTTCAACAGAGGTGCTGGCAGAACTAGAAAGCGATATGCAAAAGATTCAAACAAGAACTTTATCTCATGCCTTATACAAAAACCAACTCAGAATGGATTAAAAGTCTAAATGTGAATCCCAGAATTATAAAGGCCATCAATGAAAAAATAGGGACAAATGTGAGGGCTCTAATTCAGGGCATACACAGACTACCAAATATTTTGAATACTACATAAACAAAAGTAGACAAAATAGATGATTGGGACATACTAAAAATTAAAAACTTATGTGCATCAAAAGACTTCACCAGAAGAGTAAAAAGGGAGCCCATAGAATGGGAAAAAAATCTTTTTCAATGACACATCAGACAAGGAACTCATTTCTAAAATATATAGAAAATTACAACACCTCTACAAGAAAAAGACAAATAACCCAATTAAAAAATGGGCACAGAACACTAACAGATACTTCACCAAGAAGGAGATCTGGGCAGCCAAGAAACATATGAAGAAATGTTCATGATCACTAGCCATCATTGTTGTTAAGTACTGTGGAGTCGGTTACGACTCATAGTGACCCTAACACAGGGTTTCTGAGGCTGCACATCTTTACAGGAGCAGAAAGCCTCATCTTTCTCCTGTGGAACACCTGGTAGTTTCCAACTGCTGACGTGGAGGTTAGCAGCCCGATTTACAGTTGCTATGCTTCCAGAGCTCCTTTCCATTAAAAAGATGCAAATCAAAACAACAATGAGATATCATCTCACACCTGTAGTAACAGGAAAGATCAAAAAAGTAGAGGACAATAAATGTTGGCGAGGATGTGGAGAGAATGGGACACTCCTTCATTTTTGGTGGAATTGCTAAATGGTCCAACCACTCTGAAAGCAATATGGCGCTTTCTCAGAAGGTTGAAAATAGAAATAGCTTATGATCCAACAATTCCTCTACTTGGTATTTACCCACAAGAAATAAAAGCCATAACATGAGGAGATATATGTACACCAATGTTCATAGCAGCACTATTTACAACAGCAAAAAGATGGAGACAGCCTAATTGCCCATCAATTAAAGAATGGATAAAGAAACTTTGGTACATACACACAATGGAATACTATGTTACATTGAAGAACAACAAGGAAGCTGCAAGCCACTGCATAACATGGATGAACCTTGAGGACATTATGTTGAGTGAAATTAGTCAGTCACAAAAGGAGAAATACTGCATAGGACCATTACTATAAAAGACTAAGAAAAAGAACCCATACTAAAAGAGTGGGGGGAATATTCTTTCCTAGTTACCGGGATGTGCAGGGTAGGATTACGGGAGGGAGGGGAAAGTGGAGCACAGGATAGGTAATAGACCCAGGATAGTTTGGGTGCTGGGGACGAGGCATTACACAACAAAGGGGAGGAGAATGGAAGAACAAGACAGATGGGAGAACAGTTAGGCAGGTTTTCATGGGCTAAGTGGGAAAGAGGCAAATAATGATATATGCACAACCTTGGAACAACAGGGCTCTGGGATACAGGGATTAAGGCATGGTTTCAATGAGTAAAAGAGGTAAAATAATGTTAAGATGCTTGACTGTCTTTTAAATCTTGGTTTCCCTTACATACCACTGTAAAATAGACACTTGAGGGGAAGAGAAGGGAATAGCCAGAAATATCACGATAGAAAGCTTGTAACTCTTCTGTTGATAACTGATTGGAATACCTACAATGGGGCTAGAACTTGCCCAGTGAAGGAGGCTTCCTGAGGACCTTCTGCACTGCATAAGACCATAGGTGGGATCATGAACCCCATCCAGAATCTTTGAGGTGGGAAACGTCCTCTTGAAAGGACAAGCAGACCAGCCTGGAATGGCTAGAAGAACAGAAGATACTTCTTGAAAGAAAGACCAACAGGAAAAATACAGAACAATAACGGCAGTCCAATTGACTACTACAAGAACAAGAAAGTTGCTTGCTCTGAAGACATCAAGGCAAGTGGTCATGTCCCCTCAGGGCAAACCTCCTTCCAAGACTAAGACTCAGGGGGAATACACTAGGAGACGTGCTGTCTGACTGGTGACCACATTGGTCACCGATAAGGAGGAGTGAGGGAAAACCAGCAATGAACCTGTGAGTTAAGTCCTACCATGTTCAACAGACTCCTATGAACCCGTTTGGAGACCTGGTTGGCCAGCAGTGTGGCAAGACCTAAGGACTTCTGGGCCTAGAGTCAGTGACATAGCCACAGAGGACCAGAGTAGAGAGTGAAGTGTCCAGGTGATAAGAAGTGAGGGCATATGCACACGAATACCCACATTTGCAGATAATACCCACCTGACCTGGCTTCAATGGCTAGATGATCAGAACTCAACTAGAGGAAGAAAAAAGGAAAAAAAGAGTAATTTGATACAATTTGATGAACTTGATCTACACCTATGGATGCAGTAGCTCAAAAGAGGGAACAAATCTTTATAGCAAGGATCATCCCCACCCTCTTAGTACACTGGGTAGACAGGGATGGGCAACTTGGACAACTTACACAGGTAAACAGGGATGGGCAACTTGGCTACCTAAAATGGAGTGGAGGGCTACAAAAGCAAGAAGTGACTGACTTACAAGAGGGAGCCTAGATCCAGAGGGTGCAGAAGAAGGTAGAATCTCCATTGAGAAGTAATCAATCTGGGCGGGGCTGATGAAAGGAGATGGGGATAGGATTCTTGTGGCACCATAGTGAATAATTGCTATCAGGACTGACTGTGAGGGTTAAAAATGTAAAGGTAGACATTTTGTAACAAAAGGAGGTTAGTGGTTGACTTTGCATTCCAGGAATTTAAGTCCCTGGGACCATCAAGGGAGAAGAGCGGAGTGCGGTACCCTACCCAGAGAAGCAGTGGCGCCAGAGATGGAGGCAGAGACGATGCCGTGGAGAGATGGAGTGGCTGGGGACTCTAGACCCAGAGAGGGAAGGGGCTGTGTGCTGATGACCAAGGGGCAGGCTTGCAGGGTATACCCTTTGGTTGTTGGATGATGTATGGATAGGATTGTAATCATGGCAATGAAACGATATACGATAGGATGAAAATAAAGCTAATAGTCTCCCATGTAAACTATCACATAATTAACAATAAAACACTTAAAAAAATAAAGAATGTGCCCTAGACACATTACTGGTACAGAATGAGAGGAATGTGAAGCAGACCTGGAGCCAGTCTGCTTTTGGAGCTTAAGCCAGTTGATCTCTGTATAAATAATCTGACCTGAGAACAGAATAAATGACTTTTGTTCTGTACCACTGAGTTTTGGGGTAACTTGTTTTGCAGCACAAACTAATACCGAAGATTTAAGGAAAAAGAATGTTTAAACAATGAATTGGGGGAAAGTAGTTAGATAAAAAGACTAGTAAGAAGAAATCAGAGAGAGTGAAGGAGAATAAGAAAGGACCAGTGTCAAGGTATCCAAGACTGAGGAACATTTCAAGGGAAACATGGTCAAAATCCACAGTGAGATCATAAAGAATACAAAGTAAACTACTACATTTGTAACTTGGAGTCCACTTTTAGTTGACCTGTGCCTAGGCAACTTCAGCTAGTTTGGTGGCAGCAGAAATCATATTGCAGTGTGTTGAAGAATAATTGGAAAAGGAGGAAGTAGAGGCAGGATCTGTATACCACTCTTGAGTATTGCAATAAATGGAGAAATGTAGGTATTGGAGGATAGTACAATAACACCAGAGCCAAATCAGAGTTGAGTTTGTTTCCACAGCAAAGGATTGCTTCTAGTCACTCAGAAAGAGTTCAGTGGGCCTCCACAAGTTGAAATAGCATTAGATCCTCGGGAAACCCTGTACAGGGTCGCTATGGGTCGGAACCGACTCTATGGCACTTAACAACAACAACAACAGAGATACAAGCTACCCACTGCCTTCAAGTTGATTCCAATTCACAGAGATCCTATAGGACAGAGTAGAATTGCTCTTTGGGTATCAGAGACTGTAGATCTTTTGGGGTGCAGACAGTTTCATCTATCTCCCTCAGAGTAGCTGGCAGGTGTGAATCACTTGACCTTGTGGTTATCAGCATAATGCTTGACCCAATGCACCACCAGGGCTCCTTATAGAGACCAAAGAAGGAGTTTATTCTCTGAGAAAGAATTCTCTGTGTTAAACTGTAATCTATTAAAAAGAGAGTTACACATTATCTCTTAGGATTGATCACTGTTCTGTTTATAAATTATCTCTTTGGATGATCATTGTTCAATTTTATGTCACACACGCATAACAAGGTTTTCAAGAGTCCCAGAAAAATGCTCCGTCATGTCTAGGATTATGTAGTGGTATTTTTGTATGCACTTTCCTAAGCTTGGAACTTGTCATATTTTTCTTTAGTCCTGGGTGAAAATGCAGTCAAGGGAATGAAAATGCTTGCAACAGTTTTCTAGGCTGAAGGGAAGTATTTGAAGGAGAGTGACAAATCTGTAACAGAATGAGAAAAAGAGCTTCTATAAGAAGTGGACCTACTTCTTCTTTTGATATAGTAGTTCATGTTGCACAGAGATACATACGTTTGGCGGGTTACAAACTGAAGGCCAAAGATTTCATTCCTGTTGACTTTTATTTTCTCTGTGAAACAGAAAGCAAGTCATGTATGTGTTCAGAGTGAAGTATTCTTTGATTACCTTCTTATTCCAATTTATGAGCAAAGTTTTTCCCATAGCAAATTTTGCATGCCTCAACTCATTTTGTATTTTAACCTTCCTGACAGTCCTTCCTAAATTAATCTAAAGTTCTTGAATATACATGAAGTGTAAATTAGAAAAAATTTTGGAAGGTAATATAGCAATATATATCAAAATGTTAAGTGAGCACACACTTTGATTAAGTAATCCCATGTCTAGAAATTTATAAAAATGATAAGCACAAAAATGTAAAGTGATACATGCACAATATTAATAATTAAAATGATTTATATTAGTAAAATGGATAAAACACAAATATTCATGAATATGAATGCTCATGTATATTGGAATATGCATTAATATACACTTGTCTGTCAGTTTGTTGCACTGTGGTGGCTTGCGTGTTGCTCTGATTCTGGAAGTTATGCCAGCAGTATTTTGAATGCCAGCTGGGTGACCCATGGAGGTGGACAGATTTCAATTAAGTTTCAAGACAAAGACAAATTCCGAAGAAGGACAGGTGTACTACTTCCAATTGTTTAGCTACTGAAAACCTTATGAATAGCAATGAAACATTGTCAGATAGCATCAGAATATTAAAAATTGAAACATGATGAACAGCACCAGAATATTGTCAGATACAGCATTGGAAGATGAGACCCCCCAGGTTGGAAGGAACTCAAAATAGTAGGAGAAAAAGCTGAGTTGACCCCAATGATACAAATGGAGTACAGCCTTCTGGACTTTCATTTACTGATAAGGCCACAACTGAAGCAGAGGACAAATGGTTGCAAATACCCATTAATAATTGAACATGGAATGTAAGCAGTATGGATCAAGGAAAATTGGAAGTTGTCAAAAATGAAATGGAGCATAGAAACATTGACAACCTTGGCATTGTTGTTGTTGTTGCTAGTTGCCTTCGAGTCAGTACCGTCAAGTTAGTTGACATCAACTCATAGTCAGCCTATGCACACAGCAACACTGCCTGGTTCTGTGCCAACCTCACAATTGTTGCTATGTTTGAGCCCATTGCTGCTGCCACTGTTCCAATCCATCTAATTGGGAGTCTTCCTCTTTTTCTCCAACACATCACTTTACCAAACATGATATCCTTCTCTAGGGAATGGTCCATCCTGGTAACATGTCCGAAATATGAGAGACAAAGTATCGCCATCCTGGCTTCCAAAGAGCATTCTGGCTGAACTTTTTCCTACACAGATTTGTGTGTTCTTCTAGCAGTCCATGGTACTTTTAATTTTCCATAGAATGCTTCAACACCATAATGCAAATGCACCAGTTCTTCTATTGTCCTCCTTATTCACTATACAACTTTCATATGTGTATGTGGTTATTGAAAATACCATGACTTGGGTCAGGCATACCTTAGTCCTCAAGCTGACATCTTTGCTCTTTAACACTTGAAAAAGGTCTTGTGCAGCATATTTGCCTAATGCAGTACGTCATTTGATTTCTTGACTGCTGCTTTCTTGAGTGTTGATAGCTGATGCAAGCAAAATGAAATCTTTGACAACTTAAACCTTTTCTCCATTTTTACAGATTTTTTTTTTTTTTTTTTTTTGTCCAATGATGAGGATCTTTGTTTTCTTTCCATTGACATGCAATCAATATTTCTTCATATAATCCAGCTTCTTGGATCATTTGCTCAGCATACAGATTGATTAAGTATGGTGAAAAGAGTACAATCCTGGCACACACCTTTTCTTATTTTAAACTATTCAGGTCCCTTTGTTCTAACAACTGCCTCCTGATCTATATACAGATTCCTCATGAGCACAATTAAGTGTTCTGAAATACCCATTATTCTCAATATTAGTCATCGTTTTTTTCATGAGTTACCCAAAGAAAGCCTTTGCATAGTCAATAAAGCACAAATAAACATCTCTCTTTTATTCTCTGCTTTCAGCTAAGAACCATCTGACATCAGCAATGATATCTCTCATTCCACAACCATAATCGAATTGAGCCTCTGGTGGTTCCCTGTCAATGTACTGTTACAACATTTTTTGAATTATCTTTAAGAAAATTTTACTTGCATGTGGCATTAATAACATTTTATCATGATTTTTGCATCTTATTGGGTCACATCTCTTTGGAATGTGCCCAAATATAGATCTCTTCCAGTCAATTGGCCAGGTATTTGTCTCCCAAATTTTTTGGTATAGGTGACTGAGTACCTCCAGTCCTGTAAAGTTTGCTGAAAGATTTCAATTTGTATTCCATTAATACCCAGAGCCTTGATTTTTGCCAATGCCTTCAATGCACCTTGAACTTCTACCTTCAGTATCACTGACTCTTGATCATATGCTACCTCTTGACATGAGTGAACAGCAACCATTTCTTTTTGGTACAGTGACTGTCTATTCCTTCCATCTTGTTTTCATGCTTTATGGATCATTCAATAGTTTTTCCATAGAATGCTTCAATAGTTCAAGTCAAGGTTTGAGTTTTTTTCTTCAGTTCCGTCAGCTTTACAAAAATCTAACTCCAGGTTTTGGCACATTGCGTTATCTCTGACTTTGTCTTCTCTAGCTGCACTTTGGGTTTTCTATTCAGCTCATTTACCTCCTCATATCTTCCATTTGCTTTAACATCTCCACACTGGAAAGCAAGTTTCAGAGTCTTTTCTCTGACATCCATTTTGACCTTTTCCTTCTTTCCTGTCTTCTTAGTAGCCTTTTGCTTTCTTCTTATATGATGTTCTTGATGTTATCCCACAACTCTTCTGGTCTTTGGCCTTCAGTGTCTAATGCATCAAATCTCTTCTTCAGATGATTTCAGAATTCAGGTGAGATATGTTCAAGGTGATATTTTGGTTCTTGTGGACTTGTTTTCATTTTCTTAAGCTTCAGACTGCACATGGGCAATTGGTATGTTTGACAGTCTGCCCCTGGACTTGTTTTAATTGATATGGAGTTTTCTTTCTACTGGCTCTTTCCACAGATGTAGTCAATTTGATTTCTGTGTTTTCCATCTAGTGAGATCCGTAAGTATAGTCATCTTTTATGTTGTTTGAAAAAGATATTTACAATGAAGAAGTCATTGGTTTTGCAAAATTCTTTCAAATGATCTCCAGCATCATTTGTATCATCAAAGCCATATCTTCCAACTACTGTACCTTCCTCTTTGTTTCCAACCTTTGCATTCCAATCACTTAGCAATTATCAATACATCTAGATTGAATGTTTGATCAATTTCAGACTGAAGAAGTTGATAGAATTCTTCAATTTCATCATCATTGGCTTTAGTGGTTTGTGCGTAAATTTGAAAAGTAGTGGAGTTAACTGGTCTTTTCCTTGCAGGCATATGGTTATTACCTATCACAGCCAGCATTGTATTTCAAGGCAGATCTTGATTTGTTCATTTTGATGATAAATGTGATGCCACTGTGCTTCATATTGGTATTCCATGCATAGTGAACCATTTGACTGTCAGATTCAAAATGGCCAACATCAATCCATTTCTACTCACTAATGCCTAGGGTATCGATGTTAGTATGTTCCATTTCATTTTTGACACTTTCTCATATCCCTAGATTCATATTTTGTACATTCCATGTCCTGGATACTGATGAATTTTTGCAGTTGTTTCCTCTTCATTTTCAGTTTTACCCCATCAGCAAATGAAGGTTCTAAAAGCTTTACTCCATTCGTGTTCATGGTCAACTCTACTATGAGGAGGCAGCCCCCATCATATTTTGAGTGCCTTTCAACCTGAGGGCTCATCTTCTGGCACTATATCTGACAATGTTGTGGTACTCTTCATCATTTTTCAGTATTCAATATTCAGGTGCTGACAGTGCTCCACTGCTATTCATAATGCTTTCATTGACTAAATATTCAGAAGTAGTTCCTCTCTCCTTCTTCCTAGTCTGGCTTTGTCTTCAAGCTCAGTTAAAACCTGTCCGTTGTGGGGAGCCCTGGTGGTATTTTAAATACCTGTGGCATAGATTCCAGAATCAAAGCAACACATAAGCCACCACAGTATGAAAAAACTGACACACTGGTATTAGTGAGCATAAAGGGACTGGTTTGGGCCATTTTGAATCTGAAAATAATATAGTTTACTATTCCATGAATGACAATTTGAAGAGGAATGGTGTCATGTTCACCATAAAAAAAAACATTTCAAGATCTACTTTGTAGTATAATGCTGTCTGTGAGACAATATTTGTACACCCATGGAATCAGCAGTCAAGATATCAAACGACGTATTGCATTAGGCAAATCTGCTGCAAAAGACCTTTATAAAGTGCTGAAGAGCAAAGATGTCAGCTTGAGGACTAAGCTGTGCCTGACCCAAGCCATGGTATTTTCAATAACTTCGTATGCATGTGAAAGCTGGACAGTGAATAAGGAAGACCATAAAATAATTGATGCTTTTGAGTTATGGTGTTGGAGGAGAATATTGAAAGTGCCATGGGCTGCCAAAAGAACCAACAGACCCGTGTTGGAAAAAGTGCAGCCAGTCTTCCCTGGAGGCCAGGATGGTCAAACTTTGTCTCTCATACTTCGGGCGTATTGTCAGAAGGCACCAATCATTGGAGAAGGATATCATGTTTGCTAAGGTGGAGGGTCAGAGAAAAGGAGGAAGACCATGGTGAGATGGATTGGCCAAGTGGCAGCATCAATGGACTCAAGCGTGGCAACAATAGTGAGGTTGGCCCAGGATTAGACAGTGTTTCATTCTGCTGTGCAAAAGGTCACTATGAGTTGGTACTGACTCAAGGGCACCTAACAACAACAAGAAGAAATAAGACCAGTTAATACCACTTTTATTCAAATTTAATCAACAACCACTAAAGCCAGTGATGGTCTTGAACATATCCCAACTATGTTCTAGAGATGATATCAAGAGATATCATCTAGAATCTAGAGATGATATCAAGAACAGAGTTGATGCATTATACACTAGTTACCGAAAACCAGAGGAGTTGTGGGATGACATAAAGAACATCATACAGGAAGAAAACAAAAGATTATTAAGAAGGAAGAAAAGGCCAAAATGGGTGTAAGAATAAATTCTGAAGTTTGCTGTCCAGTGTAGAGATGCTAAAGCAAATGGAAGACATGAGGAGGTAAAAGAGCTGAACAGAAAATTTCAAAGCTCAGCTTGAGAAGACAAAGCCAAATGTTATAATGAAATGTACAAAGATCTGGAGTTAGAGAACCAAAAGGAAAGAACACACTAAGCATTTCTCAAGTTGGAAGAACTGAGGAAAAAATTCAAGATTCAACTTGAAACATTGTAGGATTCCGGAAGCAAAATATTGAAAGATGCCAGAATTGTCAAAAGAAGACGGAAGGAATAGGCAGATTCACTGTACCAAAAAGAAATTGTTTAATGCCAACCATTTCAAAAGGTAACATATGATCAAGAGTGAATAATCAGGAAGGAATAAGTCCAAGGGGCACATAAGGCATTGACAAAGAATGAGGCTCTGAGAATTGATGGAATACAAATTGAAATTATTCAACAAACTGATACAGCACTGGAGGTGCAGCTATGCTATTCTAAGGTAGGTAACTCGATGGAATGTGGAAACCATAGGGCAATATCATTAATGTCATAAGCAAGTAAAATTCTGCTAATGATAATTGAAAAACCGTTGCAACAGTACCTATATGGGGAACTTGCCTAGGTTTAAGTCGTTATTCAGAAAAGGATATGGTATGAAAGATGTCATTGCTGACATCAGATGATCTTCTCTTAAAACATAGAATACCAGAATGATGTTTACTTATGCTTTAATGACTGTGCAATATTTCAACTATTTAGATCACAACAAGCTATGGCAATATTGCAGAGAATGAGTTTTCCGGAACACTTAAAATCATGCTCTTGAGGACCCTGTATATAGGCAGTCATTACAATAGAGCAAAAGGACACTGACTCTTAAAATCAGGAAAGGTGCCTTTTTTTCTTAAACCAGATGGAATCATGGAGAATGTCAAAGAGAAGAAAAAGAAGGTTCCTCCTGTGCCAGAATTCCTTAAGGAATTTTGCAGAACTAAAGATCAAGCATCTGAGAAAGAAGTTTGCCCAAAAGATGCTTCAAACAGCAAGGAGCAAGCACATCTATGAAAAAGCTAAGCAGTATCATAAGGAATACAAGCAGATGTACAGAACCAAGATTTAAATGGCTAGGATGACAAGAAAAGCAAGGCAACATCTATGTACCTGGAGAGCCCAAGCTGGCATTTGTTATCAGGATCAGTGGTGTCAGTAGTGTAAGTTCACAGGTTCAAAAAGTGTTGCAACTTCTTTGCCTTCACCAGATATCAGTGGCATCTTTGTTAAGATCAAGAAGGCTTCAGTTAACATGCTGAGGAGTGTGGAACCATATATTTCATAGAAGGAGCTCTGGTAGCATAGTGGGCTTCTAGTCTGAAGGTCAACAGTTCAAAACCATCAGCTGTTTCACAGGAGAAGGATGAGGTTTTCTGCTCCTGTAAAGATTTACAGCCTCAGAAACCCTATACAGTGTTTCTCAAGTCAGAATTGACTCCACGGCACACCACCACAACCACCATATTGTATGGGGGTATCCAACCTTGAGATCAGTGAATGAACTGATCTACAAGCGTGGACATGGCAAAACCAACAAGAAGAGAATTGCCCTGACAGATAACACATTGATTGCATGTTCTCTTAGTATATATGGCATCATATGTATAGAGGATCTGATTCATGAAATTGTCACCATTGGGGTATGTTTAAAAGAATCAAATAATTTACTGTGGCCCTGCAAATTACCTTCTCATGGTGGAATGAATAAAAAGACCACCCATTTTGTAAAAGGCGGATATGCTGGCAACAGGGAAGACCAGAGCAACAGGCTTATTAAAAGGATGAACTAAGGTGTCTACCATGATTATTTTTGTAATCTGATCATCTAATAAAACAGTAAATGTTTTCAAATAGAAAAAAAAAAAAAATCAGGAAATGTGTGTGCCAAGGTTGTATTCTTTCCCTATACTTATTCAATCTATATGCAGAGCAAATACTTTGAGAAACTGGATTATATGAAGAAGACCATGGCAGCAGGATTAGAGTGGACCTCATTAACAACCTGCAGCATACAGATGATACAACCTTGCTTCCTGAAAGAGAAGCAGACTTAAAATACTTACTGATGAAGATCAAAGACCACAGCCCTCAGTATGGCTTGCACATCAATGTAAGGAAAACCAGAATCCTCACCACTGATCCAATGAATAACATCATGATACTGGAGAAAGGATTGAAGTTGTAAAATACTTAATTTTTCTTGGACCCACCCACTATCAATACTCATGGAAGCAACAGTCATTATAAATCAAATGACCTATTGCATTAGTCAAGTCTGCTGTACAAGACCTCTTAAAAATTGTTCAAGAGCAAAGATACCAGGCTGAGGACTAAAGTGCACCTGAAGCAAGCTGTGATATTTCCAAGAACCTGATATGCATGTGAAAGTTTAACAATGTATAAGGAAGACCATAGAATAATTCATGCACTTGAGTTATGGTGTTGGAGAAGAATTTTAAAGGTGCCATAGACTTTCAGAAGAACAAACAAATCAATATTGGAAAAAGTACAACCAGAAAGAATGCTCATTAGAAGCCAATATGGCCAGACTTTGTCTCTCATACTCCAGACATATTGTTAGAAGAGACCAGACCCTTGAGAAGGACATCACGCTTAGTAAAGTGGAGGCTCATCAAAAAAGAGGGAGATTCCCAACACGGTGAATTCAAACAGTAGCAGCAACAATGGGCTCCCGGGTAGCAGCAATTGTGAGAATGGTGCATGTTCAGGCAGTGTTTCATTCTGTTGTACTTAAGGTAGCTATCAGTCTGAACAGACTCTAGGCACTTAACAACAATATACTTGAATAGGGACCATTTACAATTAAAAACAATATTTATTGTTGATAATAAACCATAAATCATACATCAATTCAAAGGTTTCTGCTTGTCCAATTCAGTAACACTGATAACGTTCTTTGAGTTGCACACCCATTCCCACACTCTCTTTCTGAGTTATTCCTCCCCTATAAATATAAGCTCACTGGCGCTATGGTCCCTATCAAATCTTTCAAGTTGCTGTTGTCCGATTAAGGAGTCCTGGTGGTACACTGGATTATGTTTACGGTGGGCAGCTAACCACAAGATTGATTGTTCAACCCCATTAGCCATTCTATGGAAGCAAGAGGAGGCTTTCTGCTACCATAAAGTTATAGTTTCAGAAAACCTTATGGAACCGCTCTCCTGTGTCCTGTAGGGTCGCTATAAGTTGTAATAAACTTGATGGCAATGGGTTTGTTGTCACTTTGATTCACTTTGTTGTTAAGTGTCATTGAGTTGGTTCTGATTAAACCCTGTAAAGTGTTTCCAAGGAGCAACATGTGTGTGTGAACCTCTCACCTTGTGATTAGCAGTCCAGTGCTCATCCTACAGCATCGCACCAAGATCCCATATAAATATTTCTTTAAAGAACATAATAATGCTTAGTGTAGACAATTTTTATTAGTTAAATTATTGTTTGGGTTTAAGAAGACTTCAGGGATATTTTTATTAAAATTTTAAAGAATAGCTCAGGGCAATAGTTTTAGGGGTCCATTCAAATTCTATGAGTCCAGCAAGTCTGGAGTCCAGGAGAATTTGAAATTCTGTTCATATTTTTCCAATGAATAGAGATCTTTGAAAGTAAACTATAGTATGGTTATATACATAGTAAAATTCTATACATAAAGAAACTATGATGTAGATCTATATCTATGTCATTCAACAATGTTGGTGAATGAAAAAGTAAGTTTTTGTTGTTCTTGTTACTGTTGTTTTTAATGGCCATGAAGTGGATTTCAACTCATGGTGATCTTATGCCCAACAGAATGAAGCACTGCCCAGTCCTGCTCTCTCACAATTGTAATTACTTTTGAGCCCACAGTTGCTGCTACTGTGTCAATCCATCTCATTGGAGGTCTTCCTCTTTTTCACTGACCCTCCACTTTTCCAAGCATATTGTTCTTCTCCAGGGACTGGTCCCTCCTGACCACATGTCCAAAGTATGAGAGATTAAGTCTTGCCATCCTAGCTTTTAAGAAGCATTCTGACTGCACTTCTTCCAAGACAGATATGTTTGTTCTTATGGAAGACCAGGGTATTTTTAATATTCTTCTCCAACATCATAATTTAAATGCATTCATTATTCAGTGGTATTGTCCAATTTTCATATGCATATGAGGTGACTGAAATACCATGGCTAGGTTCACAAGCTCCTTAGTCCTCAAACTGAATGCCCTTTAACACTTAGTAAAAATCTTTTGCAACTGATTTGCCTAATTCAATACATAATTTGATTTGTGATTGTTGCTTCCATGAGTGTTGTTTATGGATTGAAGCAAAATTAAGTCTTTGAAAAATTCCATCTTTTCTCCATTTATCATGATATTATTTATTGGCCTGGTTGTGAGGATCTGTGATTTCTTTGCACTGAGGTGCAATCCATAATGAAGGCTATAATCTTTGATCTTCATCAGTAAATATGTCAAGTCCTCTTTGCTTTCATCAAACAAGGTTGTGTCATTGGCTTATCTGAGGTTGCTAACGAGTCTTCCACCAACCCTGATGCCATGTTCTTCTTCATATAATCCAGTTTCTCTGATTATTTGCTCAGCATACTAAGTATGGTGAAAGGATGTAACATGGCATACACCTTTCCTGATTTTAAATCATTTAGTACCCCCTTGTTCTGTTCTAACAACTGCCTCTTGGTCTATATACAGGTGCTGCATGAGTATAATTAAGTGTTCTGGAATACCTATTGTTTGCAATGTTATTCATAGTTTGTTATGATCCACACAATCAGAAGCTTTTGCCTAATTAATAAAGCACATCTTTATTGGTATTCTCTGCTTTTAGCCAATATTCATCTGATGTCAGCAGTGATATCCCTTATCCATGTTCTCTTCTGACTCTAGCTTAAATTTCTGACAGCTCCCTGTCAATGATACCACTGTAATCATTTTTCAGTTATCTTCAGCAAAATTTTATTGCATGTGATATTAATGATATTGTTCAATGATTTCCACATTCCATTGGACCACCTTTCTTTGGAATGGGAACAATTGGTGGGTCAGGCAACTATCTTCCAAATTTCTTGGCATAGATGAGTGAGCACTTCCAGTGCTGCGTCAGTTTGTTGAAATATTTCAATTTGTAAAACACCAATTCCTGGAGCCTTGTTTTTTTCAGTGTCTTCAGTGCAGCTTGGACTTCTTTCTTCATTATCACTGGTTCTTGATCATATTCTACCTCATGAAATGGTTGAACTTTTACCATTTCTTTTTGGTACAATGACTCTGTATATACCTTCCACCTTCTTTCACCGTTTTCTGCTTCATCAATATTTTGCCTATTGTTGTTAGGTGTCTTTGAGTCATTTCTGACTCATTGACACCTTATGCACAACAGAGTGAAACAATGCCGGGTCCTTTGCCACCTTCGCAATCGTTGTTAAGCTTTGGTGGTCTTACCAGATGAACTTTGCCTCCTTTCTCCTCAACTAAAAAGTATTTAGAGTTAATATTCCTTCCAAGAAACACTTTGTGATGTAACCAACAATGGAAATAGACCACCATACCCTGTTGTTGCTGTTAGGTGACACTGAGTCAATTCTAATTTTTAGTGACCTGATGCACAACAGAAGGAAACACCTCCAGGGTCTGTGCCATCCTCACAATCATTGCTATATTTGGGAATACTGTTGCAGCCATGTGACAATCCTTTTTGTTGAGGGTCTTCCTCTTCTTTTTCTCTGATTCTCTACTTTGCCAAATCATATCTTAAGAGCTACTTTTGAACTCTTCCAGATGAACTATATAAAGAGGTTATAAAGAAGATCCAAAGAAGTACCTAAAGTGAATTTCAGTGCAAGTAAGTTTTGCAATCTCTTTCCTGAAGCTGTTGCAAAAGATGACTGCTAGGTGAATGGGCCTTTATAGAACGTCAGTGTAAAGCATTCTGGTAGAATTGCATGCTTTTTTTCCAACTGGGATTCTTGTTTCCTTTATATTCTTTGTGTTGTCCTTGTCTCCAATTCTCACTGTTCGTTGAAAGTGATTTACTCAGGCTATAGTAAGTCACTCTGTTTCTTTCCACATGCCAATCCTCAGAACTTTCTCAAACACTCTTAGAATAACATCATTGATAAAAGGACTTTCAAATCAGAGGCTTTAATTGCAATCACTATTGAGGGCACATCAGCTTCTCAATAACAACTAAGTTAACAGTGTTCAAAGTACAGTCCTGCTAGTGACGACCCAGATTTTTCAAGCACTGAGAAGTTTCATCATTTTCTTAGTTTCATTTTTTTTTTTTTTAATATACACTAGGAGTATGCTTCAAAGAATAAAGTTAAAGACTTCAGTTTTTACACTTGGTTCATTTTGCATATAATTAACACATTCTAGTTCTCTTCCCCATTTAATTTAGAACAACATTAAATTGCCATCCAGCTCATAAAGTATTTGTGGATTATTGGAATGCAGCTAAGAAACCCAGTTAGTTTGGCAAAGTTTCCTCCAGAGACATCTGACTCCCAATTTACCAGGAGTGGGTCTATGCAAACTTGTGAAGAATCAAAGTTTAGCTTGTCTTCTTCCTGGTTTGATGTCTTGGTTTTGCTTCAAGTTTTTTCCCAGCCACAGCATCATCATCATCTTTGGCTCAGAGGTTCCACAGGAATGTGAAACTTCCCTGAAAGAAAGACTATGTCCCAATATTCACACTGTAAGGGACCACTTCACCAACTAAGGGGCTTGATAAACCCATGTATTATGGTAGCCATTTAAGCAGTACCTGTTGATTAATACTACTTCCTTGTCATCCAGAATCATAGTGATTCTCCTGGGAGGAATTTTAGTTCTGGGGACAAGAATATATTTTTCCTCATTTCCAATAGTATAGTGACTTATGCGCATTGGACTGCTAACTCCAAGGTCAGCAGTTCAAATCCACCAGGAGAAAGATTAGGCTTTCTATTCCTGTTAAGATGTATAGCTTCATAAGCCCTATACAAGGTTGTTATGAGTCAGAACTTACACCAGGGCACATCACCATCACCACAACTAATAATAAAAAAGAATAATAATAAAAACTCCAAGGACTCTTATTTTGTTCTCAAACACTGCTCTAAGAGCTTTGCACATACATTAACTCATTTAATTATCATTAAAAATCTATGCACTATTGTCCCCATTTTACAGATTAGGTGTAGAAACAGCCTTGTCCCTACATAGAAGTCTCTTTCTGCTACTCAGAATTCTCTAATGACATGAAAACCCTATTTACAATGAATAGAACATAGGTGGGATGTGTGTTTTAGTATAGTTGGTGTCATATATGTACAGCAAAGTCTTTGACAGGAGAGACTAAAAAGGAGGCAGCTGGAAGTGAGTGAAGACCAGAAGAGGCAGACACACAGAAAGACATTCAGGGGCTCTACAGGAAGAGATGACTCAGGAAGCAATTTTCTGGCACTTGAAAGTTACAATGCCATTTAATGATGAGAATATTTTGAGCTTCCCACTCAAGAATATCATTTGGAGAAGAATTGGTGACAAAATTCCAAGAAAAGTATGACATAGGTTTTTATTTGTTCCCCACCAACATCCATTAATTATCTTTTTCTTAGTAAGAGACCTCCAATTTTATTCAGGGTGGCAATATGTCCAGCTAAAATACCTCATTTTCCAGTTTCCTTTGTTACTAGAGTGTTCATTCAACTGAACAATGACCAATGAGATGTAAGCAAAGTCAATTAAGTGGAAGTCCCAGGAAAAACCGTACAGGTTAAAATAAAGAGCAAGAGTAGACCACTCTGAATACAGATGATCTGAGCACAAATGTGGAACAGGGCTCGTGCATACAAAGATTGAAGCATGGTTTGAGTTGGTAAAAGTGGGGAGACGATGTTAAGATGCTTGGCTGTTGTATCTTGGATTCCTTTGCCTACTATTGTACAATAGATGCTTGAAGGGGAGAGAGAGGAAT
>NW_006408535.1:7625256-7625881 GCF_000296735.1 Chrysochloris asiatica | reverse complement strand
TTCCTACACCATGTTTCCTAGAATGTACATTTGATAGCTGGAGCTTCAAAAATACTATGGGACTCTTGAGGTGATCTGGAAGTCACATACTAAAAATGAGAGAGCAGAAATAAAGATGAAGGGTGGGTTCCTATTGACCATGAGCCAACATCTTACCCTGGACTACACATATAGTATGTGGAATAAAGATGCAATACGCTATAGTATGTGGAATAAAGATGCAATAATTTTCCATCTATTTAAGCCAGTGTTGTTTTTGGCTTTCAGTTAACATACAGCTGAACATGATTCTAAGTAAAACAAAAAGTTGGCTGGAAGTTTTATAGGCAGATAAACCTTCCAACCTTTGACAAGGAGAGAAAACATAAATGACTCTTCTATAAATAGACTGGTTCTGTGGCAAGAACCAAATGAAGAGATGTAGGCCAGTAATCTCCCAGACCTTGGAAGAAGGCAAGTAACCTCTCTTCTTCTAAAGTCTCTCAAACACAAAACAACAAGACTGGATTCAGTGATAAGATTTTTTTTTTTCCTATATAGAAAATTCCATCATTTAGAAAACAGAGAATAATACACACCACTGATTTTTTTCTCCCCAAGAGTGACTTTCCATCCAATTCAACCA
>NW_006408535.1:7620442-7625156 GCF_000296735.1 Chrysochloris asiatica | reverse complement strand
TAGCTACAGATGATACAGGGAAATGTAGAACCTCCACTGAATTGTTTCCAACCTGTCTGGATGGGGTTGATAAAAGGTGAGGGGGGGAAGGATTCTTGTTGTTCAATAGGGAATGATTGATATCCTATTGTTCAATATAAATTCAATAGGGAATGATTGATATCCTATATAGAAAATTCCATCATTTAGAAAACAGAGAATAATACACACCACTGATTTTTTTCTCCCCAAGAGTGACTTTCCATCCAATTCAACCAATGACTGCATGGCCATTAGACTTCCCTTAGAAGAGAGTTACTATTACTTTAGGATCAGGTCATGATTACCATAATCTGGATCCATTTGATTGGAACAAATAGAGGCTCATTTAAACAAGCTTAAATCCTTATTCAAGGATTACAGGATAGTTTACTGAATCACACAGTTGTAAGCAGATTTCCTGGTCTCATGCCCAGTCAGGAAAACTGGGAGTTAGAGAGTTGACATCCCTCTTTCCTTATCTCTGGTCAATCAGGTATGTAATCTTTGCTTTTTTGCTCTACTTCTTATTGCTGTCCAGCTTTCTCTGCAGCAGTGCTTACAGGGTGGTTGGTGTTAAGTGCTGTTGAGTCGGTTCTGACCCATAGGAACCCTGTATAGGGTTTCCAGAGAGTGACTGGTGAGCTTGAACTGCTAACCTTGTGGTTCAGACCGACTTTGCAGTCCAGAACACTAACCCACAGCACCACAGTAGAAAGATGAAAATGGCTTGCCCAGCTCTATGTAATTTCCCCTTCTAGCTAGTTAGCTTGCTGATGATTTGGACTATGTCATTAACATGACTAAAGGAATTGGTTGGTTCTTGTTTAATTAGCAATAGGCATATAGTTGCAAGGTATAAACAGGGTAAACAGGGTTGAGGGGTAGAATCTCAAGAGATACCTATCTTCCAGAATACTTTTTCAGTGAGAGTGTTTTCTTTAAAATCTAAAGCTTACTCCTTAGGACTCTGTTGAAATTGGACAGTGTGAAGCACCATGCTTCACTTCACGTGGTGCTTCCTAACCTAACTAGTGTACTAAAAATAGGTAACTATTTTGAGTTCGTGGCACTTACAACAGATGTACTATTTGATTTGTATATGAGCATAGTTGGGATGATTACAGTAAATTGAAATAAAATTTGTTCTGAAATTTTTGTTGAGACTCTACCAACATCTCATCAGGTAACTGAAGAGGATTGAAAGCTGTTAATTTAACCTCTATTTTATCTGTTTATTTAACTCCCTTTACAACCTTCTCAGTTTCATGCAGACCTTGTTGGTATTATTCAGACTTTCCCAATGTTTACCTTGGTCAGTTCCAAACTCCATTATTCATGTATCACCTTGAAAATTAGCTGAATGATTTTTATATTTTAATTATACAGAATTTATCATTTTAACCATAGTTATACTTATTTTAGTGTCAAAACCTTTAAGTAATGGAGATTCTTGCTTTTAAATAAATACAGTACAGGTAACAGTATAATATTTTTGCTTATTTTAGGATTTGGCTCAAAATAATAGTTCCCATGCCATATTCTATATTCCATATTAATAGTTATTTTAGCCTTGAGGACAGAAGAACTTTGGTCTATAGGTAAAATTTTCTATTTTTCAAAACATACATTTATTTAGTATTAAGTCTCTCAAGCATAAAACTATAATATAGAGAGCGTTAATATTTGTTGTTGCTGTTAAGTGCCATCAAGTTGGAACAAAATCTAAATCTAAAAATGTACTATGATAACTTGGACAGACCATTTAATCTTTCTGAACTTCTTTTCATTATGACAAAGTGGCCCAAAACAGTATGTGGAGCTCATAATCCATGATTATTATATATATCAAATGAAATAATAGTTTTGAAAATAATTTATAAATTTTAAAGTTGTATATCATCAAAGAGATACAAACAGGAAGCTTATCCACTTGCAATATGATAAATTGTTGTTGCTAAAAGTAAAAGTAGATGCAGTATAAATGAATCAGGTCACCTGAGCACATATTGTTGAACAGCACAAGAGGAGTAAACAGACCTCTCCATGTTAAATATGATTGAAACATCATGATTAGGGGCAAATTGATGTACTATTTCATCAAGGCAGCATGCTCAGACAATAATAGAGAGCTTTTCAAGGAGACTCTCTATATTTAAATGTAATGCTTGCTAATCAATCATCATTTTTTTAATCAGATAAACTTCCAGACCACTGCTTTGACAAGAATCACATCAATTACTTTAAATGTATCTCTGATGTGTAATCAATATCTCCAGAAGTCTTCAAGAATGCACTTCACTTGTTAGTAGTATCACAATGAAACTTACCTGAAGCTAATATCATCAAATCACTTTAGAACTTTATTCTGACTCAGTAATCTATTTATAAAATTGTCACTGGAGAGTGTGAATAGACAGCCTAATTGAATATGAAACTGTAGGCTGTCTCCTCACACTTTCTCAAAATATATTAAAGTAGATCTACTTGGAGCAAAGATGTCAGTTTGAGGATTAAGATGTACCCAAACCAAGCCATGGTAGGTTTAATAGCTTCATGTTCATTGCATGTGAAAGTTTGACAATGAATAAAGAAGACAGTAGAAGAACTGAACCATTTGAATAATGGTATTGGAGAAGAGTATTAGAAGTGACATGGACTGCTAGAAGAACAGACAAATCTATGGTGGAAGAAATACAACCAGAATGCTCCTTACAAGCCAGGATGGTGAAACTTCATCTCTCATACTTCAGACATGATCAGAAGGGATCTGTCCCTGGAGAAGGATATCATGCTTGATAAATAAGAGTGTCACTGAAACAAAGGAAGACTCCCAACAAGATTCATTGGCACAAGGCAGGAGCAATGGGCTCAAGTTTAACAATTAATGTGAGTATGGTGCAGAACAAGACAGTGTTTCATTCTGTTGTGCATAAGATTACTTACTATGAGTTGGAACCAAAACAATAGGCACTAACAACCATAAGTTTGACACGTTCCAGTTTCAGAGGTGGGAGAAGCAGAGTCAGGTAGGACAGGCTCCTTGGGTGAGGTACGGAAAAAACAGGGAAGGTGCTTCCATAGAGCAGCTCCAGAGCTCTGGAGCTAGGATAAGGTGCAGGGCATCAGTTTCTCGCCCCCACTGGTGGGAAAATCACTGTTTATAATTAAAGGAAAATATTGTGACTTTGGAATTGATAGGGACGTGGCACTCACCCTGTAGCCACTCTGCCTGGGTTGAGTGCAGAGGATGGAGCCACAGCCAGACCGACACAGTGATACGGCACTAAACCTGTGCAGTGAAATTTTTAAAAAGAGGTATAAGGGATTCGACACATTTTTTCATCTTCTCCTCTGTCACACAGCAACATACATCCATTTAAGCATTAAAAACCCACCTAACTGCTGAAAATGTCCAAGAAAACACAACAAAGGATCTCAACACATGTCCAAAAACAGAAAAGAGTAACTGAGACAAATGAACTTGAGGCAGACAAAGACTTCCCAGTAGAAGAAGAACAGGCTTTGGATCTGCCAGAGAAGAAATTCAGAATAATGATACGGAAACAAATTCAACTGCTCCACAAAGGGGTGGAGGAAAATAAGGAAGAAGCCAGGAAAGTGATACAGGAGCAATCAAACAAGATAGATACAGCATTGGAAAAAATTCAAAATCTGTGAAAAGAGGTCCAGATGATTAATAATAAAATATCAGAAATGGACAATACACTGAAAGGAATAGAACTGAAGAGATGGAAGCCAGAACCAGTGAACTGGAAGACAAATCTCTCAATACTGCTAAGATACAGCAAACAGAAAAAAGGATTAAAAAATCTGAAGAGAGTTTAAGATTCATGCTGGATAACATGAAGAGGAATAACAAGAAGAATTAGCATTCCAGATCAGCAAGAATCACAGAAGTCCACAGAGGAGGTAGTTGAGAAGCTTCTGGAAGAAAATATCGCTAACATCTAGAAGGATGAGAAGATAAACATTCAAGAAGCCAAACGTACCCCAGGAAGGCAAGACCCCAAAAGAAAATCACCAAGATATATCATAATCAAGCTCTACAAAATCAAAGACAAGAGAGAATTCTAAAAGCAGCCATGGGAAAGAGAAGTGGCACTTACAAAAGCAAGCATATCAGATTAAGCTCTGACTTCTCAGCAGAAACCATGCAGGTAATGGGGGGAAATATATAAGACCCTAAAAGAAAAACTACCAACCAAGAATTATCTATCCTACAAAACTGTCAATCAAATATGATGGTACAATCAAAACACTGAGGATAAACAGAAGTTAAGAGATTTTGTCAAAGCCAATCCAGCACTTCAAAACATCCTAAAGGAAGTTATTTGGACTGAAAACCAACAAGAACAGACAACAACCAGAGATTGACAGACATGGCAACACCACCTAAAACTCAAATGACAGAGGTCAGAGTCCAAAACAGAACAAAATTACAACAACGTATTCAAAGGAGCTGGTAGGTCAACCGAAGATCAAAATCGTAACAGTGTCAAAGGAGGGAAAAATATAGGACAGAGATCCAGGTGGTGAGTAGGTCAAGTAGATGACAGTATACAACAGACTGTCTTAAATGGAGGGAAAAATTAATAGACTATACGGTAATCCTGAAGAAACTTAATACTTCACAATTTACCATGAAAATGAAGATCCAAGCAGAACAAGGAAA
>NW_006408535.1:7584481-7614182 GCF_000296735.1 Chrysochloris asiatica | reverse complement strand
CCAGCTGATATGAAGTGAAGGGAGATGCACAAGAACACTCGTATTTGCAGATACTACCCACTTGACTTGGCTTCAATGGCTGGATGATCAGAACATGACTAGAAGAAGAAAGAAGAGGGAAAAAAGAGTAACCTGCTACAATTTGATTAACTTGACCTATACTTATGGATGCAGTAGCTCAGAAAAGGGAACAAATCTTTACAGTGAAGGTCATTCCACCTACTTGGTACACAGGGTTGACAGGGATGGGCAACTTAGACACTGGCTACCCAAAAGGGATAGGGACTTCAAAGGCAAGAAGTGACTGGCTTATAAGCTTTAAGAGGGAGCCTAGTTCTAGAGGGGGCAAGGAAAGGTAGAATATCCACTGAGTGGTTTCTAATCTGTTGGGATGGAGCTGATGAAAGGAGATGGAGATAAGACTCTTGTGGTACAAAAGTGAATAATTCCTATCAGGACTGACTGTGAGGGTCCTAAATGTAAAAGTAGATGTTTTATAACAAAAGAAGGGGAGTGGTTGATTTTGTAGTCCATGAGCAGAAGTCCCTGGGGCCATCAAATGAGAACAAGGAAGTGCAGGATCCTACCCAGAGAAGCAGTGAAACCAGAAATGGAGGCAGAGACAATGATGTGGAGAGATGGAGCAGCTGGGGTCTCTGGACTCAGGGAGGAGAGGGGCTGTGTGCTGATGACTGGGGGGCAGGTTTGTGGGTTGTACCCTTTGGTTGTTTGATGATGCATGGAGGAGACTGTAATCATTGTAATTAAACGAAATACGATAGGATGAATGTAAAACTTGGTGCTCTTCCATGTAAACTATACCATAATTCACAATAAAAATGTGAAAAAAAATAAATAGGTCTTCCTTTATTTGCCATCGTGTGACTGGTGCTACGTTCCATCTTCACTATGTCTTCTCATAAGACTTTCAGGATCAAGAGATTCCTGGCCAAGAAACAAAAGCAGAATCATCCCATCCCCAATGGATTTGAATGAAAACTGGTAATAAGATCAGATACAACTCCACGAGGAGACACTGCAGAAGAACCAAGCTGGGTCTCTAAGGAATCACACACAGCACATAATATACCCAGGTCCTAGCAATGTACCAGATCAAATTCAATTTTGCCAAGACATGATCAATTGAACATGTTTTGCAAAACTTTTGGTTTCTTCATTTATTTTTATGCTTCAGCATTTAAAGAGGTTGGCTAATAAATATGTGCGACATTTAAAATAAACAAGTTGGACACTTGAAATGATACCTTAACTCACATGCTTATCTTATGCCTTCCCTAAACAAGTTACATGTTCTGAGATGACAAAATATTCATAGGTCAGGAATTATGTAAAATCTGTTTCATTTTTCACGAAAATCTTTTATGAGTCTTATCTCATTGATGATACACACTGAACTTGAACCACAAGGTTGGTGGTTTGAGTACATGAGCCACTCCATGGGAAAAAAGATGAGGCTTTCTGCTCCTGCAAAAATACACAGCCTCAGAAACCCTATATAAGGTTGCTATGACTTAGAACTTTCTCAAAGGCACTTAACAACAACAACAGCTCATTGATGCTTAGTACTGACTTCCAAGTGCATAGTACTTGTCTACTTTGTCTATTGCTAGCTTTGTTCCAACTCTTCAGAGATATGTACATAAGTCATGCCTTCAAACCCATCCCTATAAGGAAATAAAGTAAAAACAAATATAAATGAAAGGGACAATTGGCTGTCAGAGTTCTCTAAGAAAAAACTATAAACTCTTTTTCATCCTAAAACTACAAACAGGAAATCCAGCTAAAAATGGTAGTCCAGAACCACTCCTCTTTCTCAGTACTTGTGGGTCAATTTGGTTGGGCCAGGATTCTGTTCTTTGTAGCTTATAGTCATCTCCCATGATGAGATCTAATGTAATATATAACCACCTCCATGATGAGATCTGGTAAGAGCATTCAGTCAATTGAAAGGACGTTTCCTTGGGGATGTGGTCTGCTTCCAAAATACATAGATGCTTGGTCAAAGATTACTTGCTCATTACTGGGTCTGGATTCTGCATCCTGTTTGCCATCTGACTTCTGGTTCTTTGCACTTGAGGCAGAGGCCTGCCATATTACCTGACAATCCTGGAAGTCATTAGCAGACTGCTATCTTGTCCTGGTGTGGTGATGTGAGTTAATGTGCCAGACTGCAAAGCTGTTTGAATTGCAAGGTCAGTGGTTCAAGCTCACCAGCTGCTCCTATAGAAACCCTATACAGGGTCACTACGGGTCAGAACCGACTCAACGGCACTTAACAACAACAACAACAACATCTTACCCTCTAACCTTGGATTCATCCACCTCTGCAGTCAGAAGCCTGCCATCTGACTTATCTGTCTTGGGTTCATCAGTCTTTGCAACTACATGAGTCAGAAACTTGGAACTTGTCAGCCTCTACAAGTGTTTGAGCTACTTCCTTGAGATAAACCTCTCTCCCTATTTCTATTTCCACTACTATTTATAATCTTCATTGGTTTGTTTCTCTAGAAAGTGCAGCCTACAACAGTGCCTCAGTTCTCCACCCCAGCAAGTGGGCAGTAAGATCAGACCAGAATAGAATTGCAATGAGGTAGGATACTACAGTAGAGAGTTAAAGAGAAGAATGTGATCTTCTGAAAGAGAAAGAGAGGAGAAAGACATTACCTAAGACAAAGGGGAAGTGTTACAAAAAATACAGTTTCATGCAGACTTAAGTGATATATCATTAAAAGGAAAAAAAAGTTACAAAACAGTTGGTATCGATTTAGGTAAAAGACTAGAGTGACAAATACTGAAAAAACAACAGTGGTTATCTGCCTGCTAGAAAGGGGTATGTGAACATACATTAATTTTGTAATAGGAAAACAGTTTTTTTAAAAAACGGCTCCATTGGAGAGAAAAACTGGTGATTTCCAATAAAAATTATAGTCTAGAAACATGGAAGGAGTCATGATGAGTCAAAACTTGACCTCAAAACCAACAAGAACGAAATTATGACATAGCAGAAAATGTCTCTGTTCAGCATATTCAGTAAGTTGAGAGATGTAGTCATTTATGTCAAAGCAAGGTGCAGAACTGATGGTGTAAGATGCTTGATTTTAAGGACTCCTAATAGGTATCATTTTCATCCTTTCAACATATGACTAGCTCTTAAAAATCACAATATATTAATCAGCATACACCATTAAAATTTCTTAAATGAGTATTATTTACAGGTAACTAAATCTGGTGGGAGAATGAATAGCTAAGAAAAATGTAATGAGCTTTACTTGAAGATAAATTCACTCAGTTTTTCAAACTTCCCATTATTTTAAGCAGGATGATGTCACTAGACTATATACAAACACACAAACACTGAGTATTTATTGTTACTGTTAAGTAAAACTCATGCCCATAATACTATGTTCATCCTCTTAAATTTCCATTCTAAAATTATTGCTTCATAAAAATATAAAAACTCACATACATTCCTTCAAAAATTATAGATTGAATAATACTCTCTACTGGCTTTTGTTGAGGAAGCATTAGAGAAGATGAGAGTGACATCGTCTGCTCTTTTGGAATACAGATAGTAGTTGGAGACATAGTTTTTAAAAAGGTACCTATATGAATAAGATGACTTTAAAGAGTAATTTGGATTATGAAAGGAGCAAAACTGAATTAATATCCAATGTGAACAGAGAAATTTACTATTGGTGGTTTGAAGAAAGCAGGTAACTGAGAGCTGAAGGATTTAGTCAGCTAACAAGTGAAGAGAAGAACATTGTATTCAAACGGTTGTTGTTAGGCTCTGGCACACAGCAGAACAAAACACTGCCTTATCCTGTATCACCCTTACAATTGTTATGTTTGAGCCCATTGTTGCTGTCACTATGTCAATCCTTCTCTAGTGTTTTCCTCTTTTTCACTCACCCTCCACTTTACCAGAAATTAACAGCAACAAACCTCTTTACCAAGCATGATGCCCTTCTCCAGGGACTAGTCTCTCCTGATTACATGTCCAAAGTACAAAAGACGAGGTCTTGCCATCCTGGCTTCTAAGGAGCGTTCTGTCTGTACTACTTCCAGTACAGATTAGTTTGTTCTTCTGGCAGTCCATGGTACTTTTAATACACTTCTCAAGCACCATAATTCAAATACATCAAATCTTCTAAGGTATTTTTAATTCATTGTCCAACTTTCACATGCTTCGGAGACTATTGAAAATACCATGGTTTGGATCAGGTGCACCTTAGTCTTTCAACTGATATCTTTGCTCTTGAACACTTTAAAGAGGTGTTGTGCAACAGATTTGCCTAATGGAAAATTTCATCTTATTTCTTGACTATTGCTTCCATGAGTGTTGATTGTGAATCCAAGAAAAATGAAGTTTTTGTCAACTTCAAAGTTCTCTCCGTTTCTCATGATGTTATTTATTGGTCCAATCATGAGGATTTTTGTTGGCACTGTAGCATAAGCACTGGACCACAAGGTCGTTTTGAACCCCAGCCACTCCTAGGAAACCATACTCAGGGTCACTATGATTCAGAACTGACTCAACTGCATTTAACAACAACAACAACATACAATGAGGTGAAATCCATACTGAAGTCTTTAGTGTTCATCAGTCCACATCTGTATATTGTAGGTTGGTAATGAGTCTTTCTCCAGTCCTGATACCAATTCCTTCATATAGTCTAGCTTCTCAGATTATTTGCTTAGCATACAGATTGAGTAAGTAAGGTAAAAGAATACAGCCCTAGTGCATACCTGTCCTATTTTTAAACTATTCAGTATCACCTTGTTGTATTCAAATGAATGCCTTTTGGTCTATGCACAGATTCCTCATGACCACAATCAAGCATTCTGGAATAACCATTCTTCACAATGTTATAAATATTTTATTATGATCCATACAGTTGAATGCCTTTACATAGTCAATAAAACAAAATTAAACATATTTCTGTCATTCTTTGCTTTCAGACAAGATCCATCTGACATTTCATAGAATCATTAAACAATATCATTAATATCACATGCAAGTAAAATTTTGCTGAAGACAATTTATAAAAGACTGCAGCAGTACATTGACAGGAAACGTCTAGAAACTCAAGCCAGATTTAGAAGAGGACATAGAACTAGGGCTATCATTGCTGAAACCAGGTGGATCTTGGAAGAAAGTAGATAATTAGTAGAAATATATTTACTTGTGCTTTACTGACTACACAAAGGCGTTTGACTTTGTCGATCATGACAAACTTTGGGTAACACTGTAAAGAATGGGTGTTCTATAAAAGTTCACTGTGTTCATAAAGAACCTGTACACAGAACAAGATGCAGGTGCTCGAACAGAACCTTTGGATTTTAAACCATACTGAGTGGTTTAAAAATCAGGAAAAGTGCAAGCCAGGCCTGTGTTCTTTTATCATACTTATTCAATATGTGGAGTCCTGGTGTGGCACTGTGGGCTAATGTGAGTCAGACTGTGAAGTTATTTGAACTGCAGGGTTAGTGGTTCAAGCTCACCAGGTGCTCCTTGGAAACCCTACACAGGATCACTATGGGTCAGAATCAACTCGATGGCACTTCACAACAACAGTAACATTCAATCTGAATGATGAGCAAAACATCTGAGAAGCTGGATTACTTGAAGAAGACTGTGGCATCCAGATTGGAGGAAGGCTTATTAACAGCATGCGATATGCAGATGACACAATCTTGCTTGCTAGAAACAAAGAGGACTTAAAATACTGATGATGATCAAAGACTATAGCCTTCAGTATGGATTACACCTCAATAAAGAAAAATAAAATCCTGACAAGTGGAACAATAAATAACATTATGAAAAAAGGAGAAAAGATTGAAGTTGTCCAAGACTTCACTTCACTTGGACCCTCAATTAACACTCATAGAGGCAGCAATCAAGACATCACAGGACATATTGTATTAAGAAAACCTATTTTACAGCATTTCTTTAAAGCGTTCAAGAGCAAACATATCAGTTTGAGGACTAAAGTGCATGTAACCCAAGCAGTGGTATTTTCAATAGCCTCGTATACATGTAAAAGTTGGCAGTGAATAAGGAATAAATAAAAAGAAGCAATGTCTTTGATTTGTAGTATTAGAGAAGAAATACCATGGACTGCCAGACAAACAAATAAATCTGTGTTGGACGAAGTGCAGTCAGAATGCTTCTTAAAAGCTAGAATGGCAAGAATTCATTTCTGATACTTTGGACATGTTAATGGTCCCTTCTACAGGAGGGACCATTTCCTGTAGAAGGACATCATGATTGGTAAAGAGGGTTAGCAAAAAAGAGGAGGAAGCCTAACAAGATGGATTGGCATAGTGGCAGCAGTAATGGGCTCAAACATAATAACAATTGTGAAGATGGTACAGTACCAGGCAGTGTTTTGTTCCATTGTGCATAAGCTTGCTATGGACCAGAACCTATTTGATGGTACCTAACGACAACAGCAACATGTTTGTTATGGACTGCCAGAAGAACAAATGCATTTGTGTTGGACAAAGGTCAGCCAGAATGTTCCTTAGAAACCTGGATGGTTAGACTTGTCTCTCATACATTGGGCATATTATTGTTTTATTGGAGGTTCTGCAAAAAAAAAGATGAACACCCTCAAAAAGATGGATTGGTATAGTGGTAACAGTAACAGGTTCAAGCCTAACAAAAATTGTGAGGATGGCACAAGACCAAGCAGGGCTTTGTTCTGTTGTGCATGGGATCACTAAGAGTCAGAACCAATTCTATGATGCCTAACAATTAGTTGTCTTAACTGGTCTCCTTTGTAGGCATATAGATATTGTCCTGTCATAGACAGCATTATGTTTCAAAATAGAACTTGAAATGTTCTTTTTGACAATGAATGAGATGCCATTCTTTACTGTGTAATTCCTGTCATGATAAACCAGATGATTTTTCTATTGAAAATGGCCAATACCTGTCTACTTAAGCACACTGATGCCTCGGATATTGATATTTATGCATTCCATTTCATTTTTGACAGCATCTAATTTTCCTAGATTAATACTTTGTACATTCCATGTTCCATATTAATGAATGTTTGCTGCTGTTTCTTCTCATTTTGAATCATGCCACATCAGCAAATGGAAGGTCCCAAAAGATTTGTTCTATCCATATCATTAAGGTTGACTCAGCTTTGAGCAGACAATTCTTCCTCAAACATATTTTGTGTCTTCTAACCCTGAGAAGTTCATTTTCTGGGACTATATGAGACAATGTTTTGCTGCTATTCATAAGGTTTACAGGGGTTAATCCCTCATAAGTGGATTGCCTATTTCTTCTTCCTTTTGCTGCTGTTATTAAGTGCCTTTGAGTCAGTTCCGACTCATAGCGACCCTGTACAGGGTCTTTACGGGAGTAGAAAGCCTCAGCTTTCTCCCGCGGAGTGGCTGGTAGTTTCAAACCGCTGACTTTAAGGTTCGCAGCCCGATTCATAACCACTTGAAGCTCTGCTGAAGCCTGTCCACCATGGGTAACGCTGTTGGTATTTGAAACACCAGTGGCATAGATTCCAGAGACACAACAATGAGCATGCAACCACAGCAGGACAAACTGACAGATGTGTGGCAACTGAATTCTGAAGACAGAACTTATGCTTAAACCATGAGGTGGGAATGTGCTTGACTCATTCATAGATATGAAAACCCAGTGTGATAAGAATTTGGTGAAATGGGAACAAAGTTGAATTGGAAACTAAACAAGGACCAAATGGTGCAGGATTTATAGGCTCTAGTTTAGAGGATTGTATTTTATTTTCTATGAGAAGCCATAAAAGGGTCTCAGAAAAGTTTTTGAGTGATTAAGATCAATATATGCTAATGGAGAATGCATGGGAGAGAAGCATGCAATTAAGCGAAGGGATCTGGTGAGAAGCCTGCTCCTGTGTTAAGTACTGTTGAGTCAGTTCCTACTCATAGTGACCCTGTATAAGGTTTCTGAGCAGCAGCTGGTAGGTTTGAACTGCTGACCTTTTTGTTAGCAGTCATGTGCTTATCCTACAGTTCCACACCAGGACTCCAATAGTACAAGTATAGGATCTTGGTGGCCTAAGGTGCATAAAAGAGGTTGAAACTAAGAGATAAATTGGGAATAGAATCACCAGGACTTGATGATGAATTGGATGCAAGGTGAGAAAAAGTGATTATTCAAGTATAGCCCTAAATTTCTGACTTTAGTAATTGGGTAAATGAGGCTATCATTTACTTAGATGGGAAACTCTTGGCAGGATACCATTATAAATCTGTTTCCTCATTTATAAAATAAAAATAACAATGTCTACTTCACAAGGTTGTTCTGAAGATTAATGCGTATTCCATGTAAAATACTTATCATAATGTCTGGCACATAGTGAGTACTAAATTAATGTTAACTTTTATTATTAGATATGGTATAGAAATAGATGTTACTGTATGCGTTCAAAGGTTTCTCAGGTAGTTAAACAGCTCCTGGGCTTTATTATTACAAGTGACTTTAAGGTGAAATTAAAGTGATATTTGGACAAAGGACAAGAGAATAGTAAAATTCTGATTTGGTCCAATAATTCCACCTTCCTATGAAGTAGCCATATTTAAAACAGTCCTTGATATCATCTTCTTTTGACCCTAAAGCAATGCGAATTTTGTTGGGCCACAGCGATGATCTTTTTACCATACCACGTAGCCTATGCTTTGCTAATGAAAAACCTGTACACAGACCAAGAAGAAGTTGTTTGAATAGAACAATGGGGTTTAGAACCAGGAAAAATGTATTCCAGGGTTGTATCCTTTCACCATATTTGTGTAATCTGTATGCTGAGCAAATTATCAGAGATGCTAGATTAGTTGAAGAACATGGCATCAGGATTGGAGGAAGACTCACTAACAATTTGAAACATACAGATGATACAATTTACTTGCTGGAAGCTAAGAGGAATTAAAAAAAATACACTTACTCATTTACAGAAGGAAGCGGCGCTGTCTGTCCGAACGGCGCTCGTGGGCACCTCAGCGTGGAACGAAGGGAGGCCTGGAGAAGTATGAACGCGGCTCACCACCAATTACATCACTTAAAACAAAGCCCGGAAGAAGCTGCAGCTGAGCCTGGCTGATTTCAGGCAGCTGTGCATCCTAAAGGGCATTTATCCCCATGAGCCCAAACACAAGAATCTTAACAAGGGCTCCAAAGGAGCCCAGACTTGCTACTTTATCAAAGACATCAAATTCCTCCTCCATGAACCCATGGTCAACAAGTTTCGGGAATCTGGAAGAACTACGGGTAGAGCGAGTGGAACACTGTGGAATGTCTGAAGGACTTTGTCTCTCATACTTAGGACGTATGCGTCAGATGCTCCAATGACTGATTTTCCTAAAGAAGATCACCAAATCTCCACTCCAAGATGCTTTTGGGTGTACTAAAACTTCTAACCTTTTGGTTAGCAGCTGAGCACAATTATAATTTGCACCACCCAAGGGTAGCAAAGGAGCTGATATGAGGTGGTGCTGGTTTGAGGGAGTTGAAGTTCATGAGCTTTCCTCAGAGGACAAAGTTACACTTTGAGCTGTCTTAGAAAATTAGTTTTATCATAGTTTCAACTAAAATGGACTTGAATGCACCTCTTGGTCAAATTAATGCAGATTCTAAAACTATACAGGAGCACTATATAATAATAACACTTAGATTTCCTACAGTTAAACCCACCTCCTTAGAGAAGAACATAATGAAGTCTAGGGGCTATGAAGTTGACACCTTTCATAAAAACCAAGTGATAGATGAACAAGGCTGATGGCAGCAAGCTTGCTCATTTATTCATTCATTCAGCAAGCACTTATTAAATCCTGATTCATTAGATTTACCGCATCATAATCTGATTACTTTGAATCTTCATCATAAAGAAGACTACAAAATATTACTCTTTTCTTGTAATGGCAATTGTGCCTTTTGTTTAAAATCAAGCAAGTTCAGGTTCATTGAATATAGCTAAGTCCCTGAAATTTTGAGAAAAGTGTAGCATAAAATGTAATCTCTTTTTTTTTTCCTTCTTAGAGAAAGAAGTTTTATTTATCTAATCATATCAGCCAGCACAAAATGCTTATTTGCCATGCAAGGTAAATCGGCTGAATGAATAATTAATTTTTTACTGCCTGGGCCTGGTTAACATGTCAGTTTCCTATAAGGAAGGCACTTTTCTACTGCAATAGTACACTATTTATCATTTATTCATTAGAATCCTGAATGTGTGCTTGTGTTTTAAGATTAGTTACCTAACTTGAAGAATATTTTTAAATAGTTAATTATTACATCGAGAGCCTCTCCCCAAAATACACACACACTTAGAATCTCATCATGTCATTCCAGGATGGTAGCTTCTCAATAAAAGAAAGAGTTTCTTTGAAGAAGTATGCAAACCTGCGACTAACAGCCATCAGAGAAGTCTGAAGATGTGAATAGCTGTATAGCTAACTGGTTTCAGCTGCTTATGATTGTACAACATGGGTAAATGAAATTGATGCTCACAAAATTTGTTTGCTACCAGAAAGGACCAGATACTTACCACATGTGGATAAAAGTAGAGAAAACAATGTATGGGAGCATATATTGCAGCTATCGGGAAATTTTTTTCTTAACTAATTAATGTCACCCTTGTATTTTAATGAATTTCATTCATATGCATCTGAACTTAAATAGTGATCTTACTGATTAATTGTTGCAGTTATTGTGATGTGACTGTATAATAAACCCAAATCCACTTTAAATACCATATGCTATTGTACAAAATTCAGTAGGATACAGATACATTTTAGTAGCAAATGAATTTGTCCAAAGTAACATAGATAAAATGTCATATCATTATTTAAGAACTCATATATAAAATGGATGCATATATTTAAAAACAATATATGATTCAAATTAGAGTCCTAGCATGGCACTGTGGGTTAATGCTCTGGACTGCAAAGTCAGTTTGAACTGCAAGGTTGACAATTCAAGCTCACCGGCAGCTCCTTTGAAACCCTATACAGGACTGCTATGGGTCAGAACTGATTTAAGGGCACTTAACAACAAAAACGATTCAAATTATTTGAATGTTACAAAATATAATCTTCAAACATTTCATGAAAAATCATTTAATATTTCTTTGCTATGTCCTGGGACATTCAAAGTGCTTTAAGTTTATTCTTCTAGATATAATTATCTATACAAAATACAGCAGCAAATTCTGAACTGGTTTTATGAACATCAGACTAACAGGTCTTTCCTGGTTTCTCACTACTCTGTCCCTTAACCGAGATCTTCAGGATTCTTCTATTGCTAAGCCTTATTGTATGACAAGGACATTTCTGATTCCCCTGAAATTTCACAACTTAATTTACCAGCTGCCTCAGATTTCTAGGACAGGTTTTTCCTCACAGTAGAACAGCTTCTTTCTAGTATTTTCACCCCCTTAAAGAAAAGGAAAAAAACTTAGAAGTTACATTAAAACGGAATTGCCAGACTGTAAAATAACCAGGAATACAATTTCCACTCAATGAAGTAGCACAGAATACATTTTAATGACTGCATTTGGAGAAGATTCCAGCATTACTTAGTAAATAAACTGCGTGCTAATGTACCAGGTAAGTGAGAACACTAGGATAGTTAAGGTTCTCTTTTAATGCACTAAAAGTAAAAACAAACAAAACCAACAGCAACAGCAAAAAGTGTATAGTAATCACACAAGTCTTTATTCTTTGTAATAAACCATATAATTACCAAGAAAGACTAATGTAAGTGAAGATGTGGAGTTGAAATCTAGTCAACTTTGGTTAAAACACTAACACTATGAAACTCAAAAGAATCAAATTTTATACTTCCTGGCACAAAAATATAGAAAATGATGACAAGAGATGAAGAGGTGATTTACCTGAGATGAAATCAACCAACATTTGTGTCAAACAGCTAATGTTCCTACTGTTGAATACTCATTCCAACTAGTCTAATTAAAGTGGTAAGGATAATGGAAAAGTATTTTGAAATGGGCCACGTATCTCCCTTGTTGCAATAAAATGCCATCGTATTGATAAAAAAGGCAAACCTGAGACATATGAAGGACATTTTCATGTCAAAATGTTTTTGTTTTGAACAACAACCACACCGGGACACTTGTTTAATAGCTTCATTCCATAAAATTATTCTTTTTCAATGAGCAACAGGCAAGCTAATCAGCTGGCCATCAAGGTGCTTATTTTAACATTTTGCAGCAATAGTACTGTCGGCAGCATAGCTAGCAAAGTGCCCTTCCTTACGCCAGATCTTTCTAAGTGATGGTAAAGCTTGGTATGAGTTCAGTGCATCATGAAAAACCTTCTCAAATATATATTGTTGTTGTTAAGTGCTGTTGAGTCAATTCCGACCCATAGCGACCTTGGATAGGGTTTCCGAGGAGCAGCTGGTAAGCTTGAACCGCCAACCTTGCAGTTCAAACAGCTTTGCAGTCTGGCCACACCAGGACTCCTCTTAAATATATAGTTTCTTTTTATTAGTGAATTTATCTTATAGTAATCTGCTGAATTAGTTGTTACTTTTGTACACAATGCCATTTGCTACAATACTAGAATACTAGATATCTTTACAAGAACTTTGCAGTGAAAAATGAGTACATTAAAACAGATAGGATACTCATCAGTCTTCTTCCAAAGACAAAAAGGGAAAAAATATCATTGTGCTTGGTTCAGCTTTGCACCTGCTGCAACAGTCTGAAAAAGAGCAGTCTGCAAACTTAAATCTCATTTCCCAGCCACTCCTCTCATTTCTCTCTGTAAAGAGTCAGGGTTTTCAACAGAGAGTAGAAGGCCATATTGAGATCAGAACAAGAAGAGAGTTTGAAACTGGAGGAGAAAGAGAAACACCACTAAAGACTGGGTGCTGAAGACCCTTTGGATTCTTGTGTGTAAGAAAATTGAGGAGTGGAAGAAGGTAGGTTTGAAAAGTAGGTGCTAAATATGGGTTTTTGCACTGAATCTTCATTAGTTGTAAGTAAGAACTAAAATTCTTTTAAAATTACCTTTGATTATTGAACTGAGCCTTTTCAAACTCAACACTACACAGAAGTGAGGTACCTCAAGATTTCATTTGGGCTATCTGTCATGGCTTCATTTCTTGGAATTTATAATCTAGAATGGAATCTAATAATAAAAGGTCTGCCTTTTGACTTGTCTGATAGCATGCAAAGTCATACAAAGTGTTACACTTGCAAATCAATGGCATTACCACACAAATAGCAGGAGGGAAAAAGATTGAATGTTATCCTTTCTTTTAAGAAATAATTAAATAATATAACAGAGTACAACATAAATGGGATTATTTTTTTCTTTTATAGTTGCAATAATACTAAAGATATTAAGAAGGCATTTTTTTTTTCATTCAAGTCCCCAAAACTACATTTAGTCAAATGTGAAAAAATATTTTCCAGATTAATAGAACTGTGTGCTTAGATGTATTTTTACCATTATTTAGGAATCACCATGAGTAGTTCTTCATGTTAATACCTTTACATTTTAAATTCATTTAGATCACTGTTATTGAAAGATTCACATGCTAAGTTTTTAAGCTTCTTAAAATTCCTAAATTTCTCCTCTGGTCTACCTTTTAATCTTTTCTATTATGCCCATACATTTGTTTATTTATATCCTTGATATTGGACATAAAATATGGCATCTCATTTAAGATGATATTCTAATACCTTCATTAAGCAAATATTTACTGAGCACATCTTATGGATGTTCCAACACTGGGATATTCCAAAAACTGGAGTTGTATCAGCACTAAATTAAACTCTAGGAGTTTGTAGGCTAGTGAGGAATGATAAATAATTATCAAGATAAATATCTAGTGTTTTATATGATAAAATCTGTGAAAAGCAATCTAGTAAGGGAGAGAAAAGATAGTTGATTAAAGTTTCAAATTTAAATCGGATATTCAGGGAAACTACAACCTGAGGGTTGTGAGGAACAGAAACATGCAGTTCTTTGAGAGAAGTATATTCCAGGAAGTTGTTGTTGTTGTTAAGTGCTGTTGAGTCGGTGCTGACTCATAGCGACCTTGTGTAGGTTTCCAAGGAGCAACTGGTGGTTTGACGTCAAGTGCTGATCCTACAGTGCCATTCCAGGAAGAAGAAATAGTAAATGTGATGGCTCTGCAGCAGAAATCTGCAGCAAACAAGGTCAGTATGACCCAAGTAAAATGAACAAGGGAGGAGTAGAATAAGGTCAGTAAGATAGTGTATAGCTCATATGTTGTTTTTGTTGTTACATGCCATTAAGTTGGCTCAGACCCATAGCAATCTTGTATAGGGTTTCTGAGGAGCAGTTGGTGAGCTTGAACCTCCGACCTTATGATTCAAATAGCTTTGCAGTCTCACACATTAACCCACAGCACCACACAGCAGTAAGTCATTGTCAGTTTGATTCCTTCTTTAGAGAGCCATTGTAGCAGAACTTACATTAAAAAAAAAAAAAAAATTATGGTTGTCCCTTTTGACAGGGAGAAAAGCAAGAAGGACACTATTCGAGATATTATTGAATTCAATCATGTGAGAGAACACAGTGGTTTGGACCATGTGGTAACAATGAAAAAGCTGGAAAATGGTCAGTTTCTGGTTATATTTTGAAGGTATCACCAACAGAATTTGACAACAGTTTTTTTTTTGTTTTGTTTTTTTTCTGAGATAAAGAAAACTCAAGGATGACACCAAGACATTATCCAAAGAATAGGAAGCATGGTGTTGCCATTAACAAAGAGACTGGAAAACTGTAAGAGAAGCTGACTTTGTGTGGAAGGAGAAAATAAGGAAAAAAGAGAAGGAACGAGCTAGGAATGGAGCAAAAGATGGGGTGGGGTGGGGAGGGGCGGCACGAGGGGAGCTAGACTTTTAACTCAGATTTGTTTGACTCCAAATATTATATACTTAATTCCAAGTCAGTGGATCATTGTTCATTTTACTGGACACCTGTAATGTTGCAATGGACTCCTGATGTGGTACTGTAGGATCAACACTGGAACAACAAGAATGGCAGACAGTTCAAACTCACCACCTGCTCCTCGGAAAGCATATACTGGCTTACTGTGAGTCAGAACTGACTTGGTGGTACTTAACAACACCAAGAACAAGGTTACAAGGGCTATAGTTTATGTGCTGTACTTTATTCAATTCTTTCAAGAAGTCTATAATGATGAAATTGAAAATAAAGCAAACATTTAAATGAAACTCATTATGTGTCCAGTACCATTCTACTCTCTCCAACTCTCTCTCTCTCTCTCTCACACACACACACACACACTCATATAATTCTCACAACAATCATATGAATAGGTACCACTGTTATCTGCTTTTCACGGATGGGCCAAGAGAGTTTCAGGCACTTGCCCATGGTTGCACAAAACAGAAATTTGAACCCAGACAATCTAAGGCTTTCTGCTCCTGTAAAGATTTACAGCCTCAAAAACCGTGTACAGGGTCCCTTTGAGTCAGAACTGACTCCACAGCACATAACAACAAAAACAATAATCTAATTCCTGAGTTTACAGTATTGTCCTGCCGATTTGGAAGGGGAAATAACTAAGGGTCAGAGAGCTTGTGACCTACTGGAGATGACATAGTAATAGCTGGCATTTGAATCTTTGTTCTTTCATTAGCTTTTGGCCAATGGACTATAGAAGACAGCATCTTTCAACAATTAGTGGGAGAAGAGTTAAGAGTAACAATAGAATTGGTGAGTGTCCTACTATGTCTGGAAATGCTATTTAAGGACTGCAAAACAACCAATGTTCTGTGTGTTTATGTATGTGCATGTGTATAGGGTAACTAACACTGTTACTTAAAATCCTTGTAATGTAGAAGTTGGCAAATCTCCTTCCTACTGAGTCCTAAAGATAAATTCTAAAATTACATCAATGAGGGATGTACAGTGGCAGCAGTGTGATGGTGTTTTTGTTGTTAAGTGCCCTCAAGTCAGTTCTGACTCATAACAACTCTGTACAGGGTTTCCCAAGAGTAGCGGGGTAGGTTTGAACTACTGTCCTTGCAGTCTACTGTAGTATCCTGCAACACCACAATAGGACTCCAGTGTGATGAAACCTGGTTCATTTCTACTCAGAGAATCTTTTCTCTCTCACTTGCACTCTGTGTTTTAGAGAAGAAAGAGAGAGAAGGAAGCAATGACATCACGTTCACGTTTAAGTATTACAATAGAGTGTGGTATGAGGAAAGTTCAGTCAAAGATAACTAGTCAGGTTCTATCAGCAATTCTAGAAAATGTCCACCATCCAACCTCTACTGTTCGAGGGAAAAGGAAAAGAAAGGGGGGGGGGGGGGGGAGTATTTTGAAATCATAGAGGTAGTTTCTCTTGAATTTTTGAAGTGTCTAAGATGAATTTAAGTTGACACAAATCTATGAATATGAAGCCTTTATGTGTTTAAGTGAGTTTCATAAGATATTTTTTCTAAGTTGAATTGGATACTTCAATTGTGTCTATAGGTAAGATATTGAGAATTATTCAGGATGTCTATTGATATAAATATACTGGAGATTTTTATTAAACATTTATATGTAAATTTATTCCTCCAAGACTATAAAGTGTTTCAGCTTCTAAAATACAAATTTGATTAAGCTCACCAAGAAATAATCTAGATTCTTACCATAAATGAAATGATTTTACTTTTAGCTGAAAATAGAATTGTCATTGTTTACTTTCTTGGTAGTTGATGGGAAAAAGGAGACCCACAAAAGTACACAGGCATTGAAACAACAAAGCAAAATAGTCCTGCAAGTTGCTTTCAGAAATGTTTTAGTGTTGAATAGTTATCAGTGACTGTAACCCTGGAGATGGAGCTCTGAGGACAGCTTGGATAGTAGACAAATAATGAATATTTAGAGAGATGAACCTAACATACTTCTGGAGAAGTACAGCAGGACCAAACTTTCATAAAATTGCCATTTCCTTAAATTTTACTCTGAATGTGAGGCATTAGAATGAAGAGACTTTGAGACTCCAGCAGAACTCTAGACCTAGTTGGTATTTTGTAGCTGGAGCTGTGTAGGTACTTTAGAAACAAAAGAATAATGGATTACATATTTTTTAATTATTTTTTAAAGTGCTTTGCTGCTTTGTTTTGGTGACCTGGCCATGAATAATCTCCATCCCCAAGGCATTCAGAGAAGATTTTGAAGGCTGGTTCTCTTCTAACTCTCAACTTTATTACATAAACCTTGAGGAAAAACAAATGATTCCCTTAAAATAAGAAAACAAGAGTAAAGGAGTTTAAGAGAAGTCCCACTTTCTGAAGTTTTAGAAGTGGAATAACATGCTTTAGTTTGAATCAGAAATGCTCCAGGAGGTAAATTTTGGACTCTGGGATGCATTAGATTGTCTACATTTAAAGAAGAACAATTGCAATAACAACTTACATTTTTAAAAACTTCTATAGCCATGAAGTTTTTTGCCTTCATTATTTCAATTAACCAATTTTTACAGGGCAAAGAGAAAATAAGGCCAGTATTCAGATTCCAAATCTGAAAGCCTTTATTTAGGCCTCTGAGTCTTAGGTTCCTTACACATACCGGGGAATAGTCACAGAAACTCTACTATTCCTCAGGGGACAGTTTTGAATTTTAAAGGATACAGTGAAAGGATTAGTGAAAACAAATGGAGTGTCACTGTTCGGTGTTATAGCAATGACAGTGCATCAAACCTCAACCTTTGAATTAATCAGCTACCAATTTTTGATGGTGATTTATGGGGAGGATGGCTCCATTGTAACTCTTCAGTCTTTAAAAGTAATGATTTAATTATTATATTAAAGGAATTAAGTTCTCACAGTCATTTTATCTTTGAAGACTTGAGAATTTACTCAGTGATTATCTTGAATGAATCTCTCAATTTTAGCTGTTGTTGAGTGCTGTAAAGTCAGTTTCGACTCATATAGACCCTGTAAGTAGCTGGTGAGTTTGTACTGCCGACCTTTTGGTTCAAATCCACCTTTCCGTCCATTGCTTTATCCCACAGTGCTATACCAGGACTCCAAGCTGATGTTAAAAGATTAAAAAGGAAATTATTCCTTCATTCTAGAGATGTGGAAATAATAGCATCTAAAATGACTGTCACTTATTAAGTATCTATTTAATATCAAATACTGTTCTAGGTGTTCTGTATACTTGTATACTTCATCTTTTGATCTTTACGCAATAAGTGAGTATTATTATTTTCTGCTTGTGTGTGTGTGCGTGTGTGTGTGTGTGTGAGGAAGAAGAAACTGAATTACTTACTAGTGATTTACTCAGCTAAGAAATAGAACTGGGATTTGCATCCAAATTTGCTCATCTCTAAAGTCTCTTGTTCTTTCTAATCAAGATTTTACCTTATATGAGATCAATATTCATATATGTGTGAAACAAACAATATATATACAAATACATCCACTTCAGCATTGATTATAAAAGTCAAAGACAAAAAAATCAATATTTGTTAATGAAATATATAATAGAATAATTAAATTATTGCATATTTGATACCATGGAATACCATATACAATCATTACAAAGAAATGAGACAGCTCTTTTTACTGATATAGAACAATCTCCCAGATTATTATTAAGAAAAAGATCATTGTTAAATACAAGACTATTATTAAATTAAAAAGCCATACACAAAAATTAACTAGAAGTGGATCTTACTACCGAATGTAAAAACAAAATCTATAACATATTTAGAGGAAACCAAAAAAGAAATCTACATGACTTTGGGTTATTAGGTAAATAAATCAATATAATTAAAGAGAGCTCCTTAAAAGCCAGAATGGCAAGACTTTGTCATATATACTTTGATTAAGTTATCAGGAAGAGCCAGTCCCTGGAAAAGGAAATCATGCTTGGTAAAATTCAAAATCAGTGAAAAAACAGAAGCCCACAAGGAGATGGGTTGGCACCGTGAATGTAACGATGGGATAAAACATACAAACGACTGTAAGGATGGCAAAAAAATGGGCAGCATTTGTTTTGCTGTACATAAAGTCACTGTATGTCAGAGCAGACTTGATAACAGTTAACAACAATGGTATCAACTTATCTCCAGGACATTGAGGAAGGTTAGTCATAATGAGACACTAAGAGTTTAAGCAGATAACAGTCACACACACACACACACACACACACACACACACACACACACAGATCTAATGTCCGACTTTGACTCACATATTCCCAGAGGATATTCTTACTAAGCACTGCAGAGTCATTTCTAAGTGACATATATTTTTTTAACTTCCATGTATCAGTATCACGTATTTTCAAATTTTATTATCACAAATTTTAAGGAGCTTATCAAATCCTTTCATTTGGTATATTACCATACTCAATATCAGCTATAATAAGTGAGCCATGGATTAGAATTTGAAAATCTTTGAGATTACAGAGATACTCATTTTAGGGAAATTGATTGCAGTGGGATTTAACCTGTTACAACTAATTAGTACAAGTTTTTTATGTGAAGCAGACACTTGGCAACTATTTAGCCATTTCAGTCTAGTGGGAAACCTTTCCATATAAAAAATAAATCAACTTAGATTTTAAAACAACACAGTGAATTGGGGTTAGTGGAGCTGCAGAAAGGGCATGCTTTCCAACAGTTTGCTGTTGAATTGCTACATCCCTGGTATCTACTAGAAAAAAGGATGATGGAAAAATGATTGAAATGTAGTGTGGACAGTGCATTACTCTCCAAAAACCTTTTAATCAAATGACCACTTCTGGCAAGAAAAAAATAAAAATAGGCCTCAGACTTTCCACTCTCAGTTTATAGCTCTCCCACTTATCATGAAAAATGCAGGTCAGGCTCACCCTGATCTTTCCTTCAGGTTGCTTAATGCTAGAATATTGCCACACAAATATTTTTCTTTCCATCTAGTTCCCTTGGTGAGTCCTGATGTGGTGCTCTGGGCTAATGCGCTGGACTACAAGGTCAGTTTGAACTGAAGGTTGGCAGTTCATGTTCACCAGCCCCTCTTTGGAAACCCTATACAGGGTTGCTATGAGTCCAACAGACTCTATGGCACTTAACAACAACAACTGTTCCCTTGTGGCCCTACTGTTTCTCCACAGAGGCAACCACTGTCAGTTTCTTGGGTGTGCTTCCAGAAGAAGTCTGCTGTTTTCCAGAAATGGAGCCTTCCAAACAAACAGCTGTGGACCTTTAAAAATAATAACTGTAGTGAGGCACAATTTGCATATCATACGATTCTCTCACTTTTAAGTGTCCATTTGATGACTGTTAGAAAATTTATCGAATCCATTGTCAAAGTCCCAATTTAGAGTATTTGTATTACTCTAAAAAGATACCATGTGCTCATTTGCAGTCATTCCAGATGCCCATGCCAGGCACAGGAAACCACTAATCAACTTTTCTGTCTCTAAAGATTTGCCTTTTCTGGACATTCCATGTAAATGGAATCACTACTTCATAATTTCTGATGGATGTCTTCCTTCGCTCAGCATGTTATTGAGATCCATCATGAAGCATGTGTCAGGCACTGTTTCCTTTCACTGCAGAGTAGTAGTCTGTTGTCTGGATATATATCACATGTACATTTTCTACTCCAAAGTTCTTGTACACTAAGGTTGTTCCTACTTTGGGCTGCTGTGACTAATGCTGCTGTGAATGTTTATACAGAAGTCGTTTTCTTTCTATTGAGTAGACATATTTTCATTCCCCTTTTGTGGGTATGTAGCAGTGGAATTGCTAGGTTGTGTGGCAAATTTGTGTTCAGCGTTTTAAAAACTGCCAAGCAATATTCCAAATGACTGCTTTAGTATATTTTCTTAATAGTAATACCTGAAGGTGTTACTTTATATATATATAACCTCAACAAAAGATATTATCTTTTAACATTATTATTATAATCATTTTGTTGTTATTGTTTACTGCCGTTGTGTCAGTTCTGACCCATAGAGACCCTGTATAGGGTTTCTGAGGAGCAGCTGGTGAGCTTGAACTGCTGAACTTAAAGTTCAAAGTGACTTTACAGTTTAGCACATTAATCCACAGCACCACACCAGGACTCCCAGCCATTCTAGGGCATGTAAAGTATCTCACTGTGGTTTTAATGACTAATATTTAGCATCATTTTATGTGCATATTATCCATTTAAGTGCCCTCTAGTCCAGGAAGTTTTGACTCATAGTGACCCTGTATATGCAAAGCAACTATGCAGTGATTTTGTTTGTGCATCATGACAAACTATGGACAACATTGTGGAGAATGAGTATTATAGAACATTTGATTGTGCTCATGAGGAACTTGTACATAGACTAACAGGCAGTCATTCAAAAAGAACAAGGAGACAATGAAAGATTTAAAATCAGGAAAGATGTGCACCAGGGTTGTATTCTTTCATCATACTTATTCAGTCTGTATACTGATCAAATAATCCAAGAAGCCAGAATATATGAAGAAGAATGTTGTTGTTAAGTGCTATCAAGTCAGTTCCAACCCATAGCAACCCTGTATAGGGTTTCCAAGGAGCAGCTGATGAGGTTGAACCACTGATCTTGTGGTCCAAACCAACTTTACAGTCCAGGGCATTAACCCACAGTGCCACAACTGATATCCATGAAGAAGAATAAGGCATCAGAATTGAAGAAAGACTCATTAACAACTTGAGTTATAAAGATGATATAACATTGCTTGCTGGAAGCAAAGAGGAATTAAAATACTGATGATGATCAAATATCACAGCCGTAGGTACGGATTGCACCTCAATGTAAAGCAAACAAAATCCTAACATCTGGGCCAATAAATAGCATTATGATAAATGAAGAAAAGATTGAAGTTGTCAAAGGTTTCATTTTGCTTGAATTCACCATCAATACTCATGAAAGCAGCAGTCAAGAAATCAAATAACAAATTGCATTAGGCAAATCTGCTGCAAAGAATCTTTTAAAAGTGTTGAAGTGTGAAGAAGTCAGTTTTAGGACACAGCTGCACCTGACTCAAGCCATGGTATTTTCAATAGCCTCATATGTGTGTGAAAGTTGGACAATAAATAGGAAGACTGTAGAAGAATTATATTGAAATAATCCAAGAAGCTGGGTTATATGAAGAAAAACATGGCGTCAGGATTGGAGGAAGACTCATGAACAACCTGCGATATGCAGATGATACAACCTTGCCTGCTGAAAGTGAAGAGGACTTAAAATATTTACTGATGAAGATCAAAGAGCACAGCCTTGAGTATGGATTGCATTTCAATGTAAAGAAAACAAAAATCCTCACCACTGGAACAATAAACAACATTATTATCAATGGAGAAAAGATTGAAGCTGTTAAGGACTTCATTCTTCTTGGATCAACTATCAACATTCATGGAAGCAGCAGTCAAGAGATCAAACGACGTATTTCATTAGGCAAATCTGCTACACAAGACCTTTTTGAAGTGTTGAAGAGCAAAGATGTCAGGTTGAGTACTAAGGTGTGCCTGACCCAAGCCATGGTATTTTCAATAACCTCATATGCATGTGAAAGCTGGACAGTGAATAAGGAAGATCATAGAAGAATTGATGCTTTTGATTTATGGTGTTGGAGGAGAATATTGAAAGTGCCATGGGCTGCCAAAAGAACCAACAGATCTGTGTTGGAAGAAGTACTGTCAGAGTTCTCCTTGGAGGCCAAGATGGCCAAACTTTATTTCTCATACTTCAGACATTTCCAATTGTTAGGAGGAACCAGTCACTGGAAGGATATCATGTTTGGTAAGATGGAGGGTCAGAGAAAAAGAGAGATGGGTTGGCAGAGTGGCAGCATCAATGGGCTCAAGCATGGAAACAATTGTGAGGTTGGCCCAGGATCAGTCAGTGTTCCATTCTGTTGTGCATAGGGTCTCTATGAGTTGGTACTGACTCAGTGGCACCTGACAACAACAACAACAGCAACAATGGACTGCCAGAGGAACAAACAAATCCGTTTTTCAGAAGTACAACGGGAACGCTCCTTAGAAATTAAGATGATCAGACTTTATCTCTTATACTTTGGACATATTATCAGGAAGGACAAGACCCTGGAGAAGGACATCATGCTTGATGAAGTGGAGGGACAGTGAAAAAGAGGAAGACCCTCAATGAGATGGATTGGCACAGTGGTAACAACAATGGGATCCAGGGTTGTAGCAATTGTGAGGACAGTACAGGACTGGGCAGTGTTTCATTGTCTTGCACTATGGATCAGAACTGATTTGATAGCACCAGGCTGCAAGCCGCAAGGTCAGCAGTTCAAAACTACCAGTGGTTCCGTGGGAGAAAGATGAGGTGTTCAGCTCCCGTAAAGATTTACAGCCTTGGAAACCCTGTGTAGGGTTGCTATGAGTTGGAACCAACTCCATGGCACATAACAACAACAACAACAACTCAAACAAAAAGAAACGCACAAAAAAATTGTATTTCCCACATGATAATTCTTAGTGAAGACTAAAAATGAAAAGTAAAGGATACAAATAATGTATGCACAGGTAACTAAGGAGAAGCCTTATGAGCATGTTTAGAGTTGGCCCCAGGAAACATTGTGATGTAAAGTGAGGTGGTTAAGAGTTTTCAGCTCTGTGGTAAACAATCTAAGTTCAAATTCCAATTTGACTACTTACTAATTTGTGTATTGCAATTAGATTGGATTACTAATCTACATACAATATTAATTGTACATACAATACTAATTGTTAGGAGGATTACATTAAACAATCCATGTAAAGTTTGTCATAATTCATTGCATTTCAAGGTTATGATTTTGATTGGAAACTTGAAATTAATAGCTAAAGGAGAAATGGTGTTGTTATAGTTGTTGTTAAGTTTTGTCAAGTCAGTTCTGAGCTACAGAGACCCTGTATAGGGTTTCTGAGGAGCGGCTGGTGAGCTCGAACCACCGACCTTGCGTTTCAAACTGACCTTGAAGTTCAAACCGACTTTGCAGTCCAGTGCATTAACCCACAGCACCACAGCAGGACATCTAGTTACACCTATTAACCAGAGTGCTTTCCATTTAAACTTGATAATGAATTCAAATGCTATCCAGATATCCAAATGTGGGCTAGAGTGGAGATTCACGATGAATCTGTACAATAATCTAAAGGACTCTAAATTACATAATGATGATGGATAATGACTTTGAAATTTAAAAATTAACTTGGACTCATTATTTAACCTTTTGAGTCTTCTTGTTGTTAAGTGCTGCCATTTTGATTCCAACTCAGAGTCATAAATGCTGTAAATTTTGAGGGAGTAGAAAGCCTCATTTTTCTCCCACAGAGAAGCTAGTAGATTTGAACAGCTGACCTTGTGTTTAGCAGGCCAATGTATAACCCACTCTGCTAGCAGGTCTCCTTTTTTGAGCCTTACACAAGTTCCCATATTTAAAAGAGGAATGCAGACAATGTCTTGTGTGATTCCTGGCCAGTGCACCTTACAGGTAGTTAACACCTGTCTTTTAATGAGGCTTATGTGTTGATATTTTTTCACATATTTTAAATTTTGAAATAGTTTTAGACGTATAAAACAGTTACAAATGTAACACAGAGAATTCTCATCTATGTTCCATCTAACTTCTCCTAATAGTAACAGTTTATAATAACCATCATATATTTAGCAAAACTAAGACATGAAACCCTATCATGGGTCATTATGAGTTGGAATTGACTCAATGGCATGGGGTTTGACTTGGGATGATAAGAATACAATACAATTAACTAAAGTATAGATTTTATTCAATCATCACCAGGTTTTTCTTTAATGTCTTTTTTTGTTGTTGTTCCAGGATCTCTCGCTGCATTTTTTGGTCATGTTTTCTTAGTTGTCTTTGAAAAAAACCTCAGCAGAATTTCCAGACTAAAGGTGAAATAGGAAGAATGTTCTGGAGATCCACTTCCTAAAATCAGTCAACAAAAATCCTAGTGGTGGGATGATACCAAACCTATCAAGTTGATTCCAACTCATAGCAACCCTATAGGCTAGAATAGAACTGCCCCATAGGGTTTCCAGTGTCGTGTTCATTATGGGAATTGAGAAGCACAGTTTCTGTTTTCCTGTGGAACAGCTAGTGGGCTTGAGCCACCAACCTTTCTGTTAGCGGCCTCACATTTAGCCACTGGGTCACCAGGGCTCTTTACAGGGATGGCATAGGACCAGGCAATGTTTCACTCCTTTGTGCCTGCGATCGTTATGAGTCAGGGCCAGTTTGATGGCACTTAATAACATAAATTTTTAAAAAGTAGATAGCACAGCACTTGATAAAACTGCATGCTCAATAAATGACAGTAACTTTTAGGAGGAAAATTATGACAATATTATTTATGTGTATGTGTTTGCAGTATGTAGGAAAAGAACACAGCTGTCACACAAAATAAATTGTGTTTAAGTTGTATATAGAAGAAGGAGCTGTATCTGAAAACAGTAAATTTGAAGAAAGAAAGACAGAACTGCAGAAGGACCAAGTCTACAGTATGGGAGGTGAAATCAAACATTTGAGCAGATAGCATCTGCCCAAATCAATTCAAGGAGATCCCTGGGGGCATCAAGAAAAGAGGAAGGAGAAGAAACTAAATACACTGATTTCCAGATGGTAGAGTAGGTGGAAAGGGGAAGGAAAACAGAGTAGTTAGAAATAAACAGCAGCTGTAGGAAAACAAAACAAAACAGAAAAGTGGTATGAAGATGGAGATGCTAGGGAAGTTTGGGCAGAAGAGACTGTTCTATCAAGGGCTAAACTCTTCAAATTAGGATCAAAGAAGGCAGAAAAGCACAGTGGTAAAGAGAAAGAGACAGCAGCCCCACAAGAAATGGAGATTGTGTCCAAAATGTAATATAGCACAGGCATTTTACATTTTAAATATTGAGCCTGAGACTAGTGGAAAAAATGAGTCAAGAGGCAAGTAAATGGAGTTCTAGTGCAGCCAGGAAGCACTGATTTAAAACACACATGGAGTAAGTACAATCAACAGGCAGAAAACAAATGAATCAGAACACAGAAAGGTGGATGTGAATTCTACGGGATATTCAGAGAATAAAAATCAGTTGTATCCTAATTATGAAAATAAACGGTAATAGGGAAGAGAAATGATAATGAAAGGATTCCAGATAGTATATGTAGATATACAAAAGAGCTTCAAAAAGCTCATGGAGAAAATAACTTTTAATTCTATTTTTCCACAAACTTTTTGAAGCCTCCTCATTTATAGTATGCTAGATGAAGAAGGGTACAGTACCTACATGGTATTCTTCCCCCAAATATAGCCTCTGATTTTGCTCATGATAAAAGTGATCAAACCATGAGAAAAGTTATGAGCTCTGGTGATTCAGAGGCTAAGATCTTAGCTGTTGACCTAAAGAACTGCAGTTAGAACTTAGCAGTCACTCCAGCGGAGAAAGATGTGGCAGTCTGAGACAGATATCATGGTCAGCTTCCATAATGATTACAGCCTTTAAAATCTTATGGGACACTTCTACTCTGTCCTACAGGTTGGAAAAGTCTCAGGAGTAATGGGTTTGTTTTTGCTCTTTTGGTTTATAAGCAAATTGATTTGTTGTTGTAGGACCTAAACATAGGACCCTGTTTAGGGTTTCCAAGGAGCAACTGGTGGACTTGAACTGCTGACATTGAGGTTCAAGCCAACCTTCCTGTGTAATGCATTAAACCACAGTGCCACAATGGAGAGACATTTTACAAAATACCTGACCAATATTCTCAAAAGGGTCAAGGTCATGAAAGACAAGGAAACACAGAGCAAAGTCACACATCAAAGACAACTAAGAAAACATGACAAAAAAATACAGTTAGAGATCTCTTTTCTGATCCTGGAACAACAAAAATAAAAAGACATTAAAGGTAAACCTGGTGATGATTGAATAAAATCTATACTTTAGTTAATTGTATTAGTTAATTGTATTGTACCAATGTTAGTTTCTTATATTCCCATATCCACTGCCATTGAGTTGATTCCAACTCATAGCAACCCTGTATAGGGTTTCATTTCTTGATAAGTATATGATGGTTATTGTAAACTGTTATTCTTAGGACAAGCTGAATGAAAGGTATTTGGGAACTCTCTGTACTTCATTTGTAACTGTTTTATAAGTCTAAAATTATCTCAAAAATTAAAATCTGAACATTTAAAAAATGTGCAAATAATCTACACATTAAAAAAAAAAAAAAAATGAAAGTCATATGTAAAGAAAGTTCACAAAGGGTTTGATGACAAAAACCATCATTTGAAGAGTGGAAGTAGAAAGCCTCATCTTTCTCCCGTGGAGTGGCTGGTAGTTTCGAACCATTGACCTTAAGGTTCGCAGCCCGATTCGTAACCACTACACTACCAGAGCTCCTTGGTACAGGAGGAAATTCCTGGAAGCCTCAGTGGTCCCACAAGCTAATCCTTTGGCTGCTTATTATTATGTCTGACTCTGGGACTCAGCACTAAAGTTGACATGGGCAGGACCTTTCATACCTGCCTTACCTAACAAGAGGCAGCAGGTCTAGCCATACAGTCAAACCATATGTGCACCTTGTAAAACCCCAACATAAAAGGCAAGAGCCAACACCAACTACTATATACAAGGACAGAGCTATTTTGGTAATTACAGTGTGCACATGCAGATACCTAACTGACCTTCAGAGATAAAAATAGTGGACAATCTTCCTTCCATTCATTTCTCAATATCTATCTGTGCACAACCACAGTGGTGATTAGAGAGGGGACTGAGTGAGTGGACACCCTCACCCACTGCTGGAGGTTTCTACTGTGCATGCACACTGAACTGCACAGCAAAGGCTACTGGAGAGTAGGCTATGGTTTTATTTTTGCTTTTGAGTGGTAGTTTTAATCTCTGCTTTTATATTGCTTCTGTTTTTGGTCCTATTGTTCTCACTTTTTTCCTGGGGGTGGGAGCTTTTTCTCCCTTTCCCAAAAAGAGACAGCAATTGTGACCATATAGCCAAGCTACAAGCATACCCCTTAATGTGCCACCATCTGGAAAGGAGCCGATACAAGTTGCTAGACATTACATGCGAAAAGGGAAGACTATCTCCAGATCACATCCACCAGGAGACACTCAGTAAGTGTAACAACACAGCAACATATATTAATTTAATCTTTGAAAATTCATCAAACTATTGAAAATGTCCAAGAATAAACAACAAAAAAATCTCAGCACATGTCCAAAGAAAGAAAAGAGAGACTGAGAAAAATGAGCTGGATTCAGACATAGACTTTGTAGTAGAAGAAAAGCAGGCTTTGGATCTGCCTGAGAAGGAATTCAGAAGAATGACATGAAGACAAATCCAAATGTTCCACAGAAGACTGGAGAAAAATAAGGAAGAAGTCAGGAGAGTGCTACAGGAGCAATCAAACAAGATAGATATAGGATTGGAAGCAATTCAAAACCTGCAAAAGGAAGTCCAGATGATTAATAATAAAATATCAGAAATGGATAATACACTGAAAGGGCAAAGGAGTAGATTGAAGAGATGGACACCAGAACCAACGAGCTAGAAAACAAATCTCTCAATACTTCTAAGACAGAAGAACAAGCAGAAAAAAATGATTTAAAAAATCTGAAAAGAGTCAAGACTCATTTTGGATAACATGAAAAGGAATAACTTAAGAATTATTGGCATCCCTGAATAGGAAGAATCACAGAAGTCCACAGAGGAGATAGTTGAGTAGCTACTGTAAGAAAATTTTCCTAGCATCTTGAAGGATGAGAACATAAGCATTCAAGAAGCTGAATGAATGCAAGGAAGGATAGACCTCAAAAGAAAATCACCAAGACATATCAAAATCAAGCTCTCTAAAATCAAAGACAAGGAGAGAATCCTAAAAGAAGCCATGGAAAAGAGAAGTGTTACTTATAAAGGCAAACAAATCAGATTAAGCTCTGACTTCTCAGCAGAAACCATGCAGGCAAGAAGACAGTGGAGAGACATATAATATATAAAACCCTAAAAGAAGAAAACAGCCAATCAAGAATCGTCTACACAGCAAAACTGTCAATCAAATATGGTGGTGCATTCAAAACAATCCAGGATAAGCAGAAGCCAAGAGATTTTGTCAAAGCCAATCCAGCGCTTCAAAACATTCTAAAGGGAGTTCTTTGGAATGAAAACCAACAAGAATAGACAGCAAGCAGAGATTGACAGACGTGAAAACACCACATGGGACTCAGTCAACAGATAGGAGAGTTCAGAACAAAACAAAATTATAACAATGAGTTCAGAGGACCTGTAAAGCCAATCAAAGATCAAACTCATAACAGTGTCAAAGAAGGGAAAAACATAGGAACAGAGATTCAGGTGGTGAGGAGGTCAGGTAGATTGCAGGATAAAATAGACTGTCTTAAATGCAGGGAAAACTTAATAGACTATATGGTAACCTCAAAGAAAGTTAATACTTGACAACTTATCATGAAAATGAAGATCCAAGTATAGCAAGGAAACATTAAAACTAAGAAGGAACTCATAAGAAATAACACAAAAATCATGGACGCAGCACAAGAAAGCATGCAGAACAAAGGAACAAACAGCACCACAAAAAATTAACACAATGACAGTAATTAATTCATACCTATCAATAATTACACTGAATATCCATGGATTAAATGCACCAGTGAAGAGACACAGAGT
>NW_006408535.1:7575292-7583606 GCF_000296735.1 Chrysochloris asiatica | reverse complement strand
GAAATAATAAAGATTAAAGCAGAAAAAATTTAGATAGAAAACAGAAAAACTATAGAAAAAAATCAACAGGACAAGGAGATTTTTTTTTGGAAGGATTAATACACTTGACAAATCATTGGCAAACCAAACAAAAGAAAAGTGGGAAAAGGTAAAAATAACATGCATTAGAAACCACACGGGGCAATGTCACAATGGAACCAAAGGAAATCAAAAGGATAATAACAGAATACTATGAAGAGTTGTGCTCCAACAAATTTGAAAAACTTAAAAAAGATGGATACATTTTTAGAAAAACTCGACCTACTTAAACTTACACAAAGTGAAGTAGAAAACCTGAACAGACCCATAACTAAAGAAGAAAATGATCAGGTCATCAAAAACCTCCCAACCAAAAGAAGTCCAGGCCCAGATGACTTCATTGGTGAGTTCTACCAAACATTCAAGAAGAGCTATCACCAATTCTACTCAAATTATTCCAGAATACAGAAGAGAATATGAAGCAAGCATAATCCTCATATCAAAACCAAAGACATTACTAAGAAAGAAAATTATAGACCAATATCCCTCATGAACATAGATGCAAAAATTCTCAACAAAATCCTAGCCAACACATCCCAACAGCACATCAAAAAAATAATACATTGTGTCCAAGTGGGATTCATATCAGGAATGCAAGGATGGTTCAAAATTAGAAAAAACAATCAATGTAATCCACCATATAAATAAGAAAAAAGAAAAGAACCACATGGTCATATCAATTGATGAACAAAAGGCATTTGATAAAATCCAACATCCATTTCTGAGAAAAACACTCAACAAAGAAGGAATTAAAGGAAAATTCCTCAACATAATTAAGAGCATATATACAAAACCAACAGCCTACATTACTTTCAATGGAGAGAAACTGAAAGACTTCCCTCTGAGAACAGGAACCAAACAAGAATGCCCTTTATCACCACTCCTATTCAAGATAGGGAAATTAAAGGCATCCAAATTGGCAAAGAGGAAGTAAAACTCTCTCTATTTGCAGACAATATGACCCTATACATAGAAAACCCCAAAGACTCAGTAAAATAGCTACTAGGACCTCATTGGAAGATTAGCAGAGTGGCAGGGTATAAGATCAACATACAAAAATCAGTTGGATTCCTCTATAGTAAAAATGACAGTACTGAAAAGGACATTAGGAAAGCCATACCGTTTACAGTAGCCACCCAAAGGATAAAATATCTAGGAATAAATAAAACCAGATGAACAAAGAACCTATACAAAGAAAACTATAAAACACTACTACAAGAAGAGTCTTAAAATATGGAAGAACATACCATGCTCCTGCATAGGAAGACTTAACATTGTGAAAATGTCAATACTGTCCAAAGCAATCTACACATATAATGCAATCCCAATCCAGATTCCAATGACATTGTTCAAAGAGATGGAAAAAACAATTACAAACTTTATATGGAAAGGAAAGAAACCCAGGATAAGCACTGCTTAAGAAGAAGAATAAAGTAGAAAACCTCTCACTCCCTGATTTCAAAATTTACTACCTGGCTACAGTGGTCAAAACAGCTTGGAACTGGTACAATGAAAGATACATAGATCAATGGAACAGAATCGAGAATCCAGAAATTAACATATCCATATACAGCCAACTGATTTTCGCCTAAGTATATTCAATGGGGAGGAGGTTCAACAGATGGTGCTGGCAGAACTGGTAAGTGATATTCAAAAGTTTTAAACAATACCTTTACCTCATGCCTTATACAAAAACCAACTCAGCATGGATTAAAGATCTAAATGTGAATCCCAGAATTATAAAGGCCATCAATGAAAAAATAGGGACAAACTTGAGGTCCCTTATACAGGTTCCACACAGACTACCAAACATTGTCAAAATTACACAAACAAAAGTAGACAAAATATATGATTGATGCATATTAAAAATCACCAAAAGAATAAAAAGGGAGCCCACAGAATGGGAAAAAAATCTTTTGCAAAGATGCATCAGACAAGAGACTAATTTCTAAAATATATAGGAACCTACAACTCCTCTACAAGAAAAAGACAACCCAATTTTAAAAATGGGCATAGGACATGAACAGACACTTCACCAAGGAGGAGATCCAGCCAGCCAACAAACATATGAAGAAATGTGTATGATCACTAGCCATTAGAGAGATGCAAATCAAAACAACAATGAGATATCATCTCACATCAGCATTAACAGTGAAGATAAAAAAAGAAGAAGACAATAAAGCTGAAGAGGATACAGAGAGACTGGGATGGTCCTGCATTGCTGGTGGGATTGCAATATGGTCCAACCACTCTGGAAAGCAATATGGCATTTCCTCAGGAAGTTGGAAATAGAAATACCTCATGATCCAGCAATTCCTCTGATTGGTATTTATCCACAAGAAATACGAGCCACAACACAAGTAGATATATGCACAGCAATGTTCATAGCAGCATTATTTACAATAGCAAAAAGAGAGAGACAGCCTAAATGCCCATCAATTGAGAATGGATATACAAACCTTGGTACATATGCACAATGGAACATTATGCTACCTTGAAGAACAACCAGTAAGCTGAAAGCTACCACATAACATGGGTGAACCTTGAGGACATTATGCTGAGTGAAATTAGTCAGTCACAAAAGGAGAAATACTGCACAGGACTATTATTGTAAAAGCTTCATTAAAAGTACCCACACTAAAAGGGGTAAAAAAAATTCTTTGCTGGTTACCGGGGTGTATGGTTTGGGGAGAGGGGAGGGAGGGGAAAGTGGAGCACAGGGTAGAGAATAGACACAGGATAGTTTGGGTGCTGGGGGTTGGGGTGGCCAATACACACGAAGGGGGAGGGAAACGGAAGAACAAGGTTAATTGAGAACAGTTAGGCAGGTTTGCATGGGCTAAGTGGGAGATAAGTAAATAATGATGCATGCTCAACCTTGGAACAACAGGGCTCTGGGGTACAGGGATTCAGGCATGGTTTGAATGGGTAGAAGAGGGGAAATAATGTTAAGATGCTTGGCTGTCTTTTGAATCTTGGTTTCATTTGCCTACCATTGTAAAATAGACACTTGAGGGGAGAGAAAGAAATAGCCAGAAACATCAGCATAGATAGCTTGTAAGTCCCTCTTCAGCTTATAACTAATTGGAATACTTAAAATGGGGCCAAAACTTGCCTAGTGAAGGAGACTTCCTAAGGAGCCTTTGCATTGCATAAGACCATAGGTGGAATCCTGATCCCCATCCAGAATCCTCTGAGGTGGGAAATTTCCACTTGAAAAGACAAGCAACCAGCCTGGAGCTGCTAGAAGAACAGAAGATACTTCTTAAAAGAAAGACCAGCAGGAAAAATAAAAAAACAGTAACAGCAGTCTGATTGACTACTACAAAAACAATCAAGTTGTTCACCTGGGAGCCATCAAGGCAAGCAGTTGTTTCTCCTCAGGGTAACCCCCTTTCTTAGACTGAGACTCAAGGGGAATACATGAGCAGGCATGTGGGCTTGCTGGTGACCATGTTGGTCTAGTGATAAGGGGAAGTGGGGGAAAAACAGCAATGAAGTTGTGAGCTAAGTCTGACCATGTTCAATAGACTCCTGTCAACCTGGGTTGAGACCTGGCTGGCCATCAGTATGGTGAGACCTGGAGACATCTGGGCCCAGGGACAGAGACATGGCCACAGAGGACAAGAGCAGAGAATGAAGCGTCCAGCTAAGAAGTGAGCTGAAGTGCACAAGAACACCCATACTTGCAGATAGTTCCCACTTGAGCTGACTTCAATGGCTAGAAGTTCAGAACTCAACTAGAGGAAGAAAGAAGAGGGAAAAAAAGAGTAATCTGCTACAATTTGATGAACTTGACCTACACCTATGGCTGTAGTAGCTCAAAAGAGGGAACAAATCTTTACAGCGAGAATCATTCATACCCCCTCAGTACACAAGGTTGACAGGGATGGGCAAATGGGGGTGGGGGGACTACAAAGGCAAGAAGTGACTGGCTTACAAGCTTTCAAGAGGGAGCCTAGCTCCAGAGGGTGTGGGGGAAGATAGACTTCACTGAGTGATTTCCAGCCTGTCTGGATGGGACTGGTGAAAGGAGATAGGGTTCTTGTGGTTCAATAGTAAAGAATTGCTTTCAGGACTGACTGTGAGAGTTGCAAATGTAAAAAGGTCAATGTTTTTAACAAAAGTAGGGGAGTGGTTTGTTTTTCAGCCTAGGAGCTGAGGGTCCTGGGACCATCAAGGGAGAAGAGGGGAGTTTGGCACCCTATCCAGAGAAGCAATAACTCCAGAGATGTAGGCAACATGATGACGTGGAGAGATAGAGTGGCTGGGGACTCGACTCAGGGAGGCAGAATGGCTGTGTGCTGACAGCCAGGGGGCATTTTTGCAGGGTGCATCCTTTGGTTGTTTGATGATGTATGGAGGAGACTATAATCATTGCAATGAAACAAAGTTCAATAGGATGAATGTAAATCTGATGTTCTCCCATATAAACTATCACTCACTCAAATCACAATAAAAACTTAGTAAAGAAAAAAAAGGCATGGTATTGGGGTAGAGGGAAGAAGGGACTCACTCTAAGAATGAGTCATGAAACAGTTTTTTTTTTTTTTTTTTCTTTATTCTTCATTATAAATATGGTTAAAAGTTAGGCAATCTAGTTTGGGAAATACAGAGTTGTAGATACAAAGTGGTTTGGGGAAATCAAAGTTATAAAAGTTTATGCTTCCCAAAAGAAATACAAAAAGAGAAACATATTTAATAATATGGCAACATCATTGTGTTTAGTAAGATAATGAAGTTAAGCAGAGAGTTTTAGGGACTTTATATAAATGTGGAATATGTTGGAAAGTAATAAAAAATTGACTAATAAAGCCTAAATACTTGGAATTTATATGTAATCATACAATACTGCACACAAAGACTAAGGGAGTAGATTATCCTCTCAGAAGTGAGTAACATTTAAAATATGAGACATCATCAAGGATTGTTGGTGTTGATGTTAAGTGCCATCGAGTCAGTCCCAATTCAGAGTGACCCTGTATAGTATTTCCAAGGAACAGCTGGTGAGTTTGAACCACTGACCTTGTGGTTCAAACTGACCTTGCAGTCCTGTGCTTTATGCCATAGCACCACAATAGGACCATAAGTGAGTCTTATTCCTTCCACTTTTGAGGTGTCAGAGCTCCATGGTGCATCTTACAAAATGAAAGGAGGAACAGCACACAGAGTTATAAATAGCAAAACAGGGGGTCCCCAGCTGCAGACACAATTAACAGAGAACACTTAGGGAAAAACTTAAGAAGTCAAAGCAGAAGGAACAAGGAAGACACAGCAGACAGGTGGTACCAATATAGACATGGTCAGAGACATAAAACTACAAAAAGGCAGAGGTACAGATGTGTCAGAGTCTCATGCAAGAAACCAAGGAATGAAAGCACATTTTGGTACGGCAGCAAAACTGCCCTTAATGAGTAAATGTGGAAGAATGGAACACATTTTTTTTTTTTTTTAAGAACTATTTTAAGAAAAAGGAAACCTTAGCAAGGAATGTTACCAATATAAATATGAGAAGTCAAAATTCATGTGATTTAACTGAGACATTACAGACCATTCAGTGAATACAATGAATTTGCTGACCTAAAGAAGAAATGTATGCATGGACTGAATGACGTCAGATCTGTTGTCAGCAAAACTTTCTGAGCACAGTCTGGACCAATGCTTGGTGGTCTGTATAACCTTAGAAGAAAGGTAGAAGTGACCAGTGGGTGAACCAAGACTTATTAACCATGATCTGCTAAAAAAGACAAGGGATAGTAGTAGGAAGGGGAGGCCTTGTTAATGCCAACACTGACCAAGCTTACAGAATCTTCCAGAACAGGCTGAATAATGAGGCCTGCAGAAGAGGCACTGCAGTGAATCAAACGGAGGCAGGAATTAGCAAAAAGGTTCAGGAGGTCAAAGGAATATTTCTTATATTAAGAAGAAGAAAAGGCTCTCATTGGTGGATAATAATTTTTCTTCAAAAATACCCAAAGATATCCCAGATGAATTTTGATAACAAGGTGACCATCAGTGAGAGAAAGAAAGAAATGAAAGTGAATAAGGTTATATAATATGTGTGAATTGAAAATGTATATATCAGAGAAAGCCCATTTCCAATTGAATGAGAAGTATAGATGAAAATGAAACAGTTATATAGAAGCAGAGGTAACTTCTAAAGAAGGGAGACCCTGGTGAAAATTATGGATGAGGTAAGGTAAATGTTTCTAATGTTATCTGTTTTTAATCATTTTGGAAATCTGACTCACATTCTTTATCTTTTTTATCTTCTCTCCCACTCTTTTTTGGTATGATTGTAATCTTGTTAATTTATGACTAATTAATAATGACAATACCTGGCCATGTGTTAACTGTCCCGTTAAACTGATTAATGTGTCTACAAAGTGCCATATCAATTGTTACTAAAGTGTATTTCTAGTTCCTGTAGTTAGCAAGGACAATCAAACTGTGTGTGTGTGATACTTAGATCAACAAAGACTTTGCAGAATTCTTAATGTTTGAACTTTTCTTTTGATTTAATTGTCCCAAATTTGGTTCAGTCACAAGCATACAGTTCACAGTGAATAATTTTGTTGTTGTTAATTACTGTCAAATCAGTTCCAACCTATAGTGATCTTGTATAGAGTTTCCATGGAGCATCTTGTGAGCTTGAACCACCAACCTTGTGGCTCAAACCAACTTTGCAGTCCAGCACACTAACTCACAGTGCCACAACTCATGGTTATTGAGCACATATTGTGTATCAGGCACTGTGTTAAATTCCAACTACGTCCGTCATCAGATTGTCTTCGTCACTGAAAGTCTATTATCAAATTCATTTCACAATAAAATACAAACAACCAAAAACCTAAGATTAAGAGAAATTTATTTCAAAAAGTGACAGAGCTAATAGGGGAAGGAACAAGGATTGAACCCAGGAGTCAAATTCCAAATCCTATCTCATTACACTCTCTTGTCTCCATATGATATACAGATTAGGAGGATACATTCAGTACATAATTGCTTTTCTTAATTCTAAGTAAAATGTCATATCATCGCTTTTAGTATAGTGTAGATGTCTAAAACTTTTCTCTCATGGAAAAAAATGACTGAGTATATGTAAAAATTCATATTTTAAGGTTTTGCTTAGAGCTTCATAAAAGCTAAACTTGCGTGAGTGAACAGTAACATGATTATCATAGCATAATGGTGCCTGCCAACATTATAATGTTAGGCCAGATGGCATTCACTGGGATTTCACAATGCTAGGTGGGATAGAAAGTTAGCAAGTACTTGCCTGAATTGCCTTAAGGCAAATTTGAATCTACATGCAAGTTGGGTCCACTTGAGAATGAGAACATTTATCCATATATTATGCTCTTGTTACATGCCAACTACTGTGTCATTTGGTAGGTCTTTAGGATGTTGTTGTTGTTTTTAAGTGCCATGGAGTGGATTCTGACCCATAGTGACCCTGTATAGGGTTTCCATGGAGAAGCTTGTGAGCTTGAACCACTGACCTTGCAGTTCAAATAACTTTGCAGACTGACGCATTAGGCCACAGTGCCACACCAGGCATTTGGTAGGTCATTAGGATAGGAAAACAAACAAAAATGACACTTACTCTTTGTATAGGAAATTATAACAGACACAAGTTGTCTGCACAATGGGGACACAAAAGTAGGTGTGGCAATGCAGATATAACAATGGAAAACTGCAGGGAATTCAGATAAAAAGCAACAAACACACACAGGACAAGCATGAGAAACCAACAGAAATTCAATTGTACGGAAAATTTTTAAAGAGAAGGTGAAAACAAGAACAGACAACAGCCAGAGATTGACGTACATGGCAGCATCACCTGAAACTCAATTGACAAATGGAAGAGTCAAAAACAGAATAAAATTATAAGAACAGAGGATCTGGAAGGTCAGTCTATGATCAAAATAATGTGAAATAAGGTAAACACAGAGGAACAGAAATCCAGGTGGTGGGAAGGTCAGATAGATTACAGGATAAAATAGACTGTCTTAAATGGAGGGAAGAACTAATGGAATAGCATAGTGGTTACAAATTGGGCTGTGAACCGCAAGGTCGGCAGTTTGAAACTACCAGCGGTTCCGCAGGAGAAAGATGAGGCATTCTGCTCCCATAAAGATTTACAGCCTTGGAAACCCTGTGCAGGGTGGCTATGAATCGGAACTGACTCCACGGCACTTAACAACAACAACAACAACAACAATGGGGTTGAGGT
>NW_006408535.1:7561926-7573431 GCF_000296735.1 Chrysochloris asiatica | reverse complement strand
AAAAAAAAGAGCCATCTCCAAAGCAGAGATGGAAGATCCCAGGACCATCAAGAAGGAAGAGCATGAGTGAAGTATGAGACACAGAGAGGTGATGGCAGAAACAACAGCAGAAGCGATGGCAGAGACAGTGGCATGGAGAACAACTTTCAGCTCTAGGCCTATGGACTGAGTAAAGCTGAAATGAATGCCTACAGGCAAGAGACTGACTTGCAGAATGTGCCTTTTGATCATTCATAGACTGGCTAAAAGAGCTTTGTATCACATGCCCAACCAGTGGTCAAGGGGCCACAAAGCTGAAGCGTGTCTGCAGTATGGTAGACAAGGCTTTCCTGACTGGAGAACTGCTGCATCCTGAGTTGGTTTTCATCCTGGTATTGTTTGAAGTGAACCCTGTTCAGTTCCCTAATAAACTCCTTAATCATGAAAAAAAAAAAGAGAGAGAGAAGGTGAAGTGATGAGATTAGTTTAGTAGCCTTTGATAGAGAAGATAAATTTAGGACAATGAGAACTGACCACTCCCTAAGATTATAAGCTATCAATCAAGGTAGTGGTGTTTGTCACCAATTTTTCTTCTGTATCTCAACTGTAAGTATTCCTTTGAAATGCTCCTATGCATAAAATTTGAAACAACAAAGGAAAACTTTTCAGTAGACTGTCCTTAAGGAGAAGGAAAATGTGCCGAATAAAATGTGCAGACTGAGAAACAAATACACAAAAGCAAAATATAGTGAATTTAAGGAGAAAGATACTTTTAAAGTTTTAAAGCAACCACAATAGAAACAAGGCAAAGCAGTTGCTGCATGTATGTATTTCATAACAAAGGACCAGTTACATTGAATAGAAACTTTTGGTTCCGAAATGATGTCTTTAGCACCAGAAAATACCAGAGAAGACAGTTGAATCCATTGCTATTGAGAAGCCAAAAACAAGTAAAATATAGTCCCAGCTGTTTCAGGGAAAGACTTCATGAAAAAGTACACGGTTGTTTACTTCTAGATCTATCACTTTGTGAATTGATTACAGAAAGAATTTCAATTTTGATGCTTAAACATTTTATATCTTTTTCTGGCATGTGTTCATTCAGGGGAAAATGACCTAACACTAACTAATTTAGGATTTTCCCCTGTTTTCCAAGGCTTAAAATCTAGATTGGGAGATAAAACATAGATACACATATAAATAAATTGCGACTGAGTTGATTCCAATGCATGGTGACCCCATGTGTATCTGAGTAGTACTGTGTTCTATAGGGGTTACTGTGGCTGATTTTTCAGAAGCAGATTGCCAAGCCTTGCTTTGTAAGCACCTCTGATGAACTGAAACCTCCAACCTTTTGGTTAGTAGCCAAGTGCTTAATCATTTGCACTCAGGAACTCCATATGCCCATCTAGAAGATTGTAAACACACATAGGTAATATATAATATATACTCATATGTAGAGAGAGGAAAACAGAAAGAGGGAACAAGTGCAGGCCTTGTAAGTGTCAAGTACATAACAAACAGTGATTAAGAGAAGGGTGAAATTTCTGAGAATTTATGAAGAGGTAAGCACCCTTGGAATGAACCAAATATTTAGCAAAAAAAAAAAAGTTTTAAAAAATCCTGAATTTCAGTATTTTAATTGAATAAAACTCTTGGGCAATTCCATAGGAAACTGAAACTGTTACGTAGAAGCAAAGTTTTATGAAAGCAGGAGTCAAGTTCATTGTGAAACCTACAGAAATGCTTAAACTACTACCCAATGAATTGTGGTTCTACCTAGTTGTCACTATATCTGGGAAATGTTAACAAACCAAGATGTCTTGGTTACTTAGATGCCTCATTGTGAGGGACACTTACCTAATGATTTTAGGCAAATTGTTTTTCATTTTACTTTCTCAGCATTTCCCTGTCATTCGTCAAAAAAATCTGACTGGGTGGAATGGTGAACTGCCTTTCCAATACTCATGTCAACTGAGCAACATTACTTAAAAGAGAAGACATTTTTAGAATTTATTTTTAACTTAAGGTTATTAGATGCCATAGTGTATCTGTCTCTAGTTTCTTAACTTATTTTAAATAGACATACAGAATCTATAAGGCTTTGTAAAGGCAGAATTTTCTTTCTCTGTTGCTTCAAGATTGAAAGTTTGGCCTCCTTCCAGATAATTCTTCAAGTTTTTGAAATTTGCATTGTGTTGCAGTTTTGTATTTTGAAGTTTTATAGTAAGAAATCACTTTCCTTTTCTTAATGATTCCTCTTTTCCTCTTTATCCTTTTGTTCTTCTTCCCCTTATTCTTGACACACACAAAACTAAGGAGAATAGTCAATCCTCTAACTAAAGGACCAGGCCTAACTCACAAAGGATTGATTGATGTGAATTTGGAATGAGTTCTCAGTGACAGCTTTCTGGGTGCTCTCTATTCACGGACTTAAACACCTGTCCAAGGAGCTCTGGTACCATAGTGGTTACAAATCGGGCTGCTAATCTCATGGTCAGCAGTTCAAAACTACCAGCTGTTCCGAGGGAGATCATGGTTTTCTGCTCCCATAAAGATTTACAGCCTCAGAAACCCTGTACGGGATCACTAGGAGTTGGAACCGACTCCACGGCACGTATCAACAACAACAACAACAAGATAGGGAATTTTTAAATGTATCAGAGTCAATATTTAATAAACAAGTGAATTAGAGTCAGAGCTAAATTTAAAAGGAAGCTCAAACATCATCATGTCGAATGCTGTAAATGGCATAAGAATTTGCCCCAACCTTTCTAATGGGTGGGCAGTCATTCTCTGCTTAAGCGCAAAGAATGACAAGGAATGTACTTCTTCATAAGTTCCTATTCAGTTTGGGGATGGTGTAATAAGTCTTAGTGTGGCACTATGGGTTAATATGCTGGACTGCAAAGTCGGTTTGAATTGCAAGGTGAGTGGTTCAAGCTCACCAGTCACTCCTTGGAAACCCTATACAGGGTTTCTATGTGTTGGAACTGACTGGACGGTGCTTAACAGTAACAATTAAAATATTCATTTCTATATTTAAACATTATTTACTTCTGTATTATTTTTGTCCATTAATTTTGACTTCTGGATTCACACTAATAAAGTGAATCCTCCATATGGGGTACTATATAATTCAGTGGAAAGAATAATAGATCACAAGCCAACATGCCTGAATTAGCCACAATTCCATCACTTTCACCTAAGGGATATTAGGCAATTCTGTGCTTTAGTTCACTCATCTATAAACTAAGAGTCCAGATGCATACCTACTTTCCCTACTTAAATTATACATCTCCTGTGAACAACAAATAAAATAACACATGGAAGCTCTCTCTGAAATATAAAATGTCAAACAAATAGGTTATTATTATTCTTCACATTATTCTTGTTGCTAAGTGCCGTGGAATCAGTTCAGACACATAGTGACTCTATATAGAGTTTCTGGCTGGTGAGTTTGAACCACTGACCTTGATGTTCAAACCAACATTGCAGTCCAGTGCTTATCCTACTGTGCTATATCAGGACTCCCACATTAATATGAAGGGCTTGAAAAGGTTCTTGGGAAAATGAAATGACAAGATAATAGAATTTTTCTACAAACTTTATGAAATCCTCTTGTAGTCCTTTAACTATCATGCTTCTCCCAAGTCTTCCTTTTTAGAGGGCCAACATTCAGAGTACTCTTAATTATTATCTGTATGATAATGGATTTCTGTTTCCATTCTCGACTCATTTTAGTTTGTCAGTGTTTCTTTTAACATGGTTCTCAGGAGAATGACAGTTCTAAGTGCTTCATAAATTTTCTCATTTAATCCTCAAAACATGTATTATTATCTCAGATAAAGAAACAGAATCTAGAGAGGATAGATGATGTGTCCAAGGAAAAGTAACTAGTAAATGGTGGGGTTGATATTCTCCCTGAATTCTGACTCTCACAGGAACATGCCAACCTGAGGATGCCATAGCTCCAGAGTCTATTGTTTCACTCAGCATGTTTCCCAAGTGCATTGGGCTAGGTACTTGGAGTACAAAGGTTCATAAGTCTGTCCTCCAAGAACTCATGGTGTAATCAAGGAACTCAATAAAAAAGCAGTGATTGTGAAAACTGCAATGTGGTGAATGTCATACAAGAAATGAGAATAATCACATTATTACATTTTCTATCTTTTTGTTCTAGATGCTCTACTTTCACTAATGCAGCCTATTTTATTTTTAATTTTGCCAGTCAGTACTTGTCTGATATTGTCTTGGAAGTGTTCTCACAGAGGACAGATTGTTCCTTTTCAGACATGTTGTTGAGGGAGCTCATGAATCACGGAAACCGTTAAACCAGGTAGACTGTGAGGTATTTTCAAACTTCTAGATTCTATAAATTTGAGCTAGAGTCAAAATACCTTCAAGTCTTATTTACCTAAATAAATATTCCACAATCCTACATATCTGCAAATAAGTGTTAATAAGCTAAGTGTTCAGCCTGACTTTTTCTTTATGGCATATTTTCCTGTCAGATGTGACTCAGTGTTCTTTCGTAACCTGCTTTTATCAGACAGCGTGACTGCTCTTCCGGCCAACCTGGTGTCTTCTTTAAAAGATAGCTGCATGTCTTCTCTGTCCTTATGTATCCAACGTAGTTTATTAAAGCCTTTGCTGGGGGCCAAGTGCAGTGGATGCAAGCAATGGAGTGGTTCTCAGACCAGTTACCAGAAAAGCACTGAACACTATGATCAAAAACATGCCTGAAAAAGTCACAGGGATCTATGGGAACACAGAGGAGAAGGTACCTAACTGAGGCTGGGGGCTGAAGGCAGCACAAATAAGGGAAGACTGGATTGGCTTTGAGATTTGTGGCCAATAGAGAAATGGGTGCTCCAGGCAGAAGAGCAGCATGTGTACAGTGAGGGGTGTGAGGAGAGGGTGATATTTAGGAAACTGTAAATTGTTAGTTTAGTAGCGCTATAGTATGGTATCAATGTAAGGAAGAGATAGTGAGAAGGCTGGACAGATGTTTATTGTTGTTGTTGTTGTTATGTGCCATGGAGTCGATTCCGACTAGTGAATATTCAGTTTCCTAAACTACCCTCAGAACAGCTGGTAGTTTCGAACTGCTGACCTTGAGGTTCGCAACCTGATTCGTAACCACTACATTACCAGAGCTCATTACAGGAGTATTATTGATACAACATCAGTGGAGAATCTTAGGAGTTCTTAAAAAGGGAAATGTTATGTCAACTCAAGACACTTTTACATTGTCAGTGAAAAAAGAAAAAATATTATCTGCATCAATATATCTAAGAAAATTCTTTGATAAAGATCAAGTAAATTTTATTTACCTTCACATTGTTTATCAGTGTTCAGATGTATTTCCTCTATAAACAAGGCTAGTTAGTAAACATAGGACCCCTGGTTAAGATAAACACTAGACTGTGAACTACAAGGTCAGTCATTCAAACCCACCAGCTGCTCCTCAGAAACCCTGTAAAGGGTCACGATGAATCGGAATCAACTTGACTCATAACTCAGCACTTAACAACAACAACAACAACAACATTGTGCCCGAAATTTTCTGAAAATAGAGATACCACTTTATTAGGCTATATTATTATATAATTATATCCTAATCCATATAATATCAACTGTGTTTATAGGCAACACACAAATTAGACATCATTAAGGATGCTGCCGTTGCTTCCTTTAGTAACAGCTCTTTTAGTTTGACTAAATGTGAAATTATTTCAGGACTTAGTATTCTAAGAGATGCACAGCAGTAAAACAAGTTATGCAATTTTGCATATTTGAACACAAAATTTGAAGAATTTACAGAGCTAAAATAAATCAGTTGTTAAAATTAATCTAAAACTGTTCCAAAAACTATACTATAAAAATAAATGTAAGTCCCACATCACTTATTTAAATTTCTAAAATATGCATATAAATATATACACACATATACATATACATTTGGAACTATGGAAAATCTTGGTCACTAGTAAAAACTGATCTTAAAGTACTTTAAGGGTTCCAATAGTTAATACTTACTGATTTGTATTCAAGATAAGGTATTTGTTCTTCAACTTTTATTAACCTATAATTGGTGAATGTTGTCATAAAAGGGAATAGATTTCATTTTAAACTACATTTCATTCAATTCTGTGCTGAAAACAGAATGAAAAGCTGAAGTGATAAAGCATTCTGACAAATGAAACAAAAAAGGCAACATAATTCTTTGTCAGTTTTCATCTAGAAAAATTCAATCATAGATTTTGTGCTTTCAAGATGGAACCAAACCATTCATTACCAGTGAGTAGTTTCTGACTCACAGTGATACTATAGGGCAGTACAGAATGCCCCCATTGGATTTTCAAGATGGTAAATCTGTAAGAAAGCAGACTGTTCAACATTTTTCTCTTGTGGAGCAACTGGTAGGTTCAAACTGCCAATCTTTTGGTTAGCAGCTGAATACTTTGACTACCATGCTACAAGAGCTCCTCAAGATAGAACAGCTATTTAAAAAGTAATTGTTGTATTTGTGGATTTCCATAATGCTTTGAAAACACAAAGCAAATAATAAGGACCTTTCTCCTGAATTGCGTTAGCTCCAGTATAAGATCAAGCTGTTGTTTTTTGTTTTTTTTTCCCTGTTATTTTATTGATTGTATAAGTTAATGTATTATGTAATTGTATTTTGTTGTAAAGTTTAAGATATTTTGGATATTACTATTGGATAATCTGAAGCATAATTTAGAGTACAAGTGGTTTAACACATTTTAAAGATAATGGTCACTTTAAAATTTTGGATTTCAGTGAAAAAGGGAGTTAAGGGAGTTACAGTTGAAAAATTTCAGGTGGGGGACGTATTTAGTTGTCAAGAGTATCATAGAGGTCTATAGAGAAAAATCACAACCCTGACAAAAGTTGACAAAGGAAACATTTGGGAAGATAGTTTTAATTTTTTAAACCAGATGGAATATGGCCCTGAAAATCAGAATCTGTGTTACCTTTACCCAGGTAGAATTGTGAGGTGTTAGCTCCAGTTTCTAGAAGTTGGTTAAAAAAATTTCCAGTTTGTACCACTGTAATAGCTATAGGAGATCTAGCCCTATTTCACTATACATCTCATATTTACTAGATATTTAACTAGTGTGAAACTCCAACAATTGTGTTTCCACTGGGAAAAAAATGAAAGTGTTCCAAAGTTCCTTGTCAATGAGAGAATCTTTTTTCAATAGGGTCATTTATGAAGACCTTGAACAAAATCACAACTCCAAGGAACTGACAGAACACCAACTGAAGTATTTTAACAAACAGATACAGCACTAGAGGAGCTCACTCATCTACTCCAAGAAATTTTGAAGAGAGCTACCTGCCAAACCAAATGTGTTACCAGACAAATATCCAACCACCAGCCACTGTAGCCAGTATCAGAGATGGAGTGAGGATCAATGTATGTTTTCTTGACCATTCTGGAAGGCAGCGAGAATGCTCTGAAAGACTGCCTTGTCCATTCCAATGCAGTCAGAATTCACATACACCTTAAGGTATCAATCAATCCTCATTGTTACATTCTTTTCTCAGAGTTTTATGGCTCCACTGAGTCAGGCGTATTACATCCTGGGATGTGATTACCCTCTGCTAGTCCTCCTGGCTTGACATCGTATCCTAGGTTCAAATCAACAATGCGACACTAAATCCTTAGCCTGTATGTCCCTGGAGCACAGGGGCATGGTTAGTCAGGACAATAATGATTGGGAACAATGATTAAAAGGGTTTGGAAAAAAAAAACTTACTAAAAACCGTTCTCTCAAGTAGAAGAAATCCACATTCATTCCAAACCAAAGTGATCAAACAGAAAGTGAAAACTGTTTAACAGTATCATTAATAATGTGTGCAAGTAAATTTTTGCTGAAGTTAATATTAAAATGATTGAAGCAGTATGCTGACAGGGAGCTGCCAGAAATTCAAAGAAGTTTCAGAATAGAATGTGGAGTGAGGTATATAGTGGCTGAAAGCAGAAAATACCAAAACAAAATTTACCCTTGTTTCACTGACTATAAAAGTTATTTGATTTTGCGGCTCATAACAAACTATGGACAACATTATGAAGAATGGGAATTTCAGAACAATTGTGCTTATGTGGAACCTGAACATAAACCAAGAGGCAATCATTTGAACAGAACAAGGGAATACTGCTTAGTTTAAAATCACAAAAGATGTGTATCAGGGTTGTATCCTTTCACCATATTTATTCAGTCTGTATGCAGAGCAAATATTCTGAGAAGCTATACTACATGAAGAAGAATATGGCGTTAGGATTGAAGGAAAATTCATTAACAACCTGTGATATGCAGATGAAACAACATTGCTTGCTAAAAGTGAGGAGGACTTGAAGTACTTAGTGATTAAGATCAAAGACTATAGCCTTTGTATGGATTACACCTCATCAAAAAGAAAACAAAATTCTCATATTTAATTCAATGAGCAATTCAATGAGCAAACTTATTAAACAGAGAAAAGACTAAAGTTGTGAAAAGTTTCATTTTACTTGGAATCACAATCAACAGTCTGGTGGGGAAATCAAATAAAGTATTGAATTGGGCAAATATGCTGCAAAATATCTCTTTGAAGTCTTGAAAAGCAAAGAAGACACGTTGAAGACTAAGGTATACCAGATCTAAGCCCTAGCATTTTCAATCACCTTCATATGCATGTGAAATCTGGAAAATGAATGGGAAGACCCAAGAAGAATTGTTTTCTTTGAATTATTGTGCTGGCAGAGAAGATTAAGTATACCATGGATTACTCCAAAAATGAGCATATCTGTGTTGGAAGAAGTACAGTCAAAATGCTCCTTAGGAGTGAAGATGGGGAGACTTCTTCTCACATACTTTGGAAATGTTATCAGGAAGGACCAGTGTCTGGAGAAAGGAAAGCAGAGGAGGGTCATTGAAAAAGAGGAAGACCCTCAATCAGGTGGATTTACACAGTGACTAAAACAGTAGATGTGAACATAGCAAACAAAGATGGTGAGAATGGCACAAGATTGGGTAGTGTTTCCTTCTATTGTACGTAGGGTCACTAACTGAATGACACCTACTAAGAACAACATTTCTGGTAATAAAGAATTTTTTAAAAAATGTATTGAGTTAATGTTTAGAGTTTGTTAAAACAGCCATTTCTGAAATTCAATATCAGAATTTAAATATATAATTTAGTCAGAGAAGCATATTTTATTCCTCAGATAGCTGTAAAACTTGCATTGTAATTCTGGAACTGCCAAAGCACTTTTATATACATTATATAATTTGATGATTCAAGGAAAATACTAAAATATATATACTTGTTATTTACATTATCTAATCTGAGATGAAGATTGGCTTTGTGCAGTAGACAAGAATTAACAGGCACACATAGTTTTAGATATTTCATATGAGGGAACTTCAAAGAGTTTGCAGAAAAATTCCATTATTCTTTAGCTCCATTTTTTTAAAGAACTTTTTTAAGACCCCTCATATCATATTCTTATTTTAAGAAAAATACCCGTATTGTGTTATGTATAGTTTGGATTTTGCTTTAAATACAGCAATGTAATCATTTATCAGATGTGAAGTCCTAAAAAATAAAAGTAATAGTTGGGCCTATCTTCCCACTCACACACTGCTGTAGAGGCAATTCCAATGCATAGAAACCTTATTGGTCAGAGTAGAATTTCTCCCTAAGGTTTCTGATGCTGTAAATCTCTATGGAATCATCAGAAACTGCCTCATTTCTCTCCCTGCGAGTAGATGGTGGGTTCGGACCACCTACCTTTTGGTTAGTAGCCTAACGCTTAACCAACAGTATCACCAGAGATCCTGAGTGCAAGTATTTTGTAAGCAGAAGGAGAAAATGATTTATTTAGCTTAAGAATGAATCAGACAAGTTAAAAACTTTGATCTGACACAATGTCAGTAGCATCACATGAAGCCTATTAATTAAAAAGTAAAATTATCTACAATGAAACATATTCTGTCTTCCACTCTTCTCTCCCTCCCTCCATTCTCTCTTTAGCCCTTTTTCCCTTTTGTTTCTTTCTTTTTCATTCTATCTTCCCTCCTCAATAATTGTTAAGAATTCATTCCCCAGTTTTATATTATTATTGTTTTTAAATATTAAATAACTAATATATTTAAAGTCATTTAATATTTTTAAAACAGCATATATTCTAGAAGTTAGAAATAATAGTGACTTTAAATTCAAGTATCTGTAAATCTTTAAAAGTAAATGTGGCTGCAGGTGAAAACAACGAATGTAGTGAATTTGCTTGGATTTAGACACATGATTGTTAGTATGTTGCGAGAAGTAAAGACTTTTCAACTAAATGCCCTACTTACCAAATTGTCCTCATTGTGGTTATGAACTATTCTGGAGTCTGGAGAGTTCATCATTGTCCATTTGACCACCTGGAGCCTGACTCTTGTTATTGTTAAGCATTCCTGCTTGATATTCAAGAGGATGGAATGATGGAGAGAGTTAAACAGATCACAGGAGAGCAGCTGGTTAAGAAATGTAAAAATATTTAATTGGCTCATTCTTCAATTTTATTCTTTCCTAAGTAAAACCCAACAAAAACAAGTTTTGGAATGTGTCCAACTCAACTGGATAAAGAAGTTCTAAAACTCCACTGAGAATGCATTATGCAGTGAAGGAGTGAAAAAATAAATGTATGATAAAAGTTACTTATAGAGGGGAGAGAGGAGCCCGGCTGACACCAGTGGTTAAGGTGCTCAATTAACCAAAAGTTCAGAGGCTTAAACTCACTAATCTTTCAGTAGGAGAAACATATGGCAGCTTCTGTAAAGATAGTTGTTGTTGTTGGGTGCCATTGTATCTGACTTATAGGGACCATATACACAACAGAACAAACAGTGCCTGGTCCTACATCATCCTCACAATTGTTACACTTGAGCGTATTGTTGTTGCCAATGTTAATGCATCTTGTTGGGGGCCTTCCTTTTTTCACTGTACTTCTATTTTACCAAACATGATATCCTTCTCCAGGGACTTGTCCCTCCTGATAACAAGTCCAAAGTATGAGAGAGATAAAGTCTTATCATCCTACCTTCTAAGGACCATTCTGTCTGCACTTTTACCAAAACACAGATTTGTTTGTTCTTCTGGTAGGCCCTGGTACTTTTAATATTCTATTCCAACATCATAACTCAAATGCATCAATTCTACAGTCTTCCTTATTCATTGTACAACTTTCACATGCATCTGAGGCTATTATGGCTTGGGTCAGGTCCACCTTATTCCTCAAACTCTTATCTTAGTTCTTGAACACTTTAAAGAGGTGTTGTTTAGCAGATTTGACAAACTACTTGTGAATCGCTAGTCACTGAAAACTCTATGAATAGCATAGAAACATTGTCAGATATAGGACTGGAAGGTGGGAGGACACTCAAAAAGCGACTGTGGAAAAAAATGCCTCCTCAAAGTAGGGTTGACCATAATGACATGAGTACAGTTAAGGTCGGGGGAGAAAAA
>NW_006408535.1:7552824-7554340 GCF_000296735.1 Chrysochloris asiatica | reverse complement strand
TCTGTTGTTTTAATTCTGGGAGGCACTGCCACATATGTCAGTCTCTGGTTGTTGTCTGTTCTTGTTGGTTCTCAGTCTGCAGACTCCCTTTAGGATGTTTTGTAGTGCAGGGTTGGCTTTGGCAAAATCCCTTAGCTTCTGTTTATCCTGGAATATTTTGATTACACCATCATATTTGATTGATAGTTGTGCTGGATAAAGGATTCTTGGTTGGCAATTATTTTCTTTCATGGTTTTATATATGTCTCCCCATTGCCTTCTTGCTTGTGTGGTTTCTGCTGAGAGATCCAAGCTTAATCTGACTTGCTTGCCTTTGTATGTGACACTTCCCTTTTCCCTAGCTGCTTTCAGGAGTGTCTTCTTATCTTTGATTTGGGAGAGCTTGATTATGATATGTTTCATTGATTTTCTTTTGATGTCTATCCTTCCTGGGTTTGTTGAGCTTCTTGAATGTTTATCTTTTCACTTTTCACAATGTAAGAGAAATAATTTTCTTCCAGCAGTTCTTCACCTATGTTCTCTGTGGACTTGTGTGATTCTTCTTGTTCTGGAATGTCAATAATTCTTAAGCTATTCCTCTTCATGTTGTCCAACATGAATCTTAGAACTTCTTCAGATTTTTTTTTTATCCTTTTTCCTGTATGCTCTTCTATCTTAGTGGTATTGAGAGATTTGTCTTCCAGCTCTTCTATTCTACTCCTTTGACCTTTCAGAGTATTGTCTATTTCTGATATTCTATTATTGATCATTTGGACCTCTCTGTAGGTTTTGAATTGTTTCCAATGCTGTATCTATCTTATTTGAATGTTCCTGTAGCACTTTCCTGACTTCTTCCTTATTTTTCTCAACTCCTTTGTAAAGTGTTTTGGAATATTTTATTAATTATTTTTCTAAACTCCTTCTCAGGCATTTCTAAGGCCTGCCATCCTTCCAGAATGCAGTCCAGGTCATTTGCCTCAGACATTTTATCTTGTTTCTGGATATGTGCTTATATGGTCATCTGCTTTTGCTTCTTGAACATGTTTAGTGTTTATCTATGGCCTTAATACTTAATTGAGTATGTGTTTTGGTATTTTTTTATGCTTTCTGATTGCTTCCAGGGGGATGTGATCAGGATGTGGGCTTCCCTTTTCACTCTTATTGCTTAACTCAGAGTTACTCTCACAGTTGTTGTCTGCCTCCCTGGTATATGGTAGTTGGTATTGGTTCTTGCCTGGGTTTTGGTGTTTTATAGAGTGTGACTGTAGCTTGACTATATGGCAGCAGTTGCTGACTCTTCTTGGGTAATATAGGGAGACAAAGAGTCCCCCTAAGGTAGAATGGGTAACATAAAACTGCAAAACAGCACCAGCAAAAACAACAACACAACAAAAGTAAACTGAATACTACAGTCTATAATCACAGAAAAGGGAGAGAAAGAAAGAAAGAAAAATCTGTTGCCTAATAAGAGGATGACTGTAATGTCCTCTCTTCAGTTTTTTGCTTTCAAAGCTGCCTGAGAGATTTCAAGATGCCA
>NW_006408535.1:7534990-7552528 GCF_000296735.1 Chrysochloris asiatica | reverse complement strand
CTGAGTATCTGTGCGCAAGTGTGGAAAAGAATTTACCAGTGGTGAGGGTGGAGGGTGTCCACTCACTCAGGCACCCCCTCTAGTCACCAAAATGGAGATGTGCAAACAGTTGGGGGGGGGCAATGACCAGATACCAAAAAAAAGAAAAAAAGGGAAATCAAAACAAGCAAAACCAACAAAGTGTATTGTCCACCTTTGCTCCAAGGTTCCCACTGCATTTTTCCATGGTGTTTCTGCTCCCCTGCTTGGTCTTGCCATTTGGTCTCACCCAATATGTCGACTCCGGGCCTCTGAGCCCAGCAGATTCAAAAGTATGCAATTTCTTACTTTAGCTTCAAGTTCCACTAGCTATAAGCCTTAGAACGTTTAAAATATTTGTAGCTATGTGGTTCCTAGTTTTGGAGCTCTGCTTTGGATCTGGCTGATGTTGAACTTCACTGCACCTCCACTCTAGCTGCCGTCAATCCCTGCCCCTCTTTCCTGTCTTTTTAATTACCTTATTCTTTCTTCCTGTATGATGTTCTTAAAGTTATCCCACAACTCTTAGTCTTCAGTCATTGTTGTTGTTGTTGTTAAGTGCTGTCAAGTCTGTTCCGACCCATAGTGGCCCTGTACAGGGTTTCTGAGGCCTAATCTTTCTCCCACGGAGTGGCTGGTAGTTTCGAACTGTTGGCCTTAAGGTTCACAGCCTGATTCATAACCACTATGCTACCAGAGCTCCTTGTGTGGTGTCTAATGCATTAAATCTGTTCTTGAGATGGTCTCTAAATTGAGTTGGGATACGCTGGAGGTCATACTTTGGTGCTCTCAAACATTTTTCCTTTTCTTTACCTTCAGCCTGAGCTTGTATATGACTAATTGATGGTCTGTTTCACAGTCTTTCCACTAGACTTGTTTTGGCTGCTGATAATTGAGATTTTATATCCTCTCTCCCCACCAATGTAATCTATTTGATTAATGTGTGTTTCATCTTATGAGGTCCAGGTGTATTGTCACCTTTTATGTTTAAAAAGGTATTTGGCATGAATAATTAACTGGTCTTACAAAATTCTACCATATACCATCTCTATCACCAGGTCATATTTTCCAATTATTGATGTTTTTTCTTTTTTGCCACCCTTCATATTTCAAATACAAGTTATTATCAATGCATCTTGATTGCATGTTTGAGCAATTTCAGACTGAAGAAGTTGGTTGTTGTTGTTGTTGTCAGGTGCCATCAAGTCAGAACCAACTCATAGTGACCCCATGCACAGTAGAATGAAACAATGTCCCATCCTGGCTCAACCCCACCACCGCTGCCACACTTGATGCCATCAATGATGCCACCTGGCTGATCCATCTCGTTGGGGGTCTTCCTCTTTTTCTCTGACCCTCAATCTTACCCAGCATGACATCCTTCTCCAGCAACTGTTCTCTCCGGACAATATGTCCAAAGTATAAGAGATGAAGCTTAGCCAGCCTGGCCTCCAAGGAGCACTCTGGCTGCACTTCTTCCAAAATAGATCTATTGGTTCTTTTGGCAGTCCATGGCACTTTTAGTATTCTCCTCCAACACCACAACTCAAAGGCATCAATTCTTCTACGGTCTTCCTTATTCACTGTCCAGCTTTTGCATCCATATGAGGTTATTGAAAATATCATGGCTTGGGTCAGGTGCACCTTAGTCCTCAAGTTGACATCTCTGCTCTTCAACACTTTAAAAAGTTCCTGTGCAGCAAATTTGCCTAATGCAATACGTCGTCTGATCTCTTGACTGCTGCTTCTGCAAGTGTTGATAGTTGATCCAAGAAGAAGTTGGTAGGATTCTTCAATTTCATCATCACTGGCGTTAGTGGTTGTTGTGTAAATTTGAGTAATAGTGGTCTTCCTTGTAAACTTATAGATATCATAGACAGCCTTGTACTTCAAAATCGATCTTGAAATATTCTCCTTGACAATGAATGTGACACCATTCCTTTTGAATTTGTCATTCCTGGTATAATATACCATATGGTTGTTTACTGATTCAAAATGGCCAATACCAGTCCATTTCAGTTCACTAATGCATAGGATATCAATGTTTATGCATTCCATTTCATTTTTGACAACTTTCGATTTTTCTAGAGTCATAGTTCATACATACTATGTTCTGATTGTTAGTGGATGTTTACAACTATCTTTCCTTATTTTGAGTTGTGTCCCTCAGCAAATGAAGGTCCCAATAGCTTTTTTATGTTTGTATCATTACAGTCAACTCTGCTTTGAGGAGGCATCTTTCCCCAACCATTTTTTGAGTGACTTCCAACCTGCGGGGTTCATCCTCTGGCATTATATCTGACAGTATTCTGTAGTTATTTATTATGTTTTCACTTTCTGGCAGTATATCTGACAATGTTCTGCTGTTATTCATAAAATCTTCAGTGGCTAAACATTCAGCAGTCTGCCTCTCCTTCTTCCTAATCTGTCTTAGTATGGAAGTTCTGCTGAAACCTGGCTACCATATAAGACCCTGTTGGTATTTAAAATGCTGAAGGCATAGCTTCCAGCATCCCAACAACACACAAGCCACCACAGTATGTAAACTCTATGGTGTAGTTCAATTCTATTCCATATGACCACTATGAGTTGGAATCTCCTGGATGACAATGCTGTTTGTTTGTTTTTATGGGAAGGAGGTAAGGAAATAGACATAGGTAGCAGTACACTGATAGATACAAAACTACAGATAATTTTCTGGTCCTTTGGGCTGGATGGTGTTCCTGTTGGTATTAATTTCATTATTGTACTTTATAATTTATATGTATATGTATGAAAATACACACATTTTTAGTGGAACAGTTATTGCCTTTTAAAAGATAATTATGCAAAAAATGTTAAAAAATAAAAATGCAATTATCCTTTTGAGAGAGTATCATGCATCTTCCATAAAGGTCCACGAACTCAATTTCTTTCTGTGGACAATAAATGTCAAATGCTCTACAAGTTAAAATACTTTATTATTCTATTGATTACAAAATCTTTCTCTCTCTACATATATATATATATATATATGTTTGCATTTTTCACTTCCCTCTTATTCAGTTAGTATTTATTGGTTCAACATTCTTATTAGATTTGGAATGTTTGTGTCTTGCCTGCTTGCCTTGGCTATTCCTTACCCTAGTCAATTAAAATCACTGCTCTCTTTCCCTTTCTTGAACTACTCAGTAGTCTTGCTTGCCCTTATGTTATTGCTGTTGTTGTTGTTAAGCACCAACAAGTCTGTTCCAACTAATAGTGATCCTGTATAGGGTGTCTGAAGAGTGACTGGTGAGTTTGAATTCCAGACCCTGTGGCTGAGACCTACCTTGAGTATGAGTGCTTATCCTACGGTGTCTCCAAATGCCTGGGGTAGCTCTGCCTGAAATCATGAGTCTGTGGGTCACTGGATCTTGGACTAGTGGACTCTCAGGTGCATAGTCTTCTCATAGTAATGACAGATACATGTTCTTCTCATGGTTCATCTCTCAAAGCAAAAGGCAGAATAAACTGAAATCGTCTCCCTTTTAAGACCTAGCTGAGAACTAGCCTATGGTCTTTCTTACCCTCTATTGGTCAAAGCAAGTGACAATTCCAACAGGAAAGGGAAATACACCTACTTTAAGTGAGAGGAACCTCAAAGTGATAAAAGGGAGAGACTATGGATAAAGAGCCAGTGACTAATAGCAATCCATTTTACTGCTTACCCTATCCAATCCAAGGAAGACTTGATACTGATTATTTCAGACACATAACTCTCCTTTTTTGCTTAAGTATTTCCTAAGATACCTAGAGATATTTTACTTTTTTTTGAAAAATCCTTTAATATTATGTAATTAAAAAAAAATTGTTGTCACGTATTGTTCAGTTAGTTCTGACTCATAAGACCCTATATTGGTTTTTTGAGTTGTGACTGGTGGGTTTACTGTGAATTGAGTGATAGTTCACATGGAAGAACATCGGTTTTTATACTCATCGTTTCATTGACATGATCACAATCTATTCCATGCATCATCAATCAACAGTATTTGCTTCTATTCCCTCTGTTTTGTTTGTTTGTTTGTTTGTTTGTTTTGGGAGGATATACACAAAAACACTCAGGAATATATAGTTATTTAAACAACCAAAGGGCACATTCTGCAAGCTTGACTCCTGGCCACCAGCATACAGCCTTTCTCTTTCCATGAGACTAGGGTCCTCAGCTGCTCTATTTCTCCATGGCCTTATCTCTGCCTCCATCTCTGGTGTCACTGCTTCTCTGGATAGGGTCCCACATTCCACTCATGCTCTTCTTCCTTGATGGTCCTAGGGTTCTCTGTTCCTGGAATGTAAGATTAACTACTTCCCATTTTTTATAAAAACTTCTACCTTTACAGTTGTGACAATTGCAATTAGTCATGATAACAGCTACTTATGATTGAATCATGAGAATCTTATCCCCATTCCTTTTTACCAGACCCATATAGACAAGATGAAAACCATTCAGCGGGGATTCTACCTTCCTCCACACCCTCTGAAACTAAATTCCCTCTTGAAAACTTGTAAGCCAATCATTTTGTGCCTTTATAGCCCCCCACTCCCATCACTATTTTAGGCAGCCAATGTCTGTGTTGCCTGTCCCTATCAACCCTCTGCACAGAGAGGATAGGAATGATTCTTGATTTGAAAACTTCTTCCCTCTCAGTTGGTATTTAGAGCTACTACACCAGACTGCACAGCCATTTGAACTACAAGGTTGGTGGTTCAAGCTCACCAGTCACTCCTTGGAAACCCTATACAGAGTCACTATGGTTTGGAACCGACTCGATGGCTCTTACTGATAAAAACAACATCCATAAGTATAGGTCAAGTTTATCAAATTGCAGCAATTTACACTTGTTTCCTTATCAAAATGCTGTTTTTTATCTTCCAGTTGAGTTCTGATCATCAAGCCTTTGAAGCTAAGTCAAATGGGTACTATCTACAAGTTTGGATGTTCTTGTGCTTCTCCCCTCACTTCATGTTAGCTGGATGCTTCACTCTCAGCTCTACCTCTCTGTGGCTATGTCCTTGTCCATGGGCTCAGGAGTCCCCAGGTCTCACCACATTTCAGACCAATCAGCCTTTCCTCTCCTGTCTCTCATTTCTATGTCAAATGTAGTCTATGGAACGTAGTCAAACTCAGCCCATATCTTCATTGCTGCCTTTCCCCCCTTTCCACTCACCAGCAGACCAACGTGGTCACCAGCATGCTTACATGCCTGCTAATGTTTTCTCTCTGAGTTTCAATCTTGGAGGTGGTGTTGTCCTGAAGTGACTTGATTCTTTGTCCTGATGGCTCCATGGCAAACAACTTACTTGTTTTTATAGTAGCCAATCAGACTGTCATTTTTGTTTTTTGGATTTTTCCTACTAGTCTTTCTTTCAAGACATATCTTCTGTTCCTTTAGGTATTCCAGGCTGGTCTACTTGTCCAAGAAAGCATAATGCTTAGCAGAAAGTGTTAGTAAGCACTAATTTTAAATCACTTCCTGTGGTCTACAAGTCACTGGGTGAGGATCTGTGTTAAAAATAGAGTCAATATTCTCAAGATACGTGTTACTGTTGCTAGTAGTGTTTAAGTTGAATCCTACTCTTGGTGACTTCTTTGTGTACAGAATAGAACTTCTCCATAGAGTTTTCAAGACTGTGATCTTTTGTGAGTAAGTTACTAGGCCTGTCTCTCAAGGCACCTGTGGGTGAATTTGATCCAAGAGCCTTTCAGCAAGTAATTGAGCACTTAAGCACTTAGCGCCATCCAAGGACCAGTGATCCTTATTTGTGATCAAAGCTACAATGCAGAAACCTTAATGCTACATAGTATATTTCTGTCAGAGAAAGAGACTCCCATAGAAAGTTTTTCCAAATATTTTGTAAAGAATTCAGAGATCAGCCTGGAAAAATTTGTCCTCTCCAGGAATAGAGAATTCTGTTCCTCTCATTTCTTCTCATAATCACCCTCACTGAGGATAAAAGAGCTGTCTCATAAACCTCAGACCATTATAAATGCGGTCCTAATGATCAAGCTCACCAGTGCTCCTTGGAAACCCTATACAGGGTCATTATGGGTCGGAATAGACTCGACGGCACTTAACAACAACAACGATGATCAGAATAAAGACTTCTGAAGTGGAGAAACTTCTAAACTGGAGACTTAGGGTGGTGATTTCTAATTGTGTGAAGTTTAGCCTCTATACTCTGACAAACATAAAACACTGGAGTGAATATTTTCTAGTCTGACTAGCAGTGAGAAAACCAAAATATGACTGAGTCTCTGAGCTTTGCAGAGCACAAAAATAGCAGCACTAACATCTAAACTGTTTCAGACACACGGGGTCATAGTGGAATGTGATTGGAATCAATCAAGTTTTCTTTAGAAGGTAGTCACAACCTGTCTCTGAATTATTACTTTAAGCAGTATTTTGTGTATGATCTGTAAATCACTAAAATTCTTAATTGTTATTATCCTGTTTTTTATATCTTTCCTGAAAGGCTACATCTTTCATGAATCCTGATTTCCTTCTAAATAGAGATTTCAAAAGAAGGAAAAGACAATCAATATATATAGAAAAATACATGCATGAGAGATACTTCAAGTTCATTCATAAAGAATAGTCATTTTTCACATCTATTTCATCTCACTGTTGTTATTAAGTACAGCTGAGTCAGTTCCAACTCATAGCAACCCTGTATAGGATTTCCAAGGAGCGACTGGTGAGTTTGAACCACTGACCTTACAGTTCAAACCAACATTGTGGTCTAGTACTTATCCTACAATGCCACACCAGGGCTCCTCCATAAAGATCACAGCCAAGAAAACCCTATGGAGTTCAGTTCTACTCTGTAATGCATAGATTTGTCAGGAGTTAGAATTGATTTGATGGCAATAGGTATACAGTTACAACAAAGACAATATTCATATTTAGTTATTGAATAAATAGCTAAATATAAAAACTTAATTATTAGAGTTGAAAAGGAAATGAATAATAACAAATGAGTAATGTGATAAATTGATGAATCTGATATAACTTTATCTTTTTCACTAATGGTCCTATACCATTCATTTTTAGAGTGTAGGACAATTCCATACAATGATTTAGAAACTATTGTGTCAAACCTGAAAGGTCTTTTGTTATTATAACTTATATATTGTAAACCATGAAAATCTGGATTAATATTTCTTCATATGAATTTCAAAATTCTTAGCTATGTTAATAAAGATTACAAATGATAAAAATCTCTGTATTTTAGAGCTGTAAGAAAACTGAAAATTGTTTCATCTAACCCTCTTCTTTTATAGATCATGTAAAAAGAGTTTCGAGTTTTGCAAATTATATTTCTAGTTGGTTACACACTAAGGCTTTAAACCTAGGTATCCTTCCTAGGGCAGTATTCTTCCTGTAGAAAGTTGCAAAAATCTATGCTTGATCTAATGTCTGCCCCCTCTTTTTTTTCCATAAAATATCTGTGAAATTCTTCCATGTTGATGTGTGTATCAGTAGTTTGTTCCTTTTAATTATATGAATACACAGTAATTGTTCACTTACTGTCCTGTGCTATGCATTTGGGTTGTCACTAGTATTTGGCTACTGTGAATATAGCTTCTTTGAACATTCATATCTAAGTCTTTTTGTAGACATATGATTTTATTTCTCTTGGGTAAATCTATAGTAGCAGAATTTCTGGGTCAGTCCTGGGTAGGTCTGTGCTGAAATTTATAAGAATCTGTCAACAGTTCCCTCAAGGAAGCACAGTAATCCCAAGAAAGCCCTGAAAGAAAAAGATTAAACCAAGATTTATATATCCAACCAAAATGTAGATCAGGTAAAAAGGCAGAAGACAAGCTTTTTTAAGTACTCAATGAATACACATTCTCTAAGTTTCTTTAAAAAAGGAAAAAAGAACAAGTCCATGGTAAAAAGTATGACTGTGATCATTAAATACTTTTAACTGCAGAAGAACTAATGGGACATTTTTGGTTGCAGACTAGAATATAAATGTCTTAATCTGACACATAGAAATTATTAAAATCATAGCTGCTGTCGAGAGACTGGATAGATGAGGATGGTCAGTGTGAGTATCCTGGTCTTTCATAGCCAAAGGACCAAAAAAAAATTTAAAGAAAATGAAAGTATAAGTGCATTTAAAAAACAATGACTAAACACTAATAAAATATACAATCATCTGAAATACAGGTAGCAAAGGGAAAGTAGAGAGAATAAAGTGTACATATCTTAAATTCATGATTGCTCTTAACCTATCAAAATAGAGGATTCCATATTATATTGAGCAAAGTTTATTTTTAGGAAAATAATTGAATAAAATATTTTACCTAGTCTACACAGAAAGCATAATGAAATATGGTAGTAGAACTGAGAACAACCATTCCTGTTATCCCATTAAAGGTCTGAATTTTACTCTGAAAAGGAAAATACTGACAACTACAAAGCCAAACCTAACTACATACTGTCTATAATAGAGACACACTTGAAACAAAACAGTGTTAGCTAAATAGAACCATAACAAATAATGAGTTCCAACATAAACAGTGACTATATACATGTACTTTACCAAATGGAATACACAGGAATTAAACTGACTGTAATTGAGGTAAAATATGATGGAGCCTCTCAGTATCATCAGTCAATATATGGCCCTAGGCTGACTATGAAACAGACCAACAATTGCTCAAACAAATCTGTCTCAGGAAAAGTACAGCCAGAATCCTTATTAGAGGTGAGATTTCATCTCATTTACTTTGGACATGTTATCGGGAGGGACCAGCCCCTGGTAAAAGGCATCTTGCTTCGAAATGTGTAGGGTCAGAGAAAAGGAGGAAGACCCTCAATGAGACAGATTGATATAGTGGCTGCAACTATGGTCTCAAACATAACAACCATTTTGAGGATGGCTCAGGTCCAGGCAGTGTTTCATCCTGTTGTGTATAGGGTTGTTGTGAAATGGAGTCAACTTGATGTCACCTAACAAACAAACAACAGCAAGAAGTAAGAGTTCTGTCTTGTCCTATACCTGCCATACTGGACTGAAGCGAGGTAAAGGACCAGGCCAGACTATACATATACCTATAAGCTTGGCTAGCTGGCTTTGCATTCTGGAAGCTATGTGTGCACCCTAAGCTTTTTTTGAACTTTTTGAAAATTTAGACCTCCTTTTGGTTAACATGCTCAGATAATTACCAAAAGGTTGGAGGTTCGAGTCCACCTAGAGGCATCTCAGAAGGAAGATCTGGTGGTGATCTACTGATGTAAAAATCAGCCATTGAAAACCCTGTAGAGCACAGTTCTGTTATAGCACATATAGAGTCTCCATGAGTCAGAGTTTACTCTATGGGAAATGGTTTCTCAACAATACGACTAGAAGTGAGCACCAGCAATAAGACCCTGTTTGTGTGCTGGGCTCTGCCTGATAGCACCTTTTCACTCACCAGGGCTCTGAACTGCCTCTACTATATTAAAGAGATATATTATGCTTTTGATCAACTTAGAAAAATAAAACTGATAGTGATTTGACATGGTGGTGGTGGTATGCTATGGAGTCGGTTCTGACTCAGAGCAACCCTGTATAGGGTTTCCAAGGCTGTAAATATTTATGGGAGCAGAAAGTTTCATCTTTCTCCCACAGAACAGTTTATAGTTTTGAACTGCTGACCTTAAGGTTAGCAGTCCGACTTGTAACCACTATGTTAGCAGAGTCAATTTCCCCTTCTCAAAGGCATTATGCCCTTTTTTCATAGGCCCTTTGTGATTAAGAAGCCAATGTTTTTGTTTCATAAGAACAAGGGTACATTGGGTGGGCCAGGGTCAGCAATGGTTCAGCTAGGGTTCTCCCAGAAAGGTATGACTAAGAGAAGAGTCATGTGAATATGAATAAAAATTTCAAAGTTCATGGGCCTGATTGTATCTTTCATTAAGTACATGATAAGCTCCAGCAGAGAGTTCTGCCTCCAGGACAGTATTACTAATATGATTCTGCATTTATCTTAGTATTACTATGGGAAGCACTTAGTTTTACAGCTTCACAGTTGCTAGATTTATTCTCAGCTACAGGTATTGGAAAACTGATGACACATTCAGCATTATCCAAGGACACTATAAGTAGCAAGGGGTGTTTTACTGCAAATACACTTTAGATATTTAGACTTTCCTTGAAAGGCAGGGCATAAAGAAGTAAAATGCAAAATATTCATCTGTCTTCTGAACTATTTTAAATATTCCGTGGCCAAGGAAAGAACCACAAAAGATTCTGTGTGGAATCTCTACCTCCCCAAGGTGAACATTTATTCTAAGGAGACTTATGAGCTCTGAAAAGAACGAGCCATTTAAAATAAAAATATCCTTGGGAAAATGGTGAAGAATGGGTTTAAAAATAAAAATTATCTTAGTTTCTCCTTCCTTAAGTATAGATATAAAATTCTATAAGTCTTCGTGTTTGCAAATAGAGGCACACCCAATTACACGTAATTTAGAGCAATTCGTTTCAGATGTTTGGACTGTTTCATTTCCTACCACAGGCCTACAAAAATGAATGAAAGAGTTTTTGTGAGCAGGAGTAATAGATCATTTTTTAAGAGTCTTTATGATTAACTTTGTAAGTTTCACCTTTAAAATGCCTTTGTTCAATCAGTACAATATATATATATATTGAGGTTTAAATGGGAGACCATCAGCTAGCTTTACACTCATCCTATCGTATTTCATTTCATTGCAATGATTACAGTCCCCTCCATGCATCATCAAATAATCAAAGGGTACACCCCACAGGCCCACCCCCTGGTTGCCAGCACACAGCCCTTCTCCCTCCCTGAGTCCAGTGTCCCCAGAAACTCCATCTGTCCACGTCATCGTCTCTGTCTCCATCCCTGGAGTCACTGCTACTCGGTGTAGGGTCCTCCTCTCGGTTTTTCTCCCTTGATGGTCCCAGTGACCTCCGCTCCTGGGCTGCAAAATCAATCACTCTCCTCCTTTTGTCAAAAAACATCTACCTCTATTTTTCCTACCCTCACAGTCAGTCCTGATGGTAATTATTCACTATTGTACCACAAGAGTCTTATCCCCATTTCCTTTCGCCAGCCCAGTCCCAAAAGATTGGAAATTATTCAGTGGTGATTGTACCTTCCCAGGCCCCATCTGGAACCAGGCTCCCTCTCGAAAGCTTGTAAGCCAGTCATTTCTTGCCTTTATAGTCCCCGCTCCCCATTTTGGGTAGCCAATGTCTAAGTTGCCCATCCCTGTCAACCCTGTATACCGAGGGGATGCGAGTGATCCTCGTTGTAAAGATTTGTTCCCTTTTTTGAGTGGCTACATCCATAAGTATAGGTAAAGTTCATCAAATCGTAGCAAATTACTCTTTTTGTTTTTCTTTTCCCCTACTTCTTCCTTCTTCTAGTCGAGTTCTGATCATCCAGCCATTGTGCCAGGACAAGTGGTCAGTACAATATACTTTTAATAGCTAGCACATGTGTGATAAAATGAAGGGAAAATACAGTGACAATTTGTCAGTCCCTTCCAACTCTCTTCACAAGACCATGATCACCTTTCAGGGCCAGAACTTAAGCAATTTATGAACTTCACCCAGCTGATAAATGAAAATATTGCTGTGTGAATCATAGCTCAGGATTGCATATTTCAGTAGCTGTCACAGGGGCAAAGAGTCCCACAGACAGCCTGCCTGCCTGATGGCTGCCAATACAGCTTAGGCCAATCCTATACCATCGAGATCCACCTCAAAGCAAGTTTCATTTCAGGTCTTGTGTGATAGGCAAATTAATGCCCTTTCCTGATTGTGCCCAGAATGGACCCTTAAACTGTAGAACACTTGTCTGGATTTTCCATTATCTACCTGCTGGGGACCCTCAGAAGCCCATGATTCTGCAACCCTGCTCTGGCCATATTCTCATCTCTTCTGGCATCATTCCTAGTTTCCACCTCTGAAGCTCAGTAAGATCATGGGAACCAGTGTAAGGGCTCAGTATTGGTCCATACATTTTCCTCACCAAGTCTGCAACTCCCAGCCTTAGAGCTATCTCTTTCCAAAGTAGCAGAAATCTAGATGCCAATTCTGTATAACACACAAACTTCCATTATTGCTCCATTACAGACGCAAGTCTCAAATGCTCCAGAAGAAAGAACACAGTCATGAAAATTTCTTCCCGAAGCACTGTGCTGAGCTCATGTGACACAAACAGAAGATAAACTCATCTCAATGTCTATAAAAGAGAAGCCTTCGTAGAGACAGAGAATCCTAGAATAAGGGACATGGGAGAGAAAAGGCAAGAAAGGAATCAATTACAGAAAGAAGGGAGAACACAAAAAATTAGAAATTTGAGAGCCAGGCAAGTGATTATAGAAGCAATTAAAAGTAGGTGATTAAAACAGATTGAAAAAATATATACTTCTCTCATAAATTAACAGAAAGATAGAAAAGCAATGATCAGTCAGCATCCACTTACAGCTGGATGAGGCACTGCATAGGAAAGTATTAGTAATCACAATATTCTTCCATACAGTCTATAAAACATCAGGAAGCAGGGAGGCTTATATTTAAATGCTTAATAGATTTTCTGTCTTGAAATGTATGGAGGGAGCAGAGTCCCATGATACATTCATATAAATAAATTTGGGAAACTATATGATGTTCTGAGTGAGTACTTCTCAGTGAAAAGATACAAAGGCGCCCTTGTATCCGACCCAGTGCTCTTTAAAAAGGCAAAAGAGTTCTATGAGAAAATGCAAATGAGTGATTCATGAGTATTTCTGGAGGGGTATCTTTGGCATTTTAACAAGAGGCATGGTATTAAGAAGGCCAGCTACCACATGAAAAAGAGTCAACAAATGATCCTGCTGTAGTAGAATGTGGTGACATTTTCAGCAAGCTCATTTCTTAGAACAATCTCTCCTCTGTGCACTTCTATGGAGGTGCTGGTGCTATTGAAATCAAGCCCCTCTGGGATTCAATAGCAGGAGGATTATTTTTACAGGTGTAAATCCTACAGGCTCTCTAAAATAAAACTGTTAGGCTAGAAATTCCATTATTTTACAACTTCCAAAATGAAAAAACCTATCTATACTTGCCACTCACAAATTGCCAGTTATTGTGGAGATGAACAAATAGGTTAGTTTTGTTTTGATTATCAGAGCAGTTCAAACACATATTTATAGCTCTAGGAAGAAATACATTTGCAAGGCATTGCTTATTCAGGATGGTGAAGTTATTGTACCCCTTCTGAGGCAGCAGGGTTAATATAAGGAATATTTTTCTACGCTGTTTCTCAAAATATACTTAATTGATTTGACTTTCTGTATGAAGTTTCATTCAGAATATCAAATAATTTTAGTAACAGTAATGGAGTCCTGTGTGCTATGGGTTAATGTGCTGGACAATAAAGTTGGTTTGAACTACAAGGTTGGCAGTTCAGGCTCACCAGCTATTCCTTGGAAACTCTATACAGGGTTACTGTGGATCGGAACTGATGCGATAGTACTTAACAACAACAACAATGTATACTAAGTGTCAGGCAACATGTTAAGTATTTGATATGCGTTCAATACTTCAAACTTCAGTAAGGTAATTCCACCTGACAACATCATGGTGACTTTTTGATACTTCAACTAATTCAAAATTTGACAGTCATGGCTCCCTGCAATGATAACTAGAAATATGGCAAAAGTAGGAAACTAAGCTCATCTGTCAAGTCAGGAGGTCAGAGAATAACCACACTTAAACGAAGCTTAAAATTGGCAAGTGACTCCTCTGGAGCCTGGTCTTTTTGGGAAGAAAGATATTTTCTCAGGTTGCAATGATTTCATACAATATGGCACATGCATAAGAAATTTAAACTGTTAGTATTTTAGTAACTTTGTTGTAATTGCTAAGTGTCCTTGAGTCAGTTCCAACTCATAGCGACCCTACATAAAACAGAGCGAAGCAACGCCCAGTCCCACACCATCTTCAAAGTCGTTGTTAGCTTGAGTCAATTGCTGATGCCACTGTGTCAATCCATCTTGCTGGGGGTCTTTCATTTCTTCACTGACCCTCCAATTTACCAAGAATGATGTCCTTTTCGAGGGACTGGTCTCTCCAGATAATATGTCAGCAGTATGACAGATGAAATCTCATCTTCCTGGCTTCCAAGGAGCATTATGATTATACTTCTTCCAACAGAGATATGTCTGTTCTTCTGGTAGACCATGGTACTTTTAATATTCTCCTATAACACCATAATTTAAATGCATCAATTCTACTACTATCTTCCTTATTCATTGACCATCTTTCACATGCATATGAAGTTATTGAAAATGCCATGGCTTGGATCAGGCGCACACTAATCCTCAAGCTGATATCTTAGTTCTTGAACACTTTAAAGAGATCTTGTGCAGGAGAATTCCCTAATGCAATATGTCATTTGATTTCTTGACTGCTGTTTCCATGAGTGTTGCTAGTGGTCCCAAGAAAAATGAAGTGTTTGACAACTTAAATCTTTTCTCCATTTAACATGATGCTATTTATTGGTCCAGTGGTGAGGACTTTTGTTTTCTTTACACTGAGGTGCAACCCATACTGAAGACTGTGGTCTTTGATTGTCATAAGTATTTTTAAGTCCTCTTTGCTTTCAGTAAGCAAGAATGTATGATCTGCATATTACAGGTTGTTAATGAGTCTTCTTCCAATCCTAATGCCACATTCTTATTCATATCATCCAGTTTCTCATATTATGTATTTAGCATACAGATTGAGTAAATATGGTGAAAGAATACACACCTTTCTTAATTTTCAATCACTCAGTGTCACCTTGTTCTATTCGAAGACTGCCTCTTGGTTTATGTACAGATTCCTGATGAGAAAAATTAAGTGTTCTGGAATACTCATTCTTCACAATGTTGTCCATATCTCATCAAGCTTTGCTTGAATGATTACCTCTTGGTCTATGTACAGGTTCCTCATAAGCACAATTATGTGTTTTATAATACCCATTTTTTTGCCATGTTATACATAGCTAGTCATGAGTGACATAGCCAAAGATCTCTGAACAGTCACTAAAGCACAGTTAAACATTTTTCTGGTATTCTATGCTTTCAGCAATGATCTATCTGATGTCAGCAAAGTTAACCTTCATTCAACTTCTTTGTCTGAATCAGGCTTGAACCTCTGGCAGTTTATTGTCAATGTACTGTGGCAGCCATTTGTAAATGATTTTTCACAAAATATTTCTTGCATATGATATTAATGATCTTGTCTGATGATATCCACATTCCATGAGGTCACCTCTCTTCTACTTAGCTGGCCAGGTAGCTGTCTTTCAAATTTCTTAGCAAAGATGAGTCAATGTCTCCAGTGTTGTATCAGTTTGTTGAAAGATTTCAACTTGTATTCCATCAGGTCCTGGAGCCTTGTTCTTTGTTAGTGTCTTCAGTGTACTTTGTGTACAGAAGAAGTTCTTTCAGTATTATTAGCTCTTAATCATATGCTATCTCTTGAAATGGTTGAACATTGACCATTTATTTTTGGTACAGTGACTCTGTGCATTCCTTCCATCTTCTTTTGATGCTTTCTGCATTATTCAATCTTTTGCCCATATAATCCATCTATATTGTAAATTGAAGCTTAAAATTTTTGTTCAGTTCTTTCAACTTGAAAAATGCTGATCACTTTCTTCCCTTTTGGTTTTTCTAATAACAGGTGTTTGCACATTTCATTATAATATTGACTTTGTCTTCTCAAGTTGCCCTATGAAATTTTCCATTTAGTCCTTTTACCTCCTCATTTCTTCAACTTGTTTTAGCATCTTAATGCTGGAGAAAAAGTTTGAAAATGTCTTCTCATATCCATTATTGTCTTTTCCTTCTTTCTTATCTTCTTAAAGACTTTTTTCTTTCTTCCTGTATTGTGTTCCTGATGTCATTCACAACTCTTCTGGCCTTTGGCAATTAGTGTCTAATGTATCAAATGAATTTGTTCTTGAGATAATCTCTAAAATCAGGTGGGATATTTCCAAGGTCATTTTCTTCCACTTCAGCTGAACTTGCATATAAGCAAACGATGGCCTGTTCCAGTCTGCCCTCGGCTTGCTTTGACTGTTGATATGAGCTTTCCCATCATCTCATCCCACAAATGTGATCAATTTGATTTCTTGTGTTCTGTCTGGTGAGGTCCACGAATATAGTCATATTTTATGTTGTTTGAAAAGGATATTTGCAATAAAGAAGTCATTAGTCCGGCAAAATTCTATCATGCAATCTCCAGCATTGTTTCTATCACCAAGGCCATGATTTCCAACTACTGATCCTTCTTCTTTGTTTCCAACTTTAGCATTCCAATCACCAGTAATTATCAATACATTTTCATTACATACTCGATCAATTTCACATTGAAGAATGTGGTAGAATTATTTAATCTCATCATCACTGGCTTTAGTGGTTCATGCATAAATTCAAATAATACTGGTATTGTTTGTCTTGCTTGTAGGTATGTGAATATTATTCTATTTCAGACAGCATTATATTTCAAGACAGATCTTAAAGTGTTCATTTTGATTATGAATGTGATGCCATTCCCCCCAAAATTTATAATTCCTGGCATAATAGACTGTGTGGCTATCAAATTCAAAATTGCAATACCAGTCCATTTCAGCTCACGAATGCCTAGGATATTGATCTTTATGTTTTCCATTTCATTTTTGACAACTTCCAATTTTCCTAGGTTCATACTAAGTACATTCTATTGTTTTGATTATTAATGGATGTTTACAGCTCTTTCTTTGCTGAATTGTGCCCCTTCAGCAAATCAAGGTACTGGAAACTTTATTCTACTTGCATCATTATGGTCAACTTTCCTTTGAGGAGGTATCTCTTCCCTAGTCTTATTTTAGTGCCTTCCAACCTGAGTGGTTCATCTTCTGGCACTGTTTCAGACAATATTCTGGTGTTCTTCATCATGTTTAAATATTTAATACTCTTGCACTATCTGAAAGTATTCCATTACTATTCACAAGGTTTCAATGGCTAAACATTCAGAAGTCATCCTCCTTCCTTCTTCTTGGTCTGTCTTAGTTTGGAAGCTCAGCTGAAACCTAGGTGTCCACCATGGATGACCCTTCTGGTATTTAACATACCACTAGCATAGCTTCTGGCATCACAGCAACAGGCAAGCCACTGCAGTATGATAAAATGACAGACGAATGGTGGCTTTTAGTAACAAGTGTTGCAGTTATGTTTCATTTTAAACATATCTTTTTTTAAATATGATATAAAATAGTCTCTTATGGTTTGATAAATAAATTCTGTTCAAGGCCAGTTTGTGAGTGCAGCCATTGTCTTCACTGTATTAGGTATTCTTTACATGGATATAGTAAATATTGCAATTTAAAAAAGACCATTTCCTTTATTACAATATTGTGTGTGTGTGTGTGTGTGTGTTTTAAGTGCTATTGAGTCAGTTCTGATCCATAGAGACCTGTATAAGGTTTCTGAGGAGTGGCTGATGAGTTTGAACCACTGAACTTGT
>NW_006408535.1:7524698-7533755 GCF_000296735.1 Chrysochloris asiatica | reverse complement strand
AAAAAAAAAAAAAAGATTTATAGTCCTGGAAAACCTATATAGGGTTGCTATGAGTTGGAAATGGCACACAGCAACCATCACCACCACCATCTTAAGTATATTCTAGGAAACTGAATATGCAATTACCAATTCAGTCTCTTTTTCCCTAAAATTGAAATACCTAAGTTAATTGAATAGTTGCAGTTATGCAAGGAGAGAAGAAATTTGTATTTTAGTGCCTCAGTATCAGAAGAACCAGGAGTCTTACTGCAAATTAATTATGTCCCTTCTAGTGGGAACTCTTTTATTCCATGGGACTTCTTAGCTCCATATGGTTGCATACATCACTTAATGGCTATCATCCTCTGTGGTAAAGGTGGTTACATTTAATTAAAAGTATGTCTTAAAAAGTTATCCTTGGGGTAGGGGAATAGAAGAACAAGGTAGATAGGGGCAGGTTTGCATCGGCTAATTGGAACAGAGGTAAATAGTGATGTATGCTCAACCTTGGAACAACAGGACTCAGTGACACAGGAATCAAGGCATAGTATGAATGGGTAAAACAGAGGAAATAACATTAAGATGCTTGACTGTCTTATGAATATTGGTTTCCATTACCTACTATTGTAAAATCGACACTTGTGTTGGATAGAAAGGAATATTGGGAAACATGATTACAGAAAGCTTGTAAGTCTGTCTTCAGCCTTTAACTCATTGGAATACCTAAAAGGGGTTCTAGAACTTGCCCAGTGAAACAGTCTTCTTGTGGAGCCTTTGTAGTGTATAGGACCTTAGGTGGAGTTTTGAGACCCATCCAGAAACTTCTGAGGTGGGACATTCCCACTGGAAGGGACAATGAACCATCCTAGAGTAGCTAAAGGAACAGAAGATACTTCTTGAAAGACCAACAGGAAAAATCCAAAACAAAACATGGCAGTCTGATTAGCTACTACAAGAACAAGCAAGTTATTCACCGGGAAGCCATCAAGGCAAGCAATCAAGTTCCTTCAGGACAAAGCCCCCTCTAAGACTGAAACTCAAAGGGAACACATGAGCAGGCATGTAAGCTTACTGGTGACCACATTTGGTCTACTGGTGATTGGAAGTGGGGAAAAGGCAGCAGTGAAGATATGGGATGAGTTCAATCACATTCCATAGACTTCCGTCGACCTGAAGATGAGAAAAAGAAAAGGAAGGGCTGGTTGGTCCAAAGTATGGTGAGAGCTGGGGACTCTTGAGTCCATGAACAAGGACATAGCCATGGAGGGCTAGAGCTGAGAGTGAAGCACCCAGATGATATGAAGTGAGGGGAGATGCACAAGAACGCCCAAAACTTGCAGATAGTACCCATTTGACCTAGCTTTGATGGCTTGATGATCAGAACTTGACTAGAAGAAGATAAATTTTTTAAAAATTAAAAAGGAAACAAATGTAAATTGCTATAATTTGATGAATGTGACCTATATTTATGGATGTAGTAGCTCAAAATGCAAACTGAAATGGAAGAAGCCTTGACATCAAGAATCAAGCTTATCCCCTCTGTACACAGGATTGATAGGGACAGGAAAGTTAGACATTGGCTACCTAAATTGAGGGAGCCATAAAGGCATGAAGTGACTGGCTTACAAGTTTTCAAGAGGGAGTTTAGTTTCAGAGGGTGCGGGAGAAGGTAGAATCCCCACTGAATCGTTTTCATCTTGTCTAGATGGGTCTGATGAAAGGAGATGGTGATAAGATACTTATGATTCAATAGTGAGTAATTGTTATCATGACTAATTGAGATTGTCACGACTGTAAAGGTAGAAGTTTTATAACAAAAGTAAGGGAGTAGTTAATCTTACATTACAAAAACAGAGGATCATAGGACCACTAAGGGAGAAGAGCACAAGCAGAATATGGGACCCTAACCAGAGAAGCAGCGACACCAGAGAGATGCAGGCAGAGATGATGATATGGAGAGATACAGCAGCTGATAACAGAAAGGCTGTGTGCTTGTGGCCAGGAGGCAGGCTTGTAGAATGTGCCCTTCGGTTGTTTAAATGATTATATATTTCTGAGTGTTTTTGTGTACATCCCTCCCCCCCCCAAAAAAAAAAAACCAAAAAAAAAAACCCACAGAGAGTATGGAAGCAAATACTGTTGAATGATGATGCACCAAGGGGATTGTAATCATTGCAATGTAACAAAACACCATAAAATGAGTGTAGAACCAATGTTTTCCCATGTAAATTATCTCTCAATTCACAATAATAATAAAGTTATCTTTACAGGTTGGATTAAAGTTGTCAATGTGTTTTCCATGTTTATATAACAAAGAATGTACTGTTAAATGTGTTTCCTGTCCCCCCTTTTCTAAAAATGAGATTTTGAATCCAGAGGAAAGGACAGAGTATATCTAGAGTATCAATAGGATAATGAAAGGTGGTTAGAATTAATTTTAAATTGAATGGTTGATGAGTTACTGAATTTCTGTGCAAATAATGGGTATTTAAACTGTTTTTTAAAATAATGCAACCCCTTTGGGGGGGCATTAGTTTCAAAGGCACACTATTGGAGTCATACAAAGGGCTTCAGAGAGTTGGTGGAAAAATAAAATGAAAAGGATTTTTTTCCACAAACTTTTTGTAGCTCCCTTGTATATGTGTGCATGATGTTTATGTGGGCATGTTATAAGCAAAGATAAAGTATTTCCTTCAAGATACGTCCAATAGCTTCAACTTAGAGGCTAGATCAATGAAAAAGCCATTCATTTATAGCTAACCCTCAGATTGCTGATAGCTCCACTTCATTGACAGTGTTCACAATAGCTACTGAGAGGTTAAGAATAAAACACAGCAACACTCTGCTGCCATCCTGCAGGCAAGCTTTCCTAGGACTGGGTAGTTGGGTATAGAGTTATTCTCTCTGAACACATGAAACAGATAGTGTCCACACTCTTTGGGTTTCTAACAGCTCTTCTCACAAACTCCACCCAGTCACTGCAATAGTCAGAAGGAATGCATTTTTTCAATACTCTAATATTTGAGAATGTATTGAATTGAAGATATTTTTAATTGATTCTGTGAGAAATTGTTTGGTTAGGTGAATTGTGTTCTTGTTAATATCACCCATAATCCAATTGTGTAAAATTGCCTCAAGCTTCTTTATTGTTCTATACTCTTTAAATGACTGTCATTTTTAAATAGTTTTATCTTTCATGTAAATTACATATTTTTTTTTGCTTTTTCATAGATCTTAAGAAATGGATACAAGCTGTACTGATGCAATATGTTAGAAAATCACAAATAAAATCACAGAGAACAATTTTATAAAGCATTAATGTGGAGACCAGTCATTTTTCTTGGTTATCATTCAAAGTGCTTAGAGTAACAATATAGCACTTACTGAAAAATATGTGGTCCTCATCTTAAGCAAACAAAATTTAATATGGACTTAACTAACCAAGCCATTCAAAGAATGGAATGAAAATAACAGATTCAAGTAGAAACAGGTGTGCACAGAATAGTGCTTTGATTCCCCTGCTGAAAACACACAATCCTTGGAAGTCAAATTCTCCAGTCCTACTTCTATTAATAGGAGCTCTGGTAGCATAGTGGTTACAAATCTGGCTGCTAACCTCAAGGTCAGCAGCTCGAAATTACCAGCCGTTCCACGGGAGAAAGATGAGGCTTTCTGCTCCCATAAAGATTTACAGCCTCGGAAACCCGGTGCAGGGTCACTATGAGTCGGAGCCAACTCCACAGTACTTAGCAACAACAACAACGTCTAATAATGCCTGCTATCCATACTTGAAAACACCTGCTCACTGAAATAATGGGGGAACAAAAAAAGAAAATTACCCATCTGTAAGGGAATGTATGCTGTTGTTGCTGTCATCAGTCAGTTCCAACTCATAGCCACCTTGTATAGGGTTTCCAAGGAATGGCTGGTGGGTTTGAACTGTCAGCCTTGCAGTCAGCAGCCCAGTGCTTATCTTACAGAGCCACACCAGAATATGATATACGAGTTTATTCATACCTCAAAAAAAAAACAAAAGATACATAGAAAATACTGCATTTTCTTGCAAATAGCTTGCCCACTTAAATAATGCACAAAATATTATGGGTAAAATGATGAAATTATATAATAAATGAATAGATAGTGTGCCCATGTTTATACCTTGTATATCTCCTTGTTTTCAGAAGTGAATTTTGACCTCCTTCCCTCTCATTCAATAGACTGAAATGTTACATTTGATTATATTTGTATAATAAATGTACAAGTCAAGATGAAAAAAAACTATGAGTGGAGTTTGGTAATATGCTGGCAATTGAGAAAAAAAAAAATTGTTTAAGTGTGCATTTCTCTGAGGCAGTTAGTTGGTAGCTGAGTCTGAAAGCGGTGAAGTTCCTTGAAGCTGATTTATGCCAGGTACATTGTGCCGGAACCTCCATCAGAGGACAGCATGCAATGGCGACCCCACGTGAAGCTGAGTGACAGGATGGTGCAGGTGAGGGAGGGGTGCATTGTGCAGGCCCCAGTGAGCCCTAGGTGCCCAGTCAATCCATCTAGACTGACTGACAGGCATGTGACCACGATTCTCATGTCCGCTCTGTAGTGTCTACATGATTGGGAGATTCACACTCTCTAAGAACTGAGCTTGACCAGCTAGATGGTAGGGCAGAATATACAAGACTACAGCACATTAGCTTCGCCAGCCTGAGTAACCTCTCTGGCAGGGTGCACACACCGCACATCTCCGGGGCTGGGGTCACCACTCTGATAAATGCTCTTTCCAGGATGAAAAAGTGATTTCTTCCTGCACTGGAGAAAGAAGTTTTCTGAGCAGGAAAGGAACCCTGCTGGGAAAGAGGCTGCTTTAGAAACGGGTAATTAGAAACTCAATATGTACTGAAATACAGACTTAACATTAAATCCAGTGGACAGAACAAAATATATTGGTGTAACACACTCATGAAAATATTGCACAGAGTTTGCATGGTATACAAAAACATAACACATGATTATTTGTATAAAAACATGGTAGTACTATGCATACATGTATATATTTAAAGGACCTATGGTGGTGCAAATGGTTAAGCACTCATTGCTGAATGAAACATTGGCCTAAACCCATGTAGCAGCTCCAAAGTTAGAAAGACCTGCTCCCATAAAGATTATAGACTAGAAACCCCTATGGGACAATTGTATTCTGTCATGCAGTGTCACTAGGAATTGAAATCAATGCAGTGGCATCCAACAACTACATATATTTTAAATGCCCAGCAATAATTGATATTATTTATGAATAGAGACCCATTGTCACAGGTGCTATAAAGTCCATTCCAACTTACAACAACTTTACGCATAACTGAATGAAACACTGCCCAGTCTGGTCCTGTGCCGTCTTCACAATCGTTATTAAGCTTAAACCCACTGCTGCGGCCACTGTGCCAATCCATCTTTCTGGGGGTCTTCTTTTTCATTATTTTCCACTTTACCTAGAATGATGTCCCTCTCCAGGGACTGGTCCCTCCTGACAATATCATCGAAGAATGAGAGATGAAGTCTCAACATGCTGGCTTCCAAGGAGCATTCTGGTTGTCCTTCCAACATAGATGTGTTTGTTCTTTAGCAGTATTGTGGTTGTTAAGTGCTGTTGATTCGGTTCTGACTCATAGTGATTCTTTATAGGGTTTCTAAGGAGCAGCAGGTTGGTTTGAACTTCTGACATTGTGGTTCACACTCTAATACTGATCTATAGCACCATACCAGGAGTCCTCTAGTAGTATGTTGTTGTTGTTGTTAAGTACCATGAGTCAGTTCCAACTCAAAGACACCCTGGGTAGAGTTTCTAAGGAGCAGCCTGGTAAATTTGAAAGTCAACCTTGGGGTCCAATGCTTCATCTCACAGCACCACACCAGGACTCCTTTAGAAGTATGTGGTTGTTAAGCACCATGAAGTCTGTTCCTACTCATAGAGACCCTGTATAGGGTTTTGAAGAGAGGCTGGTAAGCTTGAACCACTGACCTTGCAGTTCAAATGACTTTGCAGTCTGATGCATTAGCCCGCAGCATCATACTGGGACTCCCAATACAGAGGGGGTTAAAGCATTAAAATAAATGTGGGAATGGCACATTCTGACTCTAAGGCAGTGATTATCTTTGGGGAGGAAAAAAGTGAGAAATGATTAGAATTCAACTATATCTATACAATTGTCTTTTGAAAGGGAAAGCTGATACAAATATGGCAAAATGTTAATTTTTTTAAGTCTAGGAAATACATTGCATAGGGTTTCCCTACAGAGACTAGTGAGCTTGAACTGCCAATCTGGCGGTTCAAACCAACCTTGCAGTCCAGTGCATTAACCTACAGCACCATACCAGGACCATTAGGAAACACATGGGCAGATTATCTGCCCAATATCTGACCAGGAAATACATGAGCAGATATTACTATATCACATTTGTTTGAAATATTTTATTTAAAATTGTAAATATAAAAAGAAATCAGAATGCCTCCAAGCACATAAATTTTTTGATGATCATCTGAATAGAGTAAGTCTATTACAATTAGAATCAAGTTATATCAACTCGTCAACATATTAACCAATAACATGATTATCATACATATGTGTACTATAAGGCACATAGTTCTTCTAGTGTGGTGCTGTGGATTCAACATATTAACCAATAGCATGGTTATCATACATATGTGTATTATAAGGTACATATTTCTTCTAGTGTGGTGCAGCCGGACTGCAAGGTCAGCTTGAACTGCAAAGTTGGTGGTCCAAGCTCACCAGCCACTCCTCAGAAACCCTATATAGGGTAGCCATGAGTTGGAACTGATTCAATGGCACTTAACAACAATCTAGGACAAGGAGCCCTGGTAACATAGTGGATTATGTGTTGGGCTGCTAACTGCAAGGTCACCAATTGGAATGTACCAGATGTTCCTTGGGAGAAAGAAGAGGCTTTCTGGACCCATAAAGATTGACAGCTGGGAACACACTGACAGCATGCAGTAGCAGCTACTCCTAGGGCAGCAACTGCAGTTCTTAGCTTTTCATTGCCACAATCCCCAGAAAAGACTACTATCAAACACTATTCCTTTTTCTTAGCCTATTTGTGACATTATAAACCACATCCAAAAAAGTAAGGAGTAAATTCCTATTGGATACCAAATTTTCCCAATGTCTAAATTTTTATTATTAGTGTTCTATTTTGCTGGTGTGGTGCTGTGGGTTAATGTGCCAGACTGAAAAGCCGTTTGAACTACAATGTGGTTCAAGCTCACTAGCTGCTCCTCAGAAACCCAGTACAGGGTCTCTATGGGTCGGAACTGACTCAACAGCACTTAACAACAACAACAAATTTGCAATTGACAACACAAGTGTTATAAATCACATCCTAGTAGTAAAAAATAATTTCCAAAGCTGTATATCATTTAATCAGAAAGAAGTTTAAAATGAAAAATTATATAGCATAAAATAAGGGGCTTCAAAAAGTTCCTGAGAGGAAGCGGTTTTGGCAGAGGTAGAGACAGCCAGGTAGGAAAGGCTCCATGGGGAAAGGATTGAAAACCTAGAGAAGCTACACTCAAAAAACAAGACCAGAGCTCTGGATCTAGTATAAGGCCAAGGGCATCAGTTTCCCGCACAAATAAGTGGAAAAATCACAATATAAAGGAAAATACCGCAAGTTAGGAATTGCTCAAGATGGGACTCCCTCTGCAGCCACCCCGCCTGGGCGGAGTTCAGAGAGCAGGGCTACAACCAGACCTGCACAGGGAACCATCGCTAAAAGCAGTGTATTGATATTTTCAAAAAAAGGTGTGAAGGATTCTACACATTTTTTTCCTCCTCTTCCCTGTCATGTCTTCTTTGCCCAGCCTGGATGCCTTCAGATGGGTGGGTGTGCACACCCCTCCCCACCCCCCCCAAAAAAAGTCCAGTGCTGACCCCACAGTTTTCCCATGGCACAGAGAAAAGAGATTGGTGGCTACTTATGACAGCAGCCTCGGGGTCACAGTCCTAAAATTAACTTGTGCAGGACTCTTTACTCCAGCCTACCTAGCAAGAAAAAGCAGGCCCATCAGGCCTGACAGACAAACCATAGAACAATCTGTAAAACCCCAACATAAAAGGACATAATTATCTTGAGAATTATGCTGTGCATATGCAGATACCTAACTGACCTTCAGAGACAAAAACAATAGACAATCTTTCTCCCATTAATTTCTCAATAACTATCTGTGCACCTCTACAGTGGTGACTAGAGGAGGGGCCTCGGAGAGTGGACACCCGCCCACTGCTGGAGGCTTCTACGGTGCACACAAACTGCTTGTGTAGCAAGGCAAGTGGTCAGTCAGCCACAGTTTTATTTTTGTTTCAAAGTGGTGGTTTTTGTCTCTGCTTTTATATTGCTTCTGCTTTTGGTCCTTTTGATAACATATTTTTCCTGGAGGTGGGAGTTTTTTCTCCCTACATTACCCAAGAAGAGATAGCAATCATGGCCATATAGCAAAGCTACAAACATACCCCATAATATGCCACCATTGACACAAGAGCCAATAACAGCTGCTAAGCATTACATGTGAAAAGGGAAGCCTATGTCCTGATCATATCCACCAGGAGACACCTAGTAAGCTTAATAACACAACAACAAATATCCATTTAAGCATTAAAAAATGACACAACTACTGGAAATGAAAAATTAAACACAACAAAAACTTTCAAAACATGTCCCAAAACAGGAAAGAGTAACTGAGAAAAATGAGCTGGAGATAGACAAAGAATCCCCAGAAGAGGAAGAGTAGGTTTTGGATTTCCCTGAGAAGGAATTCAGAAGAATGATATGGAAACAAATACAAATGCTCTGAAAAGGGGTGGAGGAAAACAAGGAAGAAGTCAGGAAAGTACTACAAGAGCTATCAAACAAGATTGATAAAGCATTGGAAACAATTCAAAACCTTCAAAAAGAGGTCCAGATGGTGAATAATAAAATATCAGAAATGGACAATACACTGAAAGGGAAAAGGAGCAGAATAGAAGAGATGGAAGTCAGAACTAGCAAGCTGGAAGACAAATTTCTCAA
>NW_006408535.1:7523598-7524403 GCF_000296735.1 Chrysochloris asiatica | reverse complement strand
AGAAGTGTCACTTACAAAGGCAAGCAAATCAGATTAAACTCTGACTTCTCAGCCAAAACCATGCAGGCAAGAAGGCAATGGGAACACATATACAAAACCCTAAAAGAAATGAACTACCAACCAAGCAATCCAGCAAAACTATCAATCAAATACGATGGCACAATCAAAATATTCCAGGATCAACGGAATCTAAGAGATTTTATCAAAACCAATCCAGCACTTCAAAACATTCTAAAGGGAATTATTTGGACTGAAAACCAGTAAGAACATACAACAACCACAGATTGACAGACGTGGCAATACCACCTGGAACACAATCGACAGATAGCAGAGTTCAGAAGAGAACAATACTACAACAATGAATTCAAAGGAGCTGGAAAGTCAACCAACGATCAAAATAATATCAATGTCAAAGAAGGGATAAATGTAGGAACAGAGAACCAGGTGGTAAGGATGGCAGGTAAATTACAGGATACCATAGATTATTTTAAATGGAGAGAAAAGTTAATAGACTATAAGGTAACCCCAAAGAAAGTTAATACTTCACAAGTTAACATGAAAATGAACTTCCAAGCACAACAATCAAACGTGAAAACTAAAAGAAACTGACAAGAAATGGCATAAAAATATAAACTCAGCACAAGAAGGCATGTAGTACAAAGGAATGAACAGCATTACCAAAAAATTAATATAATGGCAGCAATTAATTCATACCTATCAATAATTACATTGAATGGCAATGAATTGAATGCACCAATGAAGAGTCGCAGACTGGATAAGAAAACAAGACCTTTCAATATGCTGT
>NW_006408535.1:7514879-7521501 GCF_000296735.1 Chrysochloris asiatica | reverse complement strand
CAATAGCAAAAAGATGGAGACAGCCTAAGTGCTCATCAATTCAAGAATGAATAAACAAACTGTGGTACATACACACAATGGAATACTATGTTACATTGAAGAACAACAAGGAAGCTGCAAGCCACTGCTTAACATGGATGAACCTTGAGGACATTAAGCTTAGTGAAATTAATCAGTCACAAAAGGAGAAATACTGCATAGGACCATTACTGTAAAAGAGTAAAAAAAGATCCCACACTAAAAGGGGGGGGGGAAAATATATATATATATATTTGCTTATCACCAGTATGTATGGAATGAGAGGAGGGGAATGAGAGAGGGGAAGACAGAGCACAGTGTAAGGAATAGACACAGGCTAGCCTGGGTGGGGTGGGGGTGGGGAGTAATAAACAAGAAAGGGGAGGAGAATGGAAGAACAAGGCTGATGGGAGAACAGTTAGGCAGGTTCACATGGGCTAAGTGGGACAGAGGTAAATGATGATGTATGCACAACCTTGGAACAGCAGGGCTTTAGCATATAGGGATTGAGGCATGGTTTGAAGGGGCAAAAGAGGAGAATAATGTTAACATGCTTGGCCGTCTTTTGAATCTTGGTTTCCCCTGCCCACCATTGTAAAATAGACACTTGAGGAGGGGGATGGATAAAGGAATAGCCAGAATCATCACTACAGAAAGCTTGTAAGTCAGTCTTCAGCCTATAACTTATTGGCATACATTAAAGGGGGCTAGAAGTTGCCCAGTGAAAGAGGCTTCCTGTGGAGCTTTTACATTGCACAAGACCATAGGTGGAATCCAGAACCCCATCCAGAACCGAATGAGGTAGGAAATTGCCACTGGAAAGGATGAGTAGACCAGCCTGCAGCGGCTAGAAGAACAGATGATACTGTTCCTTAAAGAAATACTGGCAGGGAAATACAAAATAATAATGGCAGTCTGTTAATTACTACAAGAACAAGTAAGCTGTTTGCCCAAGAGCCATCAAGGCAAGTGGTCGGGACCCCTAAGAGCAAATATCCTCCCAAGACTGAGACTCAAGGAGAATACATGAGCAGGCATGTGGTCTGGCTGGTGACCACATTGGTCACCGATAAGGGGAATATGGGAATAAGCAGCAATGAAGTTGAGAGCTAGGCCCGACCACATTCAATAGACACCTGTGAACCCGGGTGGAGACCTGGATATCCAGCAGTATGGCAAGACCCAGGGGCTCCTGGGCCCACAGGCAGTGACATGACCACAGAGGACCAGAAAGGAGAGAGAAACGTCCAGTTGATATGAAGTGAGGGGAGATGCACAAGAACACCCATACTTGCAGATAGTACCTACTTGACCTGGCTTCAATGGTTGGATAATCAGAACTCGACTAAAAAAAAAAAAAAAAAAAAAAAAAAGGTGGTGGGGGGGGTAAATAAACTCCGTACTATTTGATGAACTTTACCTATACTTTTGGATATTTGCTGTTGTTGTTAAGTACCGTGGAGTCAGTTTTGACTCATAGTGACCCTGCCCAAGGTTTCCAAGGCTGCAAATCTTTACGGGAGAAGAAAGCCTTACTTTCTCCTGCGGAACAGCTGGTAGTTTTGAACTCTCGACCTTGAGGTTAGCAGACTGATTCATAACCACTACACTACCAAAGCTCCTTGTACTTATGGATGTAGTAGCTCAAAAAAAGGGAACAAATGTTTACAGCTAGGATCACTCCCACCCCCTCAGTACACAGGGTTGACAGGGATGGGCAACTTAGACAATGGCTACCCAAAATGTCAGGGGTGAGGGGGGAACCTATAAAGGCAAGAAGTGACTGGCTTACAAGGTTCAAGAGGGAGCCTAGTTCCAGACAGGGCGGGGGGAAGGTAGAATCATCATTGAATGATTTCCAATCCATTTGGATCGGGCTGACAAACGGAAATGGGGATAAGACTCTTGTGGTACAAAAGTGAATAATTGCCATCAGGACTGACTGAGGGTAGGAAATATAGAGGTAGATGTTTTTGACAAAAGGAGGAAAGTGATTGATTTTGCATCCCAGGAGTGGAGGTCTCTGGGACCATCAAGTGAGAAGAATGGAGAGTGGGACCCTACACAGAGAGGCAGTGACGTCAAGGATGGAGACAGAGATGATGACATGGACAGGTGGAGTGGCTGGGGACACCGGACTCAGGGAGGGAGAAAGGCTGTGTGCTGGTGGCTGGGGGGTGGGAGTGGGGGGAGGCAGGACTGTGTGGTATACCCTTTGGTTATTTGATGATGCATGGAGGGGATTGTAATCATTGTAATGAAACAAAATACAGTAGGATGAGTGTAAAGCTGATGTTCTCCCATGTAAACCTCAAAATAAAAACCTAAAGAAAAAAAAAAGAAGTTCGTGAAAAAAACAGGATTTAAAAGATAATGGAATTTTCCCATGAACTTTTTGAACTCCCTTTGTATAATTATATCCGTTTGATATGTTGTTGTTTTTAAGTGCTCGTTGAGTCAGTTCCAAACATAGCGACCCTGTATAGGGTTTCCAAGGAGCAGGTGGTGGGTTTGAACTGCTGACCTTGTGGTGAGCTACCCAGTGATTATCCTACAGCACCTCACCAGAAAATGTATAATTATATTTGTCTTATGCAGATAAGTTTTAAGCAAATTAGCCAAATATAAGTGCAATATATTTATAGGTAAGATTGTAATTTACCCAAGATAATAATCAAGTATAATAATTTTTAAATATTAGATTAGTGTAAAGTAGTAACAAAGTACCCATTATTATATTAAGAAAAAAGTATATTTTTGATAGTATCACACATATCATATCCAATTTACACTAAATAATGCAATGTGAAAATTCACACATTTAAAATGTGAGTGTAAGTTTTATTTGCTATTGTTTCACAGGATTCAGCAAACCCAGCAGAGGAAATATTGATGGTAATGTATTGGTTAAATGCTCATCTGCTAAACAAAATGTCAGTAGTTTGAACCCATCAGCAACTCCACAAGAGTAAAGTGTGACAGCCCACTTCTGAAAGATTACAGCTTTTAAAGCTCTGTGGGACAGTTCTCTGTCAGATGGGGTCAATATGAGTCAGAATGGACTGGAGGGTATTGAGTTTGGTTTTTGGTTTTGAACAGGAAATTATTCTGGAAATAACATCAGATTGTAATCCGTTTACCATAGAAACAAATTTTTGTTTCCAACAAATGGAGTAGATATGAGTGTCATGAAAGAGAAAGGTTCTATGATGTTTAGGTACAAATTTCTCTGGACAATCTACAGAGAACAAAAAGATTAGAAATAATTCTTAGTTTTGAGTCAAAAAGATGTGAAGAGTCTGACATGAGTCCATAAGCACACTATTACTTCAACCTATAAGATATATGGAGTCCTGATGTGGTGCTGCAGGTTAATGCACAGGACTGCAAAGTTGGTTTAAACTGCAAGGTGATTGGTTCAACCTCACCAGTGACTTCTTGGAAGCCCTACCCAGGATCACTATGGGTCGGAACTGACTCAAAAGCACTTAACAACAACAATAACATAGGATACATGGAATGTTTAAAAGCTATGATTATACTCTGGTTTTTGTTGTTGTTGTTGTTGTATCATTTTCTAAAACATAAATGGAACAAAGAAATTTTAGTACAAATTGTGTTTTAAAAGTTTCAGTCTCGTGGCGGTGTTAAATAGTGTAATACCTCAGGAAACTCAATCATGTGTCTTGTGCTTTATCAGCTTCACATAAATAATTCAGCCTGTCTGCTAAATTAAGAATCTCATAATAGGTGGTTCAGATGGTGTTATTAGTGAGAGACTTGGATTGGGCTGTGCTCTCCCGAAGGAAATGGATAGATGACATTGGTGGATAAGAAACCTACACATTAGTGGCAAGAACACAACAAATTTAAAATGACAGAATAAGTGAGCGATAGGCAAAAAGGTGATGAAAGGATTTTAGGGAGACAAAAAGAGGTTTCTTAATTAAATGTGATTATGCATTTGCTATTTAAAAGAAGGATCTCAGAGTGGTGTTGGGGTATATTTTTTCTGACTTTTATGCTTAAGCAGTGGGGCCTCCTGCTCCATTTCTCATAAACTTTCATTTTTGGTGGGTGAATACTAAAGTAGACCTTAAAAATGAATAATTTTAGCCTTGAAGCTATAAGAAATAAAGTGAATTTTAGAATGATGCTTGTGAAGTCAATCACTGGACTTTCTCCAAGTAATAACAGCATCCAGTTTTATTAAATATTGATAGATTCCCCTCCTATATTTTTTTAAATGCCAAACATAGCTCTTTCAGGGACAGGGTCCTTGCAGAACACATTTTTCTAAAATAGCCATTTATTTAATGCCAAAACATGGAATACTATTTGAATCATCAAGGGATCTTTAGAAATTATTATTTATTAAAATATTTCATAAAAATGTCTGGATAATCAAATGGTTAACACATTGGGCTGCTAGCTAAAAGGCCTGGCAATCTGTTTCTGAAAAATCAGTTATTGAGAAGCTCTATCTGGACACACGCCACACACAGGGTTATCATAAGTCAGACTCAACTAGATACCAGCTAATTAAAATAAAAGCAGTTAATTTTAAAGCAGCAATTGCATTTGGGTAATATTAATGTCATAATTTGCTAACTTGCTCTTCAAGGAGTTGCTTTAAATTGACCACTGAGGTTTCCCATAGCTGTTGTTGATGTTGGTGTTGTTAAGTGCTGTTGAGTCAGCTGGACTCATAGTGACCCTGTATAGGATCTCCTAGGAGCAGCTGGTGAGTTTGAACTGCCGACCTTGCAGTTCAAACAGGCCTTGAGGTCAAGTGCTTATCCTATGGTGCCATACCAGGACACCATAGCCATTGTTACTGTCAAATAATTAATTCAAGAATGTTATTAAGTAAATAATGAATATAAAATAATAGGACAGATATGGAGGTTGTTGTAGCTGCTAAGTGTCATCGAGTTGGTTCTAACCCATAGCAAACCCATATAGAATTTCTAAGGTGGGTTTGAACTACTGACCTTGAGTTCCAACTGGCCTTGCAGTCTAGTGCTTTATCCTACAGCATCACACTAGGATTCCATAGATATAGAGGTGGGCAATATAAAAACAAAAAAATAGTTTAAAGCACAGTCCTTGTCTTCAAGGAGCTTAAAATCTAGGGATTCAGGGAACATTTGATTAGGATACTTATAGATACAGTGAAATTGAGGTGGGCTTTAAAGGACTGCTGAGATTTTCGCAGCCGTGACTAGAAGAAATATTGGAAATAGACTCAGAAAACTTAAGAGCTGTAAATCATAAGAAACAATTCAGTTTCAGGCTCAGCAAGACAACAGTTGCAACATCAAAAAGGAATTTATAGCTAAGAAATGCCTATGAGTGAATTAAACCAAGGTATTTAAAATATGCATAACATGCAGAATGTTCTAAAATAAGTTAGTTCCCAGCCTGAGAACCTCCGACCCCAGAAGGGATCACTGAATTATATTGTAAGCAGATCATAAATGAAATATCAGCCCTGGCAATAGAATTAATAAATAATATCACATGCAAATATAAACTGCTGTCTTCCAAATGCTGTTACAAGTGATAAAGGACCTTTAACACCTGTATTTTCTCAATTACCCAGAAAGAAGAGTCTCTGAAATTTCATATTACTTCATTTTTTTGCTCATATTAAAGGAAATAAATACCATATATAATTCCACTCCATGGGAAAAAGATGAGTCTTTCTATTCCTGCAAAGATTTTTAAAGCCTCAAAAACCCTACACAGGGTTGCTATGAGTCACAATTGACCTGAAGGCACTTAACAACAATAATATCTAAAATGAATAGGGCACATAAAGATCCTAGGCATTAGTTAGCTGAAATCCACTGGCATTGGCCATTTTGAATCAGACAACTGTATGGTATACTATGTTGGAAAGGACAAATTGAAAAGCAAAGGGTGGCACTCATCTTCATAAAGAATATTATAAGATCTATCCTAGAGTGCAATGTAGTCAGTGATAGAATAAATCTATATGCCTATAAGGAAGACCAACTAACATGACTATTATCCAAGTTTACACACCAGACACGAATGCCAAAGGTGAGGAAATTGAAGATTTTTAACAGCTTCTGCAATCTGAAATTGATCAAATGTGCAATCAAAATACATTGATAATTACTGGTGATTTGAATGTGAAAGTTGGAAACAAAGAAGGATCAGCAGTTAGAAAATATGATCTTGGAGATAGAAACCATGCCTGAGATTGGATGATAGAATTTTACACGACTTATTCATTGCTGATTCCTTTTTATCAACATAAATGGTGACTATACATGTAGGCTGTGCCAGGTAGAAGACACAGAAATTGAATTGACTACATCTGTGGAACGAGACAATGGAAAGCCCAATATCATCAGTTAGAACAAGGCCAGGGGTCAACTGTGGAACAGACCATCAATTGCTCATACAAGTTCAAGCTGAAGTGGAAGAAACTTAAAACAAGTCACTAAGTAGCAGGTCAGAGAAAAAAGAGAAAGAAGTTCAAAAAGATAGAGTACAGTGACTAAAACAATGAGTTCAAACACAGGAAGATTGTAAGGAAGGCACAGGCTAGCAGAGTGTTTGGTTTTGTTGT
>NW_006408535.1:7503147-7513872 GCF_000296735.1 Chrysochloris asiatica | reverse complement strand
GTATCACCAAGCAGACTTAACTAAGGATGTCAAATGAAGGTACAGTGTTTCCTTTCATCAACTACTCACACTTTCCTGAAAGAAATCCACTCTGTTGAAAGTTCTTTTGTTCTTTGTAGCCTCAAAGAATTACAACTGAAGGTGTGCTGAAAAAAATCAATATAGTAAGAAGTATCCTAGTCCAGCAATATGCACAAACATGTGAGGAATCCTGCTTTCATTTGAAGAGGCTCTTGCTACTCAAGAGGAGCTATGTCTATAAGGAAAGGAAAAAGAACAGTGAGAATGTGGTCTCTCAGTATTCCTCCAATTCAGAGAGGACAGTTGGAATTTTTATCAGATTATGGAGTCTAGAAGAAGAATCTATGAACACATCCTCACTGTTTTCTGGGCATTAGAGAAACAAATGGATTCATTGGATGTGATTATGTTGTTGTTGTTAAGTGCCATCGAGTTGGGTCCAACCCTGCATAGGGTTTCCCATGAATGGCTGGTGAGTTTGACCCCTGACCTTCTGGTTCAGTGCTTATCCTACAGCAACATATCAGACTTTTAAAGTTACCTGTTGTTGTTATTGTTAAGTGCTGTCGAGTTGGTTCTGACCCATAGCAACCCTGTATAGGGTTTCCAAAGAGAGGCTAATGATTTTGAATTGCTGACCTTGCAGTTTAATCTGACTTTGCAGTCCAACATGCTAACCCACAGTGCCACAAGTTACCAACTACAATTTACATATCCTAATTTTAGCAGTTTCTCAATCTTTCCTCTTTTGCCTTGTTATATAGTCTGATGATCACAGATCAATGATTCAGAAATAAAGTTTCCAAACAGATAACCCACAGAACTACTGTTTGTTCAATCAAAATGTTATGATGAGGATAGTTGCTTCTCACATACAGTGTTGACCCAATATCCAAGTGGTTTTTTTATACATTCATTAGAAGTCATCATTCTGATTTGTTGCTATTGCTATGTACCATGGAGTTGATTCTGACTCATAGCGATCCTGTACAGGGTTTCTGAGGCTGCAAATCTTTACGGGAGCAGAAAGCCTCATCTTTCTCCAGCACAACAGTTGGTAGTTTCGAACTACGGACCTTAAGGTTCTCAGCCTGATTCGTAACCACTTTGCCACCAGAACTCCTTATCATTCCGATTATAGTGATTACAAACCCCAAAAGTTTTTACATCTGCTTGCTTTCTTTAAGTGGTATCCATTCCTTTTATGGGAGGTCTGGTGTGGCACTGCAGAAAAATGCACTGGACCACAAGGTCAGTCCACAAGTTGGTAATTCAAATCTACCAGCCGCTCCTTGGAAACCCTATACAGGATTTCTATGAATTGAAACAGACTCTATGGCACTTAACAATAATACACAACAATTTCTTTAATAAAGGATTTGGAACTATCCTTTGAAAGACAATGTATGATTCTGGACCCAGAAAGAGTAATTTCTATTAATTACACTTTGAATTCTCTGACACACACATTTCAACAGCATTTACTTATGTCCAAAATGTGGGTTAATGCGTCATACTGCAAAGCTGTTTGAACTTCAACTCACCAGCTGATCCTTGGAAATCCTATACAGGGTCTCTATAAATCAACTCGACAGCAGTTAACAACAATAACAATGAGATGAAAATGAGAAATATTCTTCTGGGAATGACAAGGTTAATGTCAACAGACAAAGCAAAAACTGATACTTAAAAATTTTGAAGACCTTCATCACTACTTAGAGTTTATATGTAATGAAATACTATGCTTAAATTGTGCCTTCCAAAAACGCATTCTCAACTCCTAAACCCTGGTACCTGTGAATATGACCTTATTTGGAAGTGGGGTGGTTGTAGATGTAATCAAGTTAAAATGAGTTCACACTAGATTAGGGTAAATCTTAATCCAATGACTGGTGTCTACATGGTGAGTTAAGTGCAACTAAGCCTGTTACGACTCATAGTGATCCTGTATAGGGTTTCTGAGGAGTGGCTGGTGGATTTGAACTGCAGGGTTTGTGCTTATCCTACAGCACCACATGAGGACTCTGGTGTTCTTATGTTGTTGTTGTTGTTAAGTGTTGTCAAGTCAAGTCCAACTCATAGCAACCCTGTATAGGGTTTCCAAGGACCAGCTGGTGAGTTTGAACAACAAACTTTGCAGTTTACAGTCCATTGTTGATCCTACAGTACCATACCAGTCCTTATAAGAACAAGCTAATTTAGATACACAAAATTAAAAGGAATACCACATGACTGTGGAGCAGATGTTGGGGTAAGAAAGTACAAACCAAGGAACATAATGACTACTAGCAAGAAGCTAAAGAGAAGCAAGAAAGAATTCTCTCCTAGAGACATCAGAGTGAACATGGCCCATTGACATCTTGATTTCAGACATTGAGCCTTTGGAACTGTCAGAGAATTAATTTCTAGCACTTTAAGCCACCAAGTTTGTGATATTTTGTTTCAACATACTCAAGAAAAGAATGTACAGGTCTAATAACAAAATGGCAAATGCTGAGAAAGGGAGACTAGATAGTGGCAAGAGGCTGTGTTCTAGAAGATATCACTGAGCCACTGAATCAGCCTTGGGACTGCTAAGTGAACTATTGATATTCCTGTTGTTCATCAGGTTTGCTTCCCAAAGCACCTTACTGATACACACAGCAATAGTTGACATTTCTCATGATGCTTCCAAGGAGATAAATTGGTGACCAGTAAGCAAGTTTTCTTTTGCTTGCACTGTGTTTTTGAAATTTAGTTAGCATCTAAACAGGGTAGAAGTGATAAGAACAACTCTACCAATTAGATAAGAACCTGTTGTTGTTGTTGTTAAGTGCCTTGAGTGGGTTCCAACTCACAGCAACCATATATAGGGTTTCCGAGGAGCAGATGAACCGTAAGGGGCAGTTAATTTATATTAATGAGGTAGGAACAACTCAGAGAAGGAGGATAGGAATTATCACACAATCAAAGAATGCAGTCACTGTCACTCAATGATACATGCAGAAACTGTTGAATTGGTGTTTACTTAGCTGTGTATATTCTCAACAACAAAATAAAATTATATTTTTTAAAATATAGTTATCTACTCATTAAAATAAGTTAATTTCACAGAAAAATAAAATTAATTTCTTACCTCTTTAGACTTGACCCTCAGTTCTATCTGGCAGCAAGTATCTGAACCAGGGTAGTGGCTGCAACTGTTAGATGAGACTTTAGCTCTGCTCTTCAGTCCCCATCTGGTCTGCTTCATGCATGTACATTCCCTAGGTGAACCTTGTAGACATCTGTAAAGGCCCTTAATGCAAGTATCCCTGGGCTTCACTTAAAGCAACTATCCCTGGATGCCACCTTTGGTTTCTGTTCTTTCTTTTCAATATATATTTTTTTTTAATTAAGAAGTGACCTTAATTTTGGAAGAATACTGCCAATGAAAATATGACTCTGACAAACTTTGTAAACTCTTTTTGATACTATAAACCAAAGCCACACCCATCCAGTTGATTCCAACTCATAGCAACCTTATGTAAGATTTCAAAGACTGCAAATCTGTCCTGGAATAGACAGCCTACTCTCTCTCCCATGGAGCTGCTAATGGGCTTGAACCAATAGCCTTGCAGTTACCAGCACAATGTCTATGCTACCTTCTTTTCTTTTCCTCTCTGTCACTATTCCCATCCCCATCCTGGACTTCCACAGAGCTATTGAGAGAAAATGAGTTGATTAACATTAGTTTTCCTACAAGCATTTCAAAGATGTTTTATTCAGTGTGGAGAGCTCCTGTGATCAGCTAGAGAAAATATAAAACCCTCCATAAATTCTTTTATCTTCCATAGTAACTCACCTAACTGAATCTACTCTTCATTTTGGATAAAACCTAGTAAAATTTCTTATCAGTGCCATGTTTCCAGTTTAGTGTTAAAGGTTCCTAATTAATCAAAGTGAAGTGTACCGTCCACAACATGTGCCTCAATGCTGGACTTATATCCATGACACATGAATGAAAGCTTATCTTTGGAGCATTTCCACAGCTAGGGTTAAAAAAAAAAAAAAAAGGCAGAAAAGATTCTTTTTTCCATTACATAATAATCGGAGCATAAAATATATGAAGTATGAATCTAGGAAAATTTGATGTCAAAAATGAAATGGAATGCATAAATATTGATATACTAGGCATTGGTGAACTGAAATAGATTGCTATTAGCCCTTTGGAATCTGACAATGACATGGTTTACTATACGGGTAATGAGAAATTGAAGAGGAATGCCATTACATTCATCATGAAAAGGAACATTTCAAGATCTATCATGAAGTACAGTGCTGTCTGTAATACGATAATATCCAAAGACCTACAAGGAAGACTAGAGTCCTGGTGTGGTGCTGTAAAATAAGCACTGGAATGTGATTTCAGATTGAACCACAATTTCAATTTGAACCACAAGGTGGGCAGATCAAACTCACCAGTCACTCTTCATAACTCTATGCAAGATTCTGTAAGTCTGAACTGACTCTACAGCACTTAACACCAACAACACTTAACATCACTATTATTCAAATTTATGCACCAACCACTGAAGTCAGTGATAATGAAATTAAAGAATTCTACCAACTTCTTCAGTCTGAAATTGATCAAACATGCAATCAAGATGTATAGGTAATTACTGGTGATTGGAATGCAAAGGTTGGAAACAAAGAGGAAGGATCAATAGTTGGAAATACAGCCTTGGTGGTATGTTGGAGAGCACATGATAGAATTTTGCAATTCCAAAGACTTCTTCATTGCAAATAACTTTTCAGAGCAACATAAAAGACAAGTATGCATATACCTCACCAGATGGATTACAGAAATCAAATTGACTACATCTGTGAAAAGAGATGGTGGGAAAACTCTATATTTCATATCATCAGACAAAACAAGGCCAGGGACAAACTGGATCATTAATTGCTCACCTGCAAGTACAGGCTGAAGCTGAAGTAAATTAAAACAAATCCACTGGAGCTAAAATATGACCTTTAACATATTCTACCTGAATTTAGAGATCATCTCAAGAACAAATTTGATGCATGAGACACTAATGACTGAAAACCCATACACTTGAGGGATGACATCAAGAATATAATACAGGAAAAAAGCAAAAAGTCCTTAAGAAAACAAGACAAAATTAGAAGAACAAACTGGATGTCAGCAAAGACTCTGAAACTTGCTCTCCAGTGTGGAGAGGCTAAAGCAAATGGAAGAAATGAGGATGTAAAAGGGCTGAAAAGAAAATTCTAAAGGGCAACTAGAGAAGACAAAGTCAAGTATTATAATGAAATGTACAATGACCTGGAATTAGAAAACCAAAAGAGAAGAACATGCTTATCATTTCTCAAGCTCAAATAAGTGAGGAAAAAAATTAAGCTTCAACTAGAAATAATGAAGGATCCCATGGGCAAAATATTGAATGATGCATAAAGCATCAAAGAAGATGAAAGGAATCACTATACCAAAAAGAAATGGCCAGTGTTCCACCATTTCTAGAAGCAGAATATGATCAAGAGTAATGGTTCTGAAGAAAGTAATCCAAGATGAACTGAAGGCATTGACAAAGAACAATACTCTGCGAATTGATGGAATACAAATTAAAATATTTTAACAAACTGATGTACCACTGAAGGCATTCATTCATCTATGCCACGAAAATTTGAAAACCACTACATGGCAAACTGATTGAAAGAGAAAGAGAGGCGAGCTGCTGGAATGCAGAAATCATTGGACAATATCATTAATATCATGTGTAAGTGTGCAAAAGATAATTCAAAAACTGCTACAACAGTACATTGACAGGGAACTGCAAGAGATTCAAACTGGATTCAGACAAGGATGTACAATGAGGGATATCATTGCTGACATCAGATAGAGCTTGTCTAAAAGCATAGAATACCATAAAAATGTTTACCTGTGCTTTATTGACTATGCAAAAGTTTTCAACTGTGTGAATCATGAGACACTACAGACAACATTGCAGAGAATGTGTATTCCAAAACACTTAATTGTGCTTATGAAGGACGTTTATGTAGACTAAGAGGCAGCTATTGGATCAGGATAGGGGGACACTGGATGGTTTTTAAAATAAGGAAAGGTATATACAAGGGCTGTAACCTTTCACCAAACTTATACAATCACTGTTCCTCCATTTTATCAAGCATGAGGTCTTTCTCCAGTGACTGGTCCCACCTGATAAAATATATGAAGTATGAGAGACATGTTGGCTTTTAAGAAGCATTCTGGGGTGAGACTTCTGGTTTGGGGGCATGGATAACAGAGACAGACAATGAAAACTCCTCTGCCAAAACCCCCAAAAAAGTAGAGAAAGAGCGGTCTGCAGAAAAACTCCAGAGGTTTAGATCTTGTTTAAAGTTCTGGATGCCAGTTTCCCGCACCCACTGAGAAGAAATCTGCCTGTAGAAGCAAAATACAGTGATTTCTGAATTTATCCAGCCCATAACAATAGAAGAAATTGATCAGGTCATCAAAAAATTCCCAATCAAAAGAAGTCCAGGTCCAGAGGGCTTCACTGGTGAGTTCTACCAGACATTCAGGGAAGAGCTGTCACCAAATCTACTCAAATTACTCCAGAATATAGAGGAGGATGAAAAACTTCCTAATACTTTTTATGAAGCAAGCATAACCCTCATAACAAAACCAGGGAAGGACATCACTAAGAAAGAAAATTACAGACCAATATCCGTCATGAACATAGATGCAAAAATTCTCAACAAAATCCTAGCCAAGAGAATCCAGCAGCACATCAAATAAATAATACATCATGAGCAAATGAGATTCATATCAGGGATGCAAGGATGGTTCAACATTAGAAAAACGATCAATGTTATCGACCATATAAATAATAAAAAAGGGGAAAACCACATGATCATATCTATTGATGCAGAAAAGGCATTTGACAAAATCCAACATCCATTCCTGATAAAAGCAAACAATTAAACAGGAACTGAAGGGAAATTCCTCAACATAATTAAGAACATATATACAAAACCAACAGCCTACATTACTCTCAAAGGAGAGAAACTGAAAGCCTTCCCTCTGCAAACAGGAACCAGACAAGGATACACTTTGTCACCACTTCTATTCAATATTGTGCTCAAAGCCAGAGCTATATGGCAAGATAGGGAAATCAAGGGCATCCAAATTAGCAAAGAGAAAGTAAAACTCTTGCTATTTGCAGAGGATATGATCCTATAGAGAGAGAACTCCAAAGAGTCAGTAAAAATGCTACTAGACCTCATTGGAAGATTCAGCAAAGTGGCAGGGTATAAGATCAACATCGAAAAATCAGTTGTATTCCTCTATAGCAATAATGACAGTGCTGAAAGGGACATTAGGAAAACAATGCCATTTACAATAGCCACCCAAAGGATGAAATGTCTAGGAATAAACGTAACCAGAGAAACAAAGGACCTATACAAAGAAAACTACAGAACACTACTACAAAAAAACAAAAGAGACTTACAGAAATGGAAGACGATACCATGCTCCTGAATAGGAAGACTTATCATTGTGAAAATGTCAATACCACCCAAAGCAATTTACACATATAATGCAATACAAATCCAGATTCCAACAACAGTCTTCAAAGAAATTGAAAAACAATTACAAACTTTATATGGAAAGAAAAGAGACCAAGGATAAGCAACACTTATCCTGCTTAAAAAGAAGAACAAGGTAGGAAGCCTCTCACTCTCTGATTTCAAAATTTACTACACGGCTATAGTGGTCAAAACACCCTGGTATTGGTATAATGAAAGATACAATTGATCAAAGGAACAAAACTGATAATCCAAAAATTAACCCACCCACATACAGCCAACTGATTTTCCACAAAGTACCTAAGTATATTACATGGGGAGGAGATGGTATCTTCTACAGATGGTGCTGGCAGAATTGGAAAGTGATATGCAAAAGACTGAAACAAGACTTTTACCTCGTGCCTTATACAAAAACTAACTGAGCATAGATTAAACTCATCATGTGAATCCCAGAATTACAAAGGACATCAATGAAAAAAATAAGGAAAAATGTGAGAGCTCTAATACAGGGCATACACATACTACCAAACATTTTGAAATGTACACAAACAAAAATAGACAAAATAGATCAATGGAACATACGAAAAATTAAAAACTTATGTGCATCAAAACATTTCATCAAAAGTATAAAAAGGGAGACCACAGAATGGGAAAAAATCTTTTGCAAAGACACATCAGACAAGAGACGAATTTCCAAAATATATAGGAACCTACAACACTTTTAGAAGAAAAGGAAAAATAACCCAATTAAAAAATGGGCATAGGACATGAACAGACACTTCACCAAGGAGGAGATCTGGGCAGTCAACAAACATATGAAGAAATATTCATGATCACTAGCCATTGTTGTGTTGTTGTGAAGTACCATTGAGTCAGTTCTGACCCATAGCAGCCATTAAAGAGATGCAAATCAAAACATCAATGAGATATCATCTCACACCAGCAATAATAGCAAAGTCAAAAAAGTAGAGGACAATAGTTGTTGGCAAGGATGTGAGAGACTGGGACCTTCCTACATTGCTGGTGGGATTGCAAAATGGTCCAATCACTCTGGAAAGCAATACAGTGCTTCCTCAGAAGGTTGGAAATAGAAATACCTTATGATCCAGCAATTGCTCTACTTTGTATTTATCCACAAGAAATATGAGCCATAACACAAGTATATATATGCACACCAATGTTCATAGCAGCACTGTTTACAATAGCAAAAAGATGGAGACAGCCTAAGTACCCATCTATGGAAGAATGGATAAACCAACTTTGGTACATATATACAATGGAATACTATGCTACCCTGAAGAATAACAAGGAAGCTGCAAGCCACTGTATAACATGGATGAATTTTGAGGACATTATGCTGAGTGAAATCAGTCAGTCACAAAAGGAGAAATACTGCATAGGACCATTATTGTAAAAGATTAAGAAAAAGTACCCATACTAAAAGGGGGAAATTTTTTTTCTCTTTGGTTTTTTAATTTTTATTATTTTTTCTAATTATTTTTATTTTTTTATTGGTTTCCAGGGTGTATAGAGTAGGGTGAAGGGAGGAAGGGGAGAGTGGAGCACATGGTAGGGAATAGACACAGGATAATTTGGTGCTGGGTGTTGGGGCAATACACTAGAAAAGGAAGGGGAAAGGAAAAACAAAGCGGTTGGGAGAATAGCTAGGTAGGTTTGTTTGCATGGGCAAAATAGGACAGAGGTAAATAACAATCTAAGCACAAATGTGGAACAACAGGGCTCGTGGATACAAAAATTGAGGTGTGGTTTAAATGGGTAAAAGTGGGGAAATGATGTTATGATGTTTGGCTGTCCTTTGAATCTTGGTTTCCCTTGCCTACTATTTAAAAATAGACACTTGAAGGTGTGTGAGAGAGGAATAGCCAGAAACATCACCAGAGAAAGCTTGTAAGTCCATCTTCAGCCTATAACTGTTTGGAAAAACTAAAATGGGGCTAGAACTTGCCCAGTGAAGGAGTCTCCCTGCAGAGCCTTTGCACTGCATAAGACCATAGGTGGAATCCTGATCATCATCCAGAATCTTCTGAGGTGGGACATTCCCACGTGAAAGGACAGGCAGACCAGTCTGGGGCAGCTAGAAGAACAGAAGATACTTCTTGAAAGAAAAACCAGAAGAAAAAATAAAAAAAACAATAACAGCAGTTCAATTGACTACTGCAACAGTAAGCAAGTTGTTCCCCCGGGAGTCATCAAGGCAAGTGGTCAGGTTCCCTCAAGGTAAATCCCCTTCCAAGACTGAAACTCAAATGAAATACACTAGCAAGCATGCGGTCCTGCTGCTGACCATATTGGTCACTGATAAGGGGAAGTGGGGGGGAAAATCGCAATGAAGTTGTGACCTAAGTCTGACCACATTCAATAGACTCCTGTTAACCTTCATTGAGACCTCATTAACTAGCAGTATGATGAGATTGGGGACTCCTGGGCCCAGGGGCAGGGACATGGCCCCAGAGGACTAGAACAGAGTGTGAAACATCCAGCTGATATAAAGTGAGGGGGGATACAAAAGAACACCCACACTTGTAGATAGTACCCATTTGACCTGGCATCAATGGCTGGAAGATCAGAACATGACTAGATGAAGAAAGAAGAGGGGGAGGAAAAAAGGAGTAACACACTACAAGTGGATGAACTCGAACTATGCTTGTGGACGCAGTATGATAAAGGAGCGGACAAATCTCTACAGTGAGGATCATTCCCACCCCCTTGGTAAATAGGGTTGACAGGGAGGTGGAACTTCTTAGACATTGGCTACCCAAAATGGGGGTAATACAAAGGCAAGAAGTGACTGCCTTACAAGCTCTCAATAGGGAACCTAGCTCCAGAGGATAGAGGGAAAGGAAGAACCTCCATTGAATTGTTTCCAACTCTTGTTCAATAGGGAATGATTGCTCTCAGTTCTGACAGTGAGTGTTGGAAAGGTAAATGTATAATGTTTGGTAACAAAAGGAGGCAAGCAGTTGATTTTGCAGTCCAGGAGCAGAGATCCCTGGAACAATCAAGGGAGAAAAGCGAAAAGCGAGACCCTGTCTGGAGAGGAAGTGATACTAGGGATTGAGGCAGAGATGACATGGACAGGAGGAGCAGCTGGGGACTCTGAACTCAGGGAGGGAGAAG
>NW_006408535.1:7490903-7498972 GCF_000296735.1 Chrysochloris asiatica | reverse complement strand
TTTAGTGTTTGGTGCATAAATTTGAATAATAGTGGTATTAACTGGGCTTCCCTGTAGGCACATGGATATTATCCTATCACAGACAGCGTTGTACCTCATGACTGATCTGGATATGTTCTTTTTGACGATAAATGCAACACCATTCCTCTTCAATTTGTCATTTCTGGCATAGTAAACCATGTGATCATCAGATTCAAAATGGCCAATAGCAGTCCATTTCAGCTCACTAATGCCTAAGATATAGATTCTTATGTGTTCCATTTCATTTTTGACAACTTCCAATTTTCCCAGATTCATACTTTGTACATTTTGTATTCCAATTTTCAATGGATGTGTATAGCTGTTTCTCTTCATTTTGAGTTGTGCTCCTTCAGCAAATGAAGGTCCTATGGGCTTTTCTCCCACCAGCTTTACTCCATTCACATCATCACAGTCAACTTTACTTTGAGGAGGCAGCTCTTTCCCAGTCACATTTTGAGTGACTTCCAACCTGAGGAGCTCATTTTCCAGCACTATATCTGACAGTGTTTCTCTGCTATTTATAAGGTTTTCAGTGACTAAATATTCAGAAGCAATTTGTCACTCTTTCTTCCTAGTCTGTCTTTGTCTGCAAGCTCATCTGAAACCTGTCTACCATGGGTGACCTTACTGGTATTTAAAATACTGGTGGCATAGCTTCCAGAATCACAGCAACTCACAAGCCACCACAGTATGACAAACTGACAGATGAGTGGTGGAACAACAACATGAGGCTATTGAAAATACCATGGTTTAGGACAAGTGCAACCTAGTTCTGAAACTAACTTTTTTCATCTTAAATACTTTAAACAGTTTTGTGCAACAGATTTGTCCAATGTACTTTGCTTGATTTGTTTTGCCTGTTGCTTCCATAGGTGTTCATAGTGAATACAAGCAAAATGAAGTCTTTGACAACTTCAATCTTTTCTCTATTTATCATGATGTTACTTATAGTTCCAGCGGTGAAGCGTTTTTGTTTTTTATACACTGAGGTGCAATATAGATCTGTCTGTTCTTTTGGTAGCCCATGGCACTTTCAATATTCTCTTCCAACACCATAACTCAAAAGCACCAAGATATACGTATTCAAAGTAAAACAAACGTACAAGACTGAAAATAAGGAAACAGAGATATCAGTTGCAACAACAACAACAACAACAACAAAATCCCCTGAAATATAAAGAGGGAATAATACAGTTTAAGAACTTCCAGATGAAGAGTAAATCAAGTAGGTTTCAAGAAAAAAATAAATAAAAATAACTGTAACACTAAAGCTAGACCAAACCTTGCTCTTAGGCCTAGCCCAACCCCTACCCCAACACTAACTCTAGTCCTAACTGTAATGCTAATACTAAAGGAAGTCTTACACCTAGCCTAGACTTACCCATAGTCCTAACCTTATCTCTTTGCTCCAACCCTTACCAAATTGCTTTTAATTATAAATGATTATAACATGTACATATTTAAGATATATTGACCACTTATATTAACCTACAGATTATATATAATTATACATACACATATACCCAAAGATACAATAGGGTATTATTAGTACATCACATGCCTGCTTATGTACATGAGTCAAACACAGGATGGTGTTTTGTCTAGCACCAAGTAGAGCATATGCATGCTATAGCTGTTTATTTGGTTTTTGCAATTTTACAGGAATTACAGAGCTAGAAAGTGCCTTTATTTATTAGATATACCTCACATCCAGTAAACGTGGGCCATAATAGGCATATTTGTTGAATTAAATTAATAAAGTTACTTAATGCTTTGTTGAGAGCAATCAGATTATTTAATAAATTATTGATAGCTCACAATGCCAATAACCAAGTCATCATAAGTGACCAATGTAAAGACAGAAAAATAGTATGTATGGTGAAATTGCACAGTGGAAACAAGATTGTTTATATTCTGCTGTCAGTGTTACCACAACCCCTGTAGAAGCCACAATGCTGGAACTCTGGCAGAAGCAGATACAAGTAGTGAAACTCGCCATTAACTGAGGTGCATTAAATGTTTCAAGTTGTGATATGTGAAGAAATCAATGGAAAGAATTTCTTGTTTTTCACTTATATTATGGTTAAAATGGAATTTTATCATCCAACCTGAGCCAACAGAATCATAGTATGGTGCTGTAGGAAAGACACTGGGCCACAAGGTCAGTTTGAACCGCAATGTCGGTGGTTGAAACCCACCAGGCACTCCTCGAAAACCCTATACAGAGTCCTATGAGTCAAAACTGACTCTACAACACTTAACAACAACAACCTGAGCCAACAACTAAAAATGTATATTCAATAAATGTTTGATGATGGTGCTATTGATTAATAACATTGTTTATCTGTGGATATGCAATTATGAGCACCAAATAATAGACTTACCTGTGAATTTTTGGAATAAAGCTTATTTAAAACTTGAGAAAAACCCTCAAGTGTTATATCAACTGTAAAGCACTATTCTATACAACTACATTTTTTATATGTTTTAAATTTTTACTATTAAAAATTCTGGATACAGTAATGCTGTTAAAATGCAGTAAATGTTCATGAATTTAAAGCATTCAGCACAATAAATGTTACTGTCATTTCACAAATACCAAAAGGAAAGTTCAAAGAAATGCAGTCATTTCTCCAAATTCACAATGACATTGAATGGCATGCTGGAATTTGGACTCAGGTCGGACTACTCCAGGGTCACATTCTTTCCAATTATCTGTACTGTTTCCCCATGATGCTTCTGAATAAAATAAATCACAAAATGAGACCATCATGACCCTTAGAACATTATCCCTTCTAGAAGATATCCCTTGAGAATTTTGTAACTAATGGACACTTTAGCGAGGTAGATTTCTGCATCAAACTTTCTTCCACGCTCTTCCACCCTTCATTCTGGAAATGATCCCCTCTAACATGATCCAGAAATTCCCTGACTTTCAAGATGTTGTATTATCATTTGCTTTTCTCTGTTTCTACTAGAATTGAGAGCAGAAGTGTTTTGTCTGTTATCTTCATATGACTTATGCTTAGTACAGAGTCAGTCTTAGTATTGAGAACAAAACCTGTTAGGTGATTCTCAAAAAAGTTTGGAATATCGAATGAACTAATGAAAAGTTCTAAACATTACATTAATTCTAGACCAGCCCTTACTTAAACAGAATAAAGGGTAGAAACCTACTTTACTTACTGTTTCACTTTTTAAAAGACTGATTCACTTTGCTTGAGGATTTCATGAAAATTGATACAACAACATTCCAAAAATGTTTGCAGTCCTGGAGGAAAATCTGCAAAAGAAAGATAAGTTATTAGGTCCTGATTTTATGCAAATAGCATAAGGTACATTTCTTATAGGCTTGTGTGTTTTCTAAGCATGGATGCATACTTTATTGCTTTGGGATTAAAAAAAAAAAAAAGCAACAGTAACTAAAACAAATTATTCTTAGGACCACACAAATATACTTTCCTTTCTTTTCTTCCAATTTAAAATCATCACTGTGTAATACGATTAAGCAGAAGAAAATGTTTCTAGTAATGGAAGGAAACAACCGTTCTTTTAATTTCTGTACAAAATTTAAATTGTTTTGCTGACATGTTAGCAATTAGTTTTTCACTATATGTGCCAGTGGGAGGTGGGGAACTAACATGAAAACAAATTTTTTTTTTTTTTTTAACAATAAAGGCTATAAAAACACATGGCTATTTAAATAGCTGTTTTTCAGAACTCTTCTTGCCAGTCATTGTTCATCCACCTCCTACCAACCAAAATTTTACTAAAGATCTTTTTATATTTTGTTAATTGTAAGATAAACAAATCTCCAGTGGAAAGGAACTCCCTTCATTTTAGACCTTATCCTAAGAAGGTGCTATCTAACTGAAAGAAAAGTGGAAGCTCATTTTAGAAAACTAGAAAATTAAGATACTGGTAATCAAGCCTCTCCCTACATGACTTTTTATTTATAGTTCTATAAAAAGAAATCTAAACTAACAATCTCCAGTATAAATATTTAAAGGGCTATTTAATAAAAAATAAAGTTTCTTAGGTGCTCATTTATGATTTTTATCACTTGCAGAATCCAGTTTGGTCCACTTTTGTAGCAGCCTTTTGATCCCTGAGTGTTTCTACCTCACATATGTGAGAATTTTTAAAGGTAAAGATAACCCAACAGACATCCAGCATGCTAGTATTGTTGTTGTTGTTACGTGCCATCAAGTCGATTCCAACCCATAGCGACCCTGTATAGGGTTTCCAAGGAGCAGCTGGTGAGCTTGAACCACCGACCTTGCAGTTCAAATGACTTTGCAGTCTGATGCATTAGCCCACAGTGCCACACCAGGACTCCAGTATTATGAGAAGGTCTCATTTTATGAAGAGTAGCACAGTCTGAATAGGAAACAGTACTAATCTCAACAGAAGCCAGAATATTTTTAGTTCAAGTTTGAAGTTTTTCATTACATACCTTGGAACAGGTTGCTGAGCCACTCTGGGCTACCTAAGATTCCTTCCCCATATGATATCCAAATAAGATATATCCATTTTTTTAAATAAAATAAATCTTCCTTTAAGATTCTGAAACAGCACAGTAAAAGGATTATTCTCTTGGATACCAGTTCTCATCCTATAAAGGAAAGTAGTTGAGTTAAAAGAGATTTGTATTTTTTTAAATCTATTTTAATTACAAAATAATTTATGCACAAAATAAACAGCATTCTAGTGAGTTGTTGCTGCTGTTAAGTGCTATCGTGTTGGGTTTGGTCTGACTCATAGCGACCGTGTATAGGGTTTGTGAGGAGCTGCTGGTAAGTTTGAACTACCGGCCTTCAAACCAACCTTGAGGTTGAGTGTTTATCCTACAGCACCACCTAACTGAAACCACTCCACCTAATGCTGAAACATGGGTCAGGTCTGTTTTTTAGTATGGCCACTTGACATTATGAAACATTTTCGTTTTCTTTGAATTAGAGTGGCCGTTGAGATAGCATGGAACTTTCTCTTCCATATCAAGCACATGTAAGTGCTAGATAAAGATAAGCATACACCTACCTATATATATTTAAACATGATGAAAACTAAAAATGATATTCACATAAAGAGTAGAATTAAACCCCTACCTCACATCATATATAAACATGTTTCAAAAATTTGGTGGAAAATAGAATTTAAAGACAATGATATTTTCCCAGGAATATTTTGAAGTGCCCTCATATAAAAATTAACTTATAATTGACCGTAGGCCTAAGTATAAGAGTTAATACTATTAAAATTTTGAGAGAACACATAGAAGTTCATTTTTGTGGCCATTGGGTTAAGCAATGATTTCTTAAATATAACATGTGACAAAGAAAAAAGAGATACATTGGACTTCATCAAGATAAAAATGCTTTGTACTTCAAAGGATAGCATTAAGAAAATAAAAAGCAACTCCACAATACTGAAGAACTCTTTGCAAACCACATTATCTAAATAAAAGATTTGTACTCAGAATATATAAAGAACTCACAAGTCAACAATAAAACGACAAATTATCCAACTGAAAAATTGGCAAAGGGTTCATTAGACATCTGTTCAAGCAATATATAAAAATGACCAACAAGCATGTGAAAAGATGTTCAATATCATTAGTCACTGGAAAAATGAAATGAAAGATCAATTTCACACAGAAACCAAAATGAAAGATCAATTTCACACACACTAGGAAAGTACCCTTCAATGAATAGTACACAGTTGTTGAAATGAATAACTATGACTTTATGTTAGAATCATGGGTACATCTCAAGACATATTTTTCCATTTTTAACAAAATATGTGTGGTTGTTTTTGCATTCCCTTAATTTTTTAAATGTACATTAAATGCTATATGTGTCAATGTATATGTAATATAAATATGAAAACAGTGATCACAAAATTTATTTTTATTGGGTGCTTATATGAAGGGAGATAGAAAAAAGTAGATTTCAACTCTTTACTGGGAAAAAATACATATATGAGGCAAATGTGATTAAATATTAACATTGTTAATTCTGATTGTTGGGGTCCTGTTAAGAACCTTAAAGTTGGTTCTGACTCATAGCAATCCTGTATAGGGTTTCCAAGGAGCAGCTGGTGGGTTTGAACCACCAACCTTTCTGATAGCTGTTCAATGTTTATCCTACAGTGCCATGTCGGGACTTCAGGTACTGAGTATATAGGTAAATTTATGACATTTTACTCAGACATACATAGGCTTTCCATGAATTAGAATCAACTTCATGGCAACTAGGATGATAGAGATAAATAATCAATGCAAATCATGATTAAAACTACAAAATAAATTACGAATATCATTTCAAAACTTGAACAAGTGAGAGCAAAAAGGCCCTGGAGACTCATTTGGTAGAGAAGTAACTTTGAGATGTGTAACTATACATGGTCTTCTTTACATATTTAGTGAGTAAAAACATAAGACAGTATAATCAATCAACATTAGCCTCTATTTGTTTTCACATAGAGGTACTCGTGTATTGAACTGGACTGAAGATACAGACCTTCAAGGCACATTAAATGCATACCAAAATCATCATGTGTCCAGATCTTCCCATATATGACTGCTTTCCTGTTGTCCATACAGTGTCAAATTCTGGAAGAAGGGAAAGCCAGCAGACTCTCAATTTTTAGAGCCAGCATTAGACTTAGACAGTCTTATGTTAGAGTCTGTGGCATCAAAGAAAACACTTAACTCTCTATGCTTTGGTTTGTTCATTTGTGAAATGGGGATGATACCATTTAGACATATAATTATTCTAAAACCTAATCAGATAATCTATTTAAAGCACTTATGTTGTTGTGTCAAGTTGGTTCTGACTCATAGCAGCTCTGAACAGGGTTCCCAAGAAGCAATGTATGGATTTGAACCACCAAACTTATGCTCAGCAGTCCAGTGCTTATCCTACAGTATCACACCATTAAAGTAGTTAATGATTGTTGTTGTTGTTGTTATATGCCATCGAGTCGGTTCTGACCCATAGCGACCCTGTATAGGGTTTCCGAGGGTGTAAATCTTTACGGGAGTAGAAAGCCTCATCTTTCTCCTGCTGAGCAGCTGGTAGTTTCAAACTGCTGACCTTAAGGTTTGCAGCCTGATTCGTAACCACTACGCTACCAGAGCTAATGATTAGCAAATAGCAAATCCTAAATTAGTGTCTGGAGTCCAGCTTGTGGTGGTGTGGATTAATGTGCTGGACTGCAAGGTTAGTTTGAACCACAAGGTGGTCAGTTAAAGTGCACCAGCCGCTCCTTGGAAACCCTATACAAGGTTGCTATGAGTTAGAACTGACTCGAAGGCAATTAACAACAACAGCAGCAACAAATAAATGTCTAATAAATCTTATTGATAGAAAATATACAAGTCATAAACTAGGAATACATGCAAAAAGGATATATATAAATGACTGAAAATGGTTAATAAGTGCATAGTAATTGTGAAAAATATTTAACCTAGTTCTATATAGAGTAACTAACTAGATGTAAATTGTTGTTTTTAAGTGCCATCAAGTCGATTCAGACTCATAGTGACCCTTGTACAGTGTTTCCAAGGAGCAGCTGGTGTGTATGAACTAATATCTTTGTGGTTCACAGTCCAATACTTATCCTGCAGCACCACACCATGAAACAAGCAAAATTAGGTTTGTTGTTAAGTGCAGTGGGTGGAATCGGTTTGGATTTATAACAACACTGTATAGGGTTTTCGAGGGGCAAACCCTATACAAGGTGTGACACTGTAAGATAAATGATCAACCATAAGGTCGGTTTGAACCACAAGGTTGGTGGTTCAAGCCCACTAGCTGCTAATCAGAAACTCTATACATGGTTGCTATGAGTTGGAACTGACTCAAAAGCACTCAACAACAACAACAATGCCAAATACACACAAAGTATTCATAAGGAAGATCGTAGAAGAATTGATGCCTTTGAGATGTGGTGTTGGAGGAGAATACTGAAAGTGCCATGGACTGCCAAAAGAACCAATAGATCTGTTTTGGAAGAAGTGCAACCAGAGTGCTACTTGGAGGCCA
>NW_006408535.1:7487886-7490523 GCF_000296735.1 Chrysochloris asiatica | reverse complement strand
ACAACAACAACAACATTCTAACTATTACTAAATGAGAGTCAATTCAAAATTCACCTGCTGGCTAAAAGATGTTAAACCTGAGTGGACTTGATGTTAGAATGTAAATTATAAAATCGTAATGTAATAATTGTTGCTAAATGCCGTTGAGTTGGTTCCAACTCATAACAACCTTGTATAGGGTTTCCAAGGAGCAGCTGGTGTGTTTGAACTGCCAACCTTGTGGTTCAAACCAACCTTGCAGTCCAGAGCTTTATCCCACAGCTCCACAACAGGACTCAAATGTAATAACAGTTATGTAATAATAGGTAAGTTTGTTTGTTTGTTTTTCTAAACCCTAGCCATTTCTATCCAGTTGATTCCAACTCACCAAGATCCTGTAGGACAGAATAGAAATGTTCCACAGAGTTTTCAATACTATAACCTTTATGGAAGCAAATTACTACATGTTTCTCCCACCAAGCAATTGATGGGTTCAAACCTCCATCCTTTTGGCTACAGCCAAATGCTTACCCACTGCACTATCAGGGGTCCTTTGTTTGTTTAAGTCATACTTAATTCTGCTGTGATGAACACAGCATTGTTGGGAGATAGTAGAAGAAAAATTCATACAAATATTTTAGGAGGCCACTTTAGAACGCACATCAAAACTTTTTAAATGATCAGGTCATTCTAATTTTAGAGATCTATGCTAAGACTATATATATTCAGAAGACTAGATCAAGACATACATATAATAGTTGTTGTTGCTAAGTGCCTTTGAGTCAGTTCCGACTCAAAGGGACCCTGTATAGGGTTTTTGAGGAGCAGCTGGTAGGTTTGAACCACCAACATTTCAGTTCAAACTGACCTTGTGGTCCGATGTATTCTCCTGCAGCCCCACACCAGTACTTCATGTGTAGCACAGTGGTTCTAATTGTCCATTATTATAAATACTTCCACTGTTCAACAATAAGAAATGATCAAATTAATTGTTTCATACAGACATTTAAAATTATGCTTTTAAGTAGTTTAAATAGCATGGCAAAATATATCATTAAAAATTAAGAGGAACAAAGCAGGATAAAATCATAACACTTAATTTTGTTGGGTAGATACAGATGCAGAATAGAAAAACAATGCATTTAAATATGATACTAGGTTTTTAAATATTTCATTACAAATCTAGTTCAGAATTGTTGAATAATAATCAGAAAACACAAATGAGTGAATGGGGGGGTGTGTGGAATATCACCTATGATTGTATCAACCAGAGATTAACAATATTAACAGATGATATACACTTACTTTTGATATTTTCCTAATTATCTGTGTGTCTTTTAATGCATTTTAATGTTATCATTACCACTAAAAAGTATAATAAGGAACCCTGTTAGTGTAGTGAGTTGCGAGCTAGACTGTTACCTGCAATGTCAGCAGTCCAAATCTACCAGGCACGCCTTCAGAGAAAGATGAGGCTTTTTACTCCCGTAAAGATTTATAGCCTAAGAAACCCTATACAGGGTCGCTATGAGTTGGAACTGACTTGGTGGCACACAGCCACCATCAAAAAGTGTAATGACCCTTTTTCTAAGGCAATCTTTCCAAGCCTTCCCAACATCACTTTTGTTGACTGCAGCATATCACTTATTTATGGCAATTCATTAAATCAGACCCTTATTATTGTATAATTTGTCATTTTCTAATTTGATATTGTAAACGGTGCTATAATGAACATTTAAGCAAGTAAATCTTTCCATTTACTTATTACAGATTCATAGATGGATAGATAGATGATAGATAGATAGATAGATAGATAGATAGATAGATAGATAGATAGATAGATAGATAGATAGATAGATATAGTGTTGCTGTTGTGTTTAGTGCCATCAAATCAGTTCTGACTCAAAAGACCCTGCATAAAGTTTCTGGGGAGCAGTTGAAGACTTTTACTTCCAGACCTTGCTTATCCTACAATGTCACACCAGGACTCCATTTATATATATATATGAGAGAGAGTGAGAGTTGTTGTTAAGTGCCTTCAAGTAGAGTCCAATTCATAGTGTTCCTGAAGTGGGTTTCCAATGAGTGACTGGTGGGTTTGAACAAAAGGGTATAAAAGTTTATGGCACTGTAGGCTCAGCATTTGATTGCTAACCAGAGGCTTGGTGGTTCAAACCCACCAGTCACTCCTTGGAAACCATACACAGGGTCACAATGAATCAGAACCAACTTGATGGCATTTAACCAACAACCAGTAACAATCAGGAGCATATCAATGTTCCAGTTTTCATGCACCAAGGACAAAGCTATATATTCTCAATGATCTATATTTTCATTTTCCATTTTATTAGTAAAGATAGATATGATCATAGCATAAAAGTTATCTGCAAATTTTTTTAGTGAGCTGTCTTTATTTCTTTGTGTATATATATGTTGTTGTTAGATGCTATCAAGTCGGTACTGACACATGGTGAGACCTTATGAACTGCAGAACAAAACACTGGCCAATCCTGGGCCAACCTCACTACTGTTGTCATGTTTGAGTCCATCGATGCTGCCACTTAGCCAATCCATCTCGTCGGGGTCTTCCTTTTTTTCTCTGACCCTCCACCCTACCAAACATGATGTACTTCTCCAGTGACTGGTTCCTCCTGACCA
>NW_006408535.1:7462665-7469793 GCF_000296735.1 Chrysochloris asiatica | reverse complement strand
TAAAGATTTACACCCTCGGAAACCCTGTACAGGGTCGCTATGGGTCGGAACCGACTTGATGGCACTTAACAACAACAACATCATACTTTCTAAGACTGAAGAAAAATTCAACTCTGGACTTGAAATAATGAAGAATTCCATGAGCAAAATATTGAATGATGTGGAAAGCATCAAAAGAAAATGAAAAGAATACATAAAGTCACTCCACCAAAAACAAATTGTAAGTGTTCAAACATTTCAAAAGGTGGTATATGATCAAAATCCAGTGATACTGAAGAAGTCCAAGATGCACTGAAGACAAATTATGGAAGATATTCATTGTAAAAAAGAATATTTCAAGATCTGTCTTGAAGTACAAAGCTGTCTGTGATAGAATAATACCCATAAAACTACAAGGAAGACCTGGAGTCCTGGTGTGGTTCTGTGGGTTAATGTTCCAGACTGCAAAGCCATTTGAACTGCAAGTTTGGAAGTTCAAGCTCCCCATCTGTTCCTCAGAAACCCTATATGGGGTTGCTATGGCTTGGAATCTACTCAAGGGCACTTAACAACAACAACAAAGAAGACCAGTTAATACCACTATTATTCAATTTACCTACCAGCCACTATAACCAATGATGATGAAATTGAAGAACTCTACCAACTTCTTAAGTCTGAAATTGATCAAACATGCAATCAAGATGCAGTGATAATTACTAGTGATCCAGATGTGAAAGTTGGAAACAAAGAGGAAAAGTTTGTAGTTGGACAATATCGCCTTGGCGATAGACATGATCCTGGAGATGCCATGATAGCATTTTGTAAACCCCATAATTTATTCATTGCAAATACCTTTTTTCAAGAACAAAATTGGTAACTATACACATGGACCTCACCAGATAGAATACACAGGAATCAAATCGACTACTTCTGGGGGAAAAGACAATGGAGAAGATCAATATCATTAGCCAAAACAAGGCCACGGGCAGACTGTGGAACCGACCATCAATTGTTCATATACAAGTACAGGCTGATCCTGAAGAAAATTAAAACATGTCCACAAGAGCCAAAATATGACCTTGAATACATCTCACCTGAATTTAGAGATCATCTCAGGAACAGATTTCATGCATTGGACAATAATTACTGAAGATTACAATTTCTGTGGAATGACATCAAGAATATTATTCATGAAGAAAACAGAAAGTCACTTAAAAGATAAGAAAGAAAGACAGACCAAAATGGATGTCAGAAGAATGTCTGAAATTTATCCTTAGCATAGAGAAGCTAAAGTGTCCACAGGAAATCAGGAAGCAGAATACCTGAACAGAAATTTTCAAAATAAAATATAATGAAATGTGCAAAGACTTGGAGTTAAAAAACCAAAAGGGAAGAACCTGCTCGTCATTTCTTAAACTGAAAGGAATCAAGAAAAAATTCAAGCCTCAACTTGCAGCACTGAAGACAAAATATTAAATGATTCAGGAAGCATTAAAAGAAGATGGACAGAATACACAGAGTCACTATACCAAAAGGAATTGGTTGGTACTCAAACATTGCTAGAGGTATCATATAATCAAGAACCTATGGTATTGAAGGAAGAAATCCAAGCTGCCCTGAGGGAATTGGCAGTAAGTAGGGCTCAAAAAATTGATGGAATACAAATTGAAATGTTTCAACAAACTGATATAGCATCCACTCTTCTATGCCAAGAAATTTGGCCAACGGATTTTAAAAGATACATATTTGTGCCCATTCTAAAGAATGTTTACCCACCCAGCAAACTGTGGAACTCATCAAACAATATCATTAATATCACATGCAAGTAAATTTTTGCTGAAGATAATTCAAATACAGTTGTAGCACTACATCAACAGCAAGTTGCTGTTCTGAATTTAGAAGTGGATGTGCAACTAGGAAAATCATTGCTACTATCAGATAGATCTAGCTAAAAGTAGAGAATACCAGAAAGACTGTTGCTGTTGTTATGTGCTGTGGAGTTGGTTCCAACTCATAGCGAGCCTGTACAGGGTTTCTGAGGCTGTACATTTTTACAGGAGCAGAAAACCTCAACATCATGCCTGTTTTTGTTAAGTGCCATTGAGATGGTTCCAACTCATAGTGACCCTATATAGCGTTCCTGAAGAACGGCTAGTGGGTTTGAACTGCTGACCTTGTGGTTCAATTAAACTGACCTTGTGATCCAGTGCATTATCCTGCTGTGCCACACCAGGATTCCAATAACAACAAGAAAACTTAATGTGGCATATACAGATATGTTGTTGCTGTTGTTAGCTGACCTTGAGTTGGTTCCAACTCATAGTAAACCTATACATAAACATAAATATATAACTTTTGATAGTGTGTTTCTATTGTTATTTTGGTTTGTTCGAGTCTCTTCTTTTTTTCCCAATATCCCCTCAAAGAAGTGTCTAGAGAACATTGTTGTTGTTAGGTGCCATTGAGTCAGTACCGACTCATAGCAACTCTATGCACAGCAGAACAAAACACTGCCTGATCCTGGGCCAACCTCACAATTGTTGCCACACTCGAGTCCATTGATGAGACCACTTGACCAATCCATCTCATTGGGGGTCTTCCTCTTTTTCTCTGACCCTCTACCTACCTTCTCCAATGACTGGTCCCTCCTGACAATATGTCCGAAGTATGAAAGACAAACTTTGGCCATCCTGGCCTCTAAGGAGCACTCTAACTGCACTTCTTCCGAAACATGTTTGGTTCTTTTGGCAGCCCATGGCACTTTCAATATTCTCCTCCAACACTCAAATGCACGAATCCTTCTACAGTCGTCCTTATTCACTGTCCAGCGCATAACCACAAGCATATGAGATTATTGAAAATACCATGGCTTGTGTCAGGTGCACTTAAGTCCTCAAGCTTACGGCTTTGCTCTTCAACACTTTAAAAAGGTCTTGTGTGGCAGATTTGTCTAATGCAATATGTCATTTGATTTCTTGACTGCTGCTTTCCATGAGTGTTGATAGTTGATCCAAGAAGAATGAATTCCTTGACAACTTCAATCTTTTCTCCACTGATAAGAATGTTGTTTATTGGTCCAGTGATGAGGCTTTTTGTTTTCTTTACATTGAGATGCAATCCATACCAAAGGCTGTGCTCTTTGATCTTCATCAGTAAATATTTAAAAAAATTTTTCACTTTCAGCAAGGAAGGTTGTATCATCTGCATATCGCAGGTTGTTATTGAGTTTTCCTCCAATCCTGATGCCATGTTTTTCTTCATATAACCCAGCTTCTCGGATTATTTGCTCAGCATACAGGTAAAATAAATATGGTAAAAGAAAGTTGTCATGCAACTTTCTTAATTTTGAACCATTCAGTGTTCCCATGTTCTATTTGAACAACTGCCTCTTGGTCCAGGTACAGACTCCTTAAGTGTTCTGGAATACTCATACTTTACAATGTTGTCCATAGCTTGTCATGATCCACACAATCAAAAGCTTTTGCATAGTCAGTAAAGTACAGGTAAACATCTTTCTGATATTCTCTACTTTCAGCCAAGATCCATGGGACGTCAGCAATGATATCCCTCATTCCACTGCCTCTTCTGAATCCTCACCACTGGACTAGTATTTTCTAGGTATGTAATTACTTCTGATTATTTTGGGGATTAAGTCCCTGCTCTTCCTGTTATTCCAAATGAGAAGTGGGTGTGTCTCCTTCACATCCCCCAACTTAAAAGTAGGCTTAGGGTGGTCAACCTATCCACCAAACTTCAAGACACTAATACAACTTCTTAACCCCTTTTCTTTAGAGTGGAAAGCATGTTTTCACTGTGTGTTTTCTTCAAGTCATAAACTAACTTTGTTGTTAAGTGCCATTGAGTTAGTTTCAACTCATAGTGACCTTATGTATGACAGAAGGAAACAATGCCTGGTCCTGTGCCATCTCATTCTCATTTTGCTCATGGTGGTGATGGTAGTGTGTCACTGAGTCAATTCAGACTCATATGTACCCTGTATAGGGTTTCCAAACCTGTAAATCTTTACGGGAGCAGAAAGCCTCATCTTTCTCCCATGGAACAATTGATAGCTTCCAACTGATAACCTTGAGTTTAGCAGCCCAACTTGTAACCACTAACTACACTATCTGAGTCCTAATTTTGCCCATAGACTCCTTCAATAATGTAAATTAAGGCTTGATTTTTTTTTTCTTGAGGTCTTTCAGTTTAATAAGTTCTGAGCATGTTCTTCTATTTTGATTTTCTAACTCCAGACCTTAGCATATTTCATTATAATATTTTACTTTATCTTGTCAAGTTGCCCTTTGAAATATTCTGCTTAGCTCTTTCATTTCCTCATTTCTTCCAGATGCTTTGGCTTCTGTATGCTTAAAAGCCAATCCATTTGGTCTTTTCTTTCTTTCTTGTCTTTTCAATGATCTTTTTAATGACCTGGCATAGTATATATAATTGTCTGATTCAAAATTGCCAGTACCAATCCATTTCAGTTCACTAATGCTTAGGTTACCAATCTTTATGTATTCCATTTCATTTTTGACAACATACAATTTTTTCTACATTCATACTTTGTACATTCCACCTTCAGATTACTAATGGATTTTATAACTGTCTCTTCCCATTTTAAGTTGTGCCACAACAGCACATGAAGATCTTGAAAGCTTTGCTTTATTCATACAATCAAGATCAACTCTAGTTTGAGAGGCAACTCTTCCTAAGTTGTATTTTTAGTGTCTTTCAGCCTGAGGGGTTCATTTTCTGGCACTATATCTGACCGTACATTACTTCTATTCATAAGGTTTTCAGTGGTTAACCATTCAGAAATTATCTGCCTTTCCTTTTCCCTGGTTTTCCTAGGTCTGGAAGCTTCAGTGAAGTCTGTCCAGCATGAGTGACCATGTTGGTATTTAAAATACCAGTGGTACAGCTTCCAGCATTACAACACACAAGCCACCACAGTACAACAAACTGACAGACAAGTGGTGGAGATGGACTTTTACTTAATTATAATTCTTTTTAAAAGTCCAAAACAATCCCATTGCCCTCAAGTTGATTCTGACTCACAGGAACCCTATAGCACAGAGTGGAATTGTCCCATAGGGTTTCCAAAGTTGCAAATCTTTACAGGAGCTGACTGCCACACATTTTTCTCCTGCAGAATTATTGGTGGGTTCAAAGCTCTAACATTTCAGTTAGCAGCCCAGCATTGAACTACTGCATCACCAGGGTTTCTCCTATAATTCTATCATTTATATTAAAATTACCCTACTAATAATAACTGTTAATCTTTCAATATTCACCTGTACAAGAATGAAGCCTCAAGAATCACAAGTTTTAAATAATGTATGTCTTTATTCTAAAAACTTAATATCACTCCAAATAAATTAAGATCCACTATCTTAAAAGCTACTTAAATATGTGCATGTTTTAAAATGTTTCCTTGCTTGATCCAACTGACTGACAAACGTTTTATAGACCTTCGAGAGTAATTGATAAAGTTATAGAACTTTAAATCTGTAATCTTATCCTGGTTCAACTCAGTTCACTGAAATGAAGGACTATTAGTTTACTGAGCATTCTTAAGAAATAAAAGACTTCAGGATCGGTTTAAAAAAAATTTTTTTAACTGTCATGACAATGAATTGAGCATTAAAATTATTTCATAAAGTTTATGAGCAGAATTATACAAGCTAGTAATGAAATGCAAATATCTCTGTTCATTAAGGCTCAACGGTTTCATCAATTTTGCATACATAGCTCAGTGGGGACTGATAATTATATTGCAATGTGAAAAAATGTTTATTAAGTATCAGTATGAAGCAGCTAGGTGTATCCAATTATACTCATATAATGCAATTTCACAAAGTGATTTGATTTTTATTTATTGCTTCATAGTCTTCATTTCATGACATTTGATAGAGTTTGGCATATTTTCAAAATGAATTACAAGTAATAAAAACACTTAAATAAACATCCAAAGAGTCCCTAAAATTAAGACTCTGATTTTGACCCTTTTTAACATTACAAACATAACTGATTAAAAAAAAAACTTTTTACTGTTATTTGGGTGAAAATGTATAGAGTCCATTGGTCTTCCATTGAACAGTTCATGCACATTTTGACTCTTGACATTGATTGTAACCTCCATCAAGCAACAACTCTTCTCACTTTCTCTTCTCACCATTTCCATTCATCCTTCTTTTTTATCTCCACCTGCCTTCTGAACTGTCTCCCTGTCCTTTGATCTCCTGTTGTTGTTGTTAAGTGCCGTTGAGTTGGTTCCCACCCATCATGACCCTGTACTGGGTTTCCAAGGAGTGGCTGGTGAACTTGAACTACTACTAGAGAGTGCATACCTCCCAGGTGATACTCACTTTATTGGTCTGTCTATTGTTTCACTGAAAGCTGACCCACAGACTCAACTGAGAGCTGTTTTAGAAATGGAGGTGGTGGTTGTGTTCTGAGTTAATTCCAACTCATATTAACCCAGTATAGGGTTTCTGAGGCTGTAAATCTTTACTGGAGCAAAAAATCTAATACCTCATCTTTCTCCCAGTAGCGACAAGTAGATTCAAACTGCTTACATTTCTATTACTAACCCAGCTCATAATCCGTTATGCTACCAGAGCTTCTTGTTTTACATATATATGTAAAATAAATACATATATATGTAAATACATATATATGTAAAACAAGAGCAGCTTTGTTCTTTCTGAAGAGCAGCTGGTAAGTTTGAACCAGCTACCTTGTGATTCAAACTGAACTTGCCATCCAGTGCTTGTCCTACAGTGCCACACCAGGAACATACATCTATGTGTGTATACACACACACATAATATATATAAATACATGCATATATGTATATACACATATGTATATATACAGTGCACATATGTGTATATATACACACACATATACACATATATGTGTATGTATACACATGCGTACACATATGTATATGCATATAAATGTATGTGTATGTAGGCATATATATACACACATATATGTATACACACACACACACACACACACACATACACACACACACATATATATATATATATGTTGTTGTTGTTAAGTGCCGTCGAGTCGGTTCCGACCCATAGCGACCCTGTACAGGGTTTCCGAGGGTGTAAATCCTTACGGGAGTAG
>NW_006408535.1:7461158-7462455 GCF_000296735.1 Chrysochloris asiatica | reverse complement strand
ACTCAATAGCACTTAACAACAACAATAGGGTCATAATTAGTTTAGCATCTCTCTGACAGGTGGATAGATGAAATCTACCAGTGGCTCCTTGGAACCCTATAAAGGGTCTCTATAAGTCAGAACTGACTTGATGGTATTTTATAATAACATTGTTATTGATTGCCATCAAGTCAGTTCTGACTCATAGTGACCCTTAATAAATATATATGATTTTTGTTTGTTTTGTTTTGTTTTGCAGACAACAAGTATTTTAAACACCAAAGTTTATTTCTACTTAAAAATGCTCAAGAGAGTTTAAAAAGTTCAAAGCCTCAAAGGTATCCAGGCTTAATAAAGTGTATAGTAAGGTGCCAGACATTAGTGTCCCTGTTACTACAACTTCACCTGGATTCTGGCCAGTTATATGCCTTGCAATTCCTTCTAGTTGGAGGGTAGACAATTCATCTGATTGCCAGCACACTTGATAAAAGGCTATCACTCCACTGGATTAATGGTAAAAATAAGAGCAGGAGAGCCAAAAGCAATCACTGTCATTGTAATGCAGAAAATGACAATTTGGCTACCAAAACCATCAAAGCAATTCCAAAAATCAAGCATATTAATGCAAATCTTAAACAGAAGGGTTTTGCAGATTTTCACATGAAAATTGGCTCCGCACTATTCTTTATAACAGGATCTACTGATTACAGGTTTATGTAAGTAGGATCATGGTGAATCTTCTCAAAAAGTAAAAATCAGTACAGGGTTTCTGAAAAGCAATTGAAGGGATTAAACCTCTGACGGTGTGGTTAAAAGTCCCATGTTTATCATACAATGCCATATCAAGACATATATATATATATATATATACAACTTATCTATCTCTCTCTCTCTACCTCAATTTTTTTTTTCTCTCTCTCTCTCTTTCTTTCTTTCTCTCTCTGTCTCTCTATGGTCATGCTGGTTATGTGCCATGGATTCAGTTCCTACTTAAAGCAGCCCTACAAAGGATTTCCAAGCCTGTAAATCTGTATGGGAGCAGAAAGCCTTATCTTTCTCCCACAAAATAACTTGTTGTTTCGAACTGCCGACCTTGAGGTTAGCAGCCCAACTTATAACCACTACACTACCAGATCTCTGTCTCTCTGTATGTACATATATATAAACAACTATGTATTTATTAATTTGATTAAATGTTTTTATAAATTTAAATCAGGTTATATTGTTGTTGTTAGGTGCTAAGGTGCCATCAAGTCAGTTCTGACTCATAGTGACCTTATGCACAACAGAAAGAAACAGTGCCCGGTCCTGCACCATC
>NW_006408535.1:7458305-7460288 GCF_000296735.1 Chrysochloris asiatica | reverse complement strand
AGCTTTTGCACCATCTCTTTCCACAGATGTAGTCAATTTGATTTCTGTGTTCTCTCTGGTGAGGTCCATGTGTATAGTCGTCTATTATGTTGTTTAAAAAAAGTATTCGCAATGAAGAATCATTGGTCTTGCAAAATTCTGTCATGCAATGTCCAGCATTATTTCTATCACCAAAGTCATGACTGGAAAAGAACCATATTTGTGCTCATTCCAAAGAGAGGTGACCCAACGGAATGCAGAAATCATCAGTTACTATTCTTAATATCTCATGCAACAAATACAGCAACAAATCTTTAAAGAAGCACACAGTCACATCTTTCTTTTCTGAGAGCATCTGGTGGATTTGAATTGCCAATCTTTTTGTTAACAGTCACGTACTTAATCTCAGTACCACAAAATATATTAAAGAAAAAATTTCACCCTTAAGTTGGATTTTTAAATGAGAGATTTCTCCTACAGCCACATTAATGATGCTATAGAAGTTTTTCATTTAAATGCCACTCAACGACATTCATAAAAAAATGTCATAATCATTTTATGAATGCAAGACAATTATTCACTGAGGTTCTATAGGGAATATCTAGGAATTCCATGTTATTGTTTAGTAATCTGTCTTAATCAGTTTCTAATAACTTATTCCTAAAATTAGAGATACTTTTCTCTTCCTCTCAGCCCTCCTGCACCCACAAAACTATAACCTCAGTAGATGGCTTCAGAGCCATTAAATAGACCTGTTCTTCTTTCAAACTTTCTTGTTTGCATTTATCTTGTCTTTTCTTCTGATCACAGTGTCCATTATTTTTTTGGAAGTAGACGTATGTCTTGTCTAGCTCATTTTGTTCCATATAGTTTCCATTTTGTATCGACATCTTTAATTTGTTTTACTGGTTTATTTCTCTATTTTCTCAAATAAGATTCCCCATTAAAAACAACAAATAAAATCTCTACTTTATTCTATGAGTATTATCCCTTTCAATACATTTAACATTTCTCTACTGCTTTACAAATACATCTAGAGTTTTCAAACAAATTACTATATTTCATTGTCTCCTAATTTCCAATTAAAAACATGGATTCTGCCTTCTGGCACTTCCGGAACCAGGCAGTACAGGTAGGACAAGCGTGAGGGGGGAGGGAGAAGGGGTGGTATCGCACAAAGGAAACCTCCATCTAGCGGACAGACAGCCTTTGAGCAAACTTAAGACCTTATATTTCAACATTCTGAACTCACTTTTTTAAAAGATCAAATTGCTGAGGAATTACAGGCATTTTGAGCTTTCAACTGCCTGCATTCGGCTCCCACTCCAGCAACTGCCTCCACCCCCTGCAGAGCTTACAGTGTGGGGTGGGAGCAAGCCCTTTCAGAAAACGGCACTTCCAGAGGAGAGGAAACATAAACTAAAAAAGCCAAACAAAGCCACAGGAGCCAACATAGCCCCTCCCAAAGGGGGTCTCCTTGCCATAGTTAGGGATATCAGCACAGATATCAGGCAATTCAGGGTACGCACAGTACAGAGAAACAGAGAGAGACATTTTTGACGTCATCAGACACAGATGCCACCTCCCTGCAGCCACTACCCCCTGCCCTCCACTGCCTCAGCCTACACTAGCCCTCTGCCAAGTCGCCGAGGCTCAGGAGCGTCCAAGGCCCAGGCCCTCCCACTGAGGCCCAGGCCAGCCCCAGGCACAGGCCCGTCCACTGAGGCCAAGGCCCTCCCAAGGCCCAGACACGCCCACTGAGGCCAAGGAATGCCCCGAGGCCCAACCCGCCCACAGACCGGTCACAAAGGCCCAGGCCCAACCAAGGCCCAATTCGCCCACCCGCCGCCGTGACTCAGGCCACCCACAGCCCAGTCACCAAGGTACAGGCCCCCTGAGGCCCAACCTGCCCGATGCCCGGCTGCTGATACCCAGGCCCCCTGAGGCCCAATTAACATTACCAAAACATGTCCAAAAGCAGAAGAGAGCAGCAGATGCAAATGA
>NW_006408535.1:7433569-7434744 GCF_000296735.1 Chrysochloris asiatica | reverse complement strand
GTGGTTGAACTCAGCCCATTTCTTCATTGCTGCCTTTCCCCTCTTCTACTCACCAGTAGACCAATGTGGTTACCAGCAAGCTTACATGGCAGTTTGTGTGTTCCCTTTGAATTTCATTCTTAGAGGGGAGTTTGTCCTGAAGGAACTGGATTGCTTGCCTTGATGGCCTCCTGGCAAACAGCTTGCTTATTCTTGTAGTAGCCAGTCATGCTGACATTTTTATTTTGAAATTTTCCTGATGATCTTTCTTTGAAGATGTATCTTCTGTTGCTCTAGCTGTTCCAGACTGGTCTGCTTATCCTTGCTAGTGGGAATGTCCCACCTTAGAAAGTTCTGTATGGGACCAGGATTCCACCTAAGGTCCTACACTCTGAAAAGGCTCTGCAAGAGACTTATTTCACTTGGCAATTTCTAGAACCTCTTTTAGATATTCCAATCAGTTATAGGCGGAAGGCAGGCTTACACGTTTTCTGTAATCATGTTTCCTGACATTCCTTTCTATCCCACTCAAGTGTCTATTTTAAAAGAGTAGGCAAGGGAAACCCATATTCATAAGACAGTTAAGCAGCTTAGTATCATTTCCCCTCTTCAAATTATGCCTAGATCCCTGTATCACAGAGCCCTGTTGTTCCAAGTTTGAACATGCATCAATATTTACCTCTGACCTACTTACACCATGCAAACCTGTCTCAGTGTTCCCCTATCTATCTTGTTCTTCCACCTCCTCCCTCTTCTTGTATTGCCCTCCCCAACACTGAACTAAACCCCTCACTCCAACCCAATCATTGGGGCTACCTTATATTCCATTAACTCTTCCCCCCATTTAAGGCAGTCTATTTTATACTGTAATCTACATGACCTTCTCACCACCTGTATCTCTGTTCCTCTATGTTTACCTTGTTTTACATTGTAATTGTTTTGACCATAGACTGACCTCCCAGATTTTCTGAGTTTGTTCTTATAGCTTTGTTCTGTTCTTGACTCTTCCTTCTGTCAATTTAGTTCTGGGAGGTGTTGCCACATATGTCAATCTCTGGTTTTTGTCTGTTCTTGTTAGTTCTCAGTCCACAGAACTCCCTTTAGGATGTTTTGTAGCACAGGGTTGATTTTGGAAAAATCCCTTTGTTTCTGTTTATCCTGGAATGTTTTGATTACACCATCGTATTTGATTGACA
>NW_006408535.1:7431528-7432112 GCF_000296735.1 Chrysochloris asiatica | reverse complement strand
TTAGAAAGCACTGGATTTCTTGCTTCTGCTACAAATCCCCTAGTGGTAAGTCTTCCAATCTTCTAAATATTCCTTTATATGTGGTTCAGAGTTCTGGCACCGTCCCCTGAGCCTGCTTGGTCCACTATTCTGTTCTGTTGCTGACAGAGCTCCTCACTGCACATCTACCCTTTCTGCCATCTTGTTTGTTCTCTCACTTTGTAGTATTTTGATATTTGTAAATTTATAGAGGCTTGTTTTGTGACCTAACACATGGTCAATTCTGGAGAATGTTCCATGTGCACTGGGAAAATATGCGTATTGTGAGATCTTTTGGTTGAATGTTCTGTACACATCTATGAGTTCAAGTTGGTTGATTATGCAGTTTAGTTCCTCTGTAACTTTGTTGAGCTTCTTTCTTGTTGTTCTATGCCTTTTTGAAAGTGGCATATTAAAATCTCCCACTATAATTGTAGATTTATCTATTTCTTTCTTTAATTCTAGTAGGGTTTGCTTCATATATCTTGGTGCTCTTTCATTGGGAGCATAGATATTTATTATGGTTATGTTGTCTCATTCAATTGAATCTTTGATAATGAGATAGT
>NW_006408535.1:7399877-7430138 GCF_000296735.1 Chrysochloris asiatica | reverse complement strand
CTTCCTTATTTTCCTCGACCCCTTTTTGGAACATTTGAATTTGTTTCCATATCATTCTTCTTAATTCCTTCTCAGGCAAATTTAAAGCCTGCTCTTCCTCTTCAGGAAAGCCTTTGTCTGCCTCCATCTCATTTGTCTCAGTTAACCTTTTCAGTTTTTAGACCTGTTTTGAGATATTTTGTTGTGTTTTCTTTGTCATTTGCAGTAGTTATCTGGGTTTTTAATGTTTAAATTGATGTTTGTTATTGTGTTGTTAAGCTTACTAAGTGCCTCCTGGTGGATATGATCAGGAAATAGGCTTCCCTTTTCATGTGTAATGTCTAGCAGCTATTATTGGCTCTTTTGTCAATGGTGGAATATTATGGGGTTTGCTTGTAGCTTGGCTATATGGCGACAATTGCTGTCTCTTCTTGAGTAATGTAGGGAGAAAAAGCGCCCACCTTCTGGTAAAAAATGTGATCAAAAGGACCAAAAACAGAAGCAATATAAAAGTAGAGACAAAAACCACCACTCTAAAATAAAAACAAAACTATAGCCAACTGGCCAGTCACCTTTGCTGCACAGGTATTGTGCATGCACCATAGAACCCTCCAGCAGTGGGTGAGGGTGTCCACTCACTTAGACCCCTCCTCTAGTCATCACCATATAGGTGCACAGATAGATATTGAGAAGTTAATGGGAGAAAGATTGTCTACTATTTTTGCCTCTGAAGGTCAGTTAGGTATCTGTGTGTGCAAAGCATAATTCTCTAAATAGTTGTGTCCTTTTATATGGGGTTTTACAGATTTGTCTGTCTGGCTAGATTGGCTTTTTTCTTGCTGAGTAGGCAGGAGTAGGTCATGGTATTTTCAATAACTTCATATGCATGTGAAAGCTGGACAGTGAATAAGGAAGACTGTGGAAGAATTGATGCTTTTGAGTTATGGTGTTGGAGGAAAATATCGAAAGTGCCACGGGCTGCCAAAGAACCAACAGATCTGTGTGGGAACAAGTGCAGCCAGAGTGCTCCTTGGAAGCCAGGATGGCAAAACTTCATCTCATATTTCAGACATATTGTCAGGAATGATCAGTTGCTGGAGAAGGGTATCATGTTTGGTTAGGTAGAGGGTCAGAGGAAAGGAGGAAGACCCCAGTAAGACGGATTGGCAAAGTGGCATCACCAGTGGGCTCAAGTGTGGCAACAACTGTGAGGTTGAATCAGGACTCGGCAGTGTTTTGTTCTGTTGTACATAGGGTTCCTATGAGTTCGTGCTGACTTGACAGCACCTAACAACAACAATATCATTCAATATTGTGCCTATTGTACATTGTATATGAAATTGCCAACACCAGCCCATTTCAGCTCACTAATGACTAATACAAAAATGCAAGTTGAGGCTTAAATTTTGTTGTCAGCACTTTCAGCTTGGGAAATACTTTGGGTTTCTAACTTCATGTGTCTGCACATTTCATTATGATACTTGATTTTTCTTCTCAAGCTCTTTTCAAATTTTCTGCTTAGGTTTTTGACTACCTCATTTCCTCCATTGACTTTAGCATGTCTGTGCTGAAGAACAAATTTCAGAGTCTCTTCTGATATCCATTTTGGTCTTTTTTTCGTTTCAGGTCTTTTCAATGACCTTTGGTTTCTTCCTATATGATATTCTTGATGTCATTTCAAAACTCTTTGGATCTTTGTTCACAAGTGCCTAATGTATCGTATTTTTGAAATTACTTCTAAATTCAAGTGGGATATGTTTAAAGCCATAGTTTAGCTCTCATGGACTGGCTTTAATTTTTTCAGCTTCAGCCAGAACTTGCATATGAGCAATTGTTCCACAGTCTGCCTCTGCCTTGTTTTGGCTGATGATACTGAGTTTTTCCACTATGTCTTCCCACAGATGTAGTTAATTTGGTTCCTGTGTATTCCAATTGGTAAGGCCCATATTTATGGCTGCTATCCATGTTGTTTTAAATAGGTATTTGTAATGGATAAATTATTAGTTCTGCAAAATTCTATCATGTGATCTTCAGCAGCATTTCTATCACACAGGCGGTATTTTCCAACCACTGATCCTTCCTCTTTGTTTCCAACCTTTGCATTCCAATCACCAGTGATCATCAATACATTTTGATTGCATATTTGATCAGTTTCAGACTGAAGAAGATGGTAGAATTTTTTAGTCTCATCATCACTAAATTTTATAGTTGGTATGTCAATTTGAATAATAGTATTACTAGCTGGTCTTCCTTGTAGGCATTAGGATACTATTGTATTACAGACAACATTGTATTTCAAGATAGAACTTGTAATGTTCTTTTTGATGATGAATCTGATGCCATTCCTCTTAAATTGGACATTCCCAGCATAGAAACCATATGATTGATTCAACTTGGCCAATACCAGCCCATTTCAGTTCACTAATGACTATGATATCAGTGTTTATGCACTCCACTTCCTTCATACAACTTCCAGTTTACCTAGATCCATGCCTCATACATTTGATGTTCTGATTATTAATGAATGTTTGCAGCTGTTACTATTCATTTTCAGTTGTGTCTCATCAGCAAATGAAGATCCCAAAAGCTTTACTCCATTCCTGTCATCATGGTCAACTCTACTTTGAAGAGGCAGATCTTCTCCAGTCCTATTTTGAGTGCCTTCCAACCTGAGTGGCTCATATTCCGGCACTATATCTGACAATGTTCCACTGCTATTCCTTAGATTTTCAGTGGATAAACATTCCTAGTCTGTCTTAGTCTGGAAAGTCCACTGAAACCTGTCCATCATTGGTGATTCTGCTAGTATTTAAAATACTGGTGGTATAGCTTCCAGCATCACAGCAACAGGTATGCCACAATAGCTTAACAAACTTACAGATAAGTGATGGGACAATATTTTGGTGCTATTAATAATGTATTCATATTCTGACACTATATCTGACAATATTTAATGCTATTCATAAGGTTTTCAGTGGCTAAACATTCAGAAGTCTTCCGCCTTTCCTTCATAGTGTGCCTTATCTAGCAGCTCAGTTAAAACCTGTCCACCAGGGGTGACCATGATAATATTCAAAATACCAATGACATAGCTTCCAGAATCATAGCAACACACAGGCCACCACATGACAAACTGACAGACTAGTGGTGGACACATACCTTACTCATAGCCATTTCCCACTTTTATCACATGCTCCTCTCTTTATTCCCTGTGTGCATTTCTCTCCTCCATTCCATCCATTCCTCCAAAGTTTAATTATACTTAATAGCTGATCTATGTTCTACCTCTTCCTCAGACAACTCCAAACACCATGATTTTCTCCTTTTCTGGCATCAAGTAACACTTGTAGATTATCATACAGAACCTACTTATTATCTATTGTCTTCAATTGTTTCTTTATTGACTTGAAGCCCTGTAAGGCAAAGCAAATTATTTCTGCTTTTCTAAAATCACCGGCACAGAGTAAAAATTTAATAAATACATCAAGCTTTGACTTCTAGGCTTAATGAGTAAATTATTATCAATAGTCAAAATCTCTATTTTAAAAACAATTATATTCTTTCTGTTACTATAGCTGGCTCAGAAACTGCTTGTTGGCTATGTTCCATAGCCTTAGCTTGGACTAGAATCTAAAAATTTACATGACTGAGCACAACTGATGAATATTCTACAGAGGGTTGTGGCTCAAAAAATCATCACTTTCATGTTTTATATTACCTTCAAATTGTCATTCTAGGAACAGTAACTTAGAAATAAAATAAATTTTATATCAGAAAATTTGTACTTAGCAAGATATTCATTTCCTTAATACTTTATTCAATCTATCTTAAAAATCGCATCCAAGATTTTAAAACTTATGTAAATATATTGATCTCCAAATTTAAAAACTAGACTCTATGATAAACAACCTCAAAGTAATGCTTTTTAAATGTTAATTTAAATTAAATATAAAACCTCAAATCTGTACACACATACATAGAGGTGTTTCTAGAAGTTTGTGAAAAAAACCTATCTTTTCATTCAATTTCCCACAAACTTTTTGAATCTCCTTCAAATACATGGAATTCTGTATCTAAGAAAACAGGTAAAATTGAGAGTCTGGTAACTGCTAAGAAGAACAAAAGATGGAATTTGCCATACATACTGTCTTCAAGAAAACAACTTTACTAGAATTTCTTCGCCTCACAAAAAAATCATCTCAATTGCAATGACTCTAGATGCTCGGTCTGTGTTCCTAGGACTCTAAGAGGCAGGATTAATCTCCATAAAGAAAGCTAACCCACTATGCCAGCCCTAGAATAATAAAGTCAAGACAGAGGAAACAGCAAACAATTTGCCTATAATTGTTCCCCCAAGGAAAATATTTTGAAAGTTTCATTGTAAACCAAAGATATTTGACTATAGTCCAGTATCATCCATTAGCATTATTATCTGTAAATCCAAAATCCAATATTAATAATAATTGATAATCCAAAACTGTAGGCACAGTGATTCTAGTATCTATATGATGGGAGATTTTTCTAGTCCATGCTTCCTGTAGCCACAGCAACACAAAAATAATCCCATCGAGATCATTTTAAATTGCAAATAATATTTATTTTCTAAAGTCCTGTTTCTTGTTTCCTGATATCTCATGTTTTCTTTTTGGAGTTTTCTAGAATGGGAAAATATAAGCCAAGCAAACAAACTCACCAGTCTTTAGGATATAGCTATTAGGATGAAGCAAACACTTATGGAGATTTACATGGCCTCTGGGACAACCTTGTTCTTTGTGATTTGTTTTTGTTGAAGGCAGAGTATTGCAATTTGCTCTTTGATTTATGATTATTTCAGGATGTTCTACCTAATTCCTTTCTTGCATTCTCCAAGGATGAAGCGTGACCCTTTTCAAGGGCTTTGGGGGCCTTGATTCACCAACTTGGGGAGGAGGAAGTAAGGTGAAGGCCCCAGAGCAAACGTAAATTTTACCTAGGTTCTGCTCCAACAAATTTCTTGTCATTTAGCAGTGCTATGAATTTTAATATGATTTCTATTGCAACTTACTGGCTTACTTTTAATCTTCAATCTTTAGAAGGTATTGATTATATTCATCAGGTCATAAAGTGTCCTTGCTGAAGGCATGAAAGCTTTTATAGAGTAGGCTTTTTAATTTCACTTAAATTCCTAAAGATTTTTTTTTTCAGTTTTTGCTTAAATTCTTAGCTATTTATCTCTTGTCCCTGAAAATTATTCTTGATATTGCCATTGAATCTTTTTTCTGTTTCATCTTGATTGATACTGATTATACTCACTTAAAAAATATTGTTACTGATAGTAACTGATCACTGGTTATTTAATTATACCCTAAAAATTTATATATCCAAAATGCTCTACATTATGTACCCACTGCCACTGAGTTGATTTGGACCCACAGCGACCCTATAGGACAGAGGAGAACTGCTTTATAGGGTTCCCAAAACCAAATCATTCCCAGAGCAAACGGACACATGTTTTTGTCACAGAGTAGCTACTGAGTTTGAACTGCTGAACTTGCAGTTAGCAGCTGAGAACTTAACCACTGTGTCACCAGGGTTCCTCATGGATTATAAAGAATATACAAATATTTGATTCAGAAGCACTCATTCAAACTATATGTACTAAGTTAACTACTGTATACATAGGCTCGGAACTCAGAGCTTGGAACACCATGATAAATAAATCAGTGTTTGCCTTTGTGGAGCTCAGGGCTTAGTGTGAGGATATAGATACTAATCAGATAATCATAAAACAAATGTGAAATTGTCTTTGCAATAAAGTATTATGAAAAAGACATATGCTATTTTTCCTAGGTGCTGGCTAGTCAGCTCCAACTCATAGTGACCTTGTGTACAACACAACAAAACACTGCATGGTCTTGCCATCTTTACAATCGTTGTTAAGCTTAAATTCATTGCTGCTATTACTGTGATAATCTATCTTGTTGGGAGTCTTCCTTTTTTTTTTTTTTTTTTGCTGACCCTCCACTTTAGCAAGCATGATGTCCTTCTCTAAGGATTGGTGCCTTCTAATAATAGTTTCAAAGTATGAGAGACAAATCTGACCATTCTGGCTTCTAAGGAGCATTTTGGTTGTATTTCTTCCAATATAGATTTTTTGTTCTTTGAACAGTCTATGATGTTTTTAATATTCTTCTTTAACACCATAACTCAAATGCATAAATTAATGTAAAAAATACATATCATGCTATAAAATATGCATAGATATATCATTCTATAAAAACCCATAATAATATTTTTGGGAAGATAATATAATTCTTCCCTGAGGAAGTGAGGTTAGAATTTAGATCTTAATCTTGAGTAATAGTTAAACTAGGCAAAAAGGAGCGAGGTGAGTGTTCTAGGTATAATGAATGATATGACAAGATCCTATGGTAAAATCCTTGGGGAGTAAGTAAAAGGTTATAACAGGGTTTCTTGTTAAACTGACTGAGTCATGATTCTCAGTGACTTGGCAGTTAAGATGTAGTAATGCCAATTATGAGAATTGTAATCCTAGCAGATATTATCATGGAATGTAATCACTTCTATTATGAGTGCTGCTGTGAATAGTCAATCAATTGAAAGGAAGTTTTCTTGAGGGTGTGGCCTACTTCCAACATATGTAGATGCTGTGGGAAAGCTGCCTTCTTTCTGCTGGGTCTAGACACATTTCATTAGGCACATCTGCCGCACAAGACCTCTTTAAAGTGTTCAAGAGCAAAGATGTCTGTTTGAGGACTAAGTTGTGCCTGACTCAAGCCATGGTAATTTCAATAATGTATATGTATGTGAAAGTTGGACAATGAATAAAGAAGACTGTAGAAAAAATGATGCATTTGAGTTATGGTACTGGAGGAGAATATTAAAAGTACCAAGGACTATCAAAGGAACAAACAAATCTGGGTTGGAAGAACAGCCAGAATGCTCCTGTGAGCCAGGATGGTCAGACTTCGTCTCTCATACTTCAGACATATTGGCAGGCTGGACCAGTCCCTGGAGAAAGATATCATGTTTGGTAAAGTGGAGGGTAGGCAAAAAAGAGAAAGACCCCCAGCAAGCTGGATCAGAACAGCGGCAGCAGCAATGGACTCAAGTGTAGCAATGATTGTGAAGTTGGTGCCGGACAGGGCAGTGTTTTGTTTTGTTGTGCATAAAGTCACTATGAATCAGTACTGACTAGATGGCACCTAACAAAAACAACAACGGATTCTGTATCTGGCTTATCATCTGAGGTCCATTTCTTTGGATTTGAGCCAATGGCTTACTGTATTGAATGCCAATCCTGGAAGTCATCAGCCATCTCACTTGTTGACCTTGAATTAATTCATCTCTGCATTCAGAAGCCTACTGTCTGACCTATCTTGGGTTCATCAGTCCCTGTAGCTACTTGAATTAGGATACGTCTCCAGCCTGACATCTGACCCTTGTTCTTGGAACTTGCCCTCCTCTACAACTGTATGAATTCTTTTTTTGTTATAAACCTCTTTGTTATAAGCCTCACTAAGTTTGCTTTTTTAGAGAACCCTAACAGAAAGTCAGTATGATTAAAGAAGGGAAAGTAAGAGGTATTTAGGTATAAAAAGACACTGAGTCCTATAGATTCTGTCTACAAACTATGAGGGGGCTTCAAAACATTTGTGGGGAAAAGCTATTATCTTTTTTCCATGCACTTTTTGAAGTGCTCTTGTATCTCTTGATTGTGTTCATTTCTTTTTGTCTTCCCTCCTCCCACCCTACTTGAGAGTAGGATCTAAATTCAAGTCTCTCCCAGAACACGGCATTCACCTACAACCTGCTTTTATTATTTCTCTTTTGCCCCCTACAATTCATTCTCTGGATTGTAGCCAGTGATTTTCTTCAAATGGAATTTATATCATCATTTCTCTATTTAACACACTTCACCAGCATTCCACTTCTCATAGAATACCAGAAATGATGGGACTCGAACCTCTACTTACCTCTCATCTTCCATTTCTCCTCCATCCACCTGCAATGCTGCTACCACTCCAGCCTTTTCTCTGTTACTCCAGAATAATATATGTTATTCCCCGTATACCTCTTCATCTTCAAACAAGACATGGCTATTTTAAAGAGAATCTCCATGATTAAAACCCACCTCCCACTAGATTAGCCCCTATATAATTTTATGGTATCCTATGTGTGGCACTGTAGGATCAGCACTGGACTGCAAACCACCAAGTAGGCCATTCAAACCTACCAGCTGCTCCTTGAAAACCTTATATAGGGTTGCTATGAGTCAGACCAACCTTGACAGCACTTAGCAACCACACTTTTCTTTCTTGACTTGCATGATATTTTGCATGATTATTGACTCCAATTTTTCACTCTTACTTGTATGAGAACACTGTAATTTTTTAGTTCCTCCTACAGAACATGGACCTCCCCACTCCTTGATTTTGGGTTTGGCCATGTGACTTGCTCTGGCTAATGATATATTGTTATTATTAGGTGCCATTCAGTCAAATTCAACTCAAAATTATCCTGAGCACAACAGAACAAAATATTGCCTGGTCCTGCTACATCCTCACAATTGTTATGTTTGATTCAATTAGCATTAAGTAAGCAAGGAATGACTTGAAATCTTTTCATGGGATTAGGTTTACCCTTGGAAACTTCTGTCACCACTGTAAGAAAAGCGTACCGTGGTTAGCTCACTGGTCCAAGATGATAAGTTGAACAGACCCAACCTTCAGCTTCATGTTCTTCAGCTGAGACCAGCAGAGATCACCAGAGTCACTCAATGTAGTCAAAGATATGTGAAAAATAACTTTTTTACTGTATATAATTCCCTGGGATTTATGTAATTATCTGTTACATAGCAACAACTGACTGAGGCAACTTGCAATATGTGAATTGTAAATGAGGGAAAATATAAGGTATGGCACATTGTTTATCTAAATCAATAAAGAAAATTATCAATAACTACTGAGCAATTTTTAAGGATGATGATTTTAGCTAACTGGAAGAAGTTAATGGTATCTGGGAAACAGTTTACTTTCACTATTGGGTCAACATGTGCAAATCACTTGGTCTCCCCTACCCCCAACTTGTACTTCCTTATCTTTAAAATGAGATAAAAGAACTCAGTAGGGAAAGTAAACAGGTTTGTATTGAGTACTGGCTCCAGTTGATGGCTGTGCCTTTCTGGAAGACTATGCTAATAATGAGTCTAAAGCCAAATTTAAGCTCAGCAAGACAGTGTCATGACCAATAACAAAGTCTTTCCTGTACATCATAGAAGGAGTTTTATAGCAACAGCGCCACATATTTTACATTCCTGGACTCTAGGATCTTGAACTTTTCTTGTTATAACAAAGAACATCATTATAAAGAGCAAGAATTTCTGAACACTTAATTCGGCTTATGCAGAACCTGTACAAGTATGAAGAGGCATAGTAACTGATCAATGATTATTTAAACAGTTATATGAACAGAAGAAGAGGATACTGCATTGTTCAACATTAGAAAAGATGTGGCAGAGTTGTGGATTCATCTTACTTATTCAATCTGTATACTGAACATTATATATTATCTATTCAAAGAAGAATGATGCATCAGAACTGGAGGAAGATTCATTAACCACATTTGGTATGCAGATGAAACAACCATGAAGACTTGAAGCATGTATTAAAGATCAAAGACTACAGCTTTCAGTGTGGATTACATTTGGATATGAAGAAAACAAAAATTCTCATAATTGGCCAATGAACAATATCATGATAAATGGAGAAGAAATTGAAGTTGTCAACATTTTCATTCTACTTGGATTAATAATCAACATCCACAAAACAAAAGTCAAGAAATCTCATGATATTGCATTGAACAAATCTGCAACCAAAAGGCCTCTTTAAAGTTTTAAAAATCAAGAAGGCACTCTGATGATAAAGATGCATTTGTTTTTTTAATCATATCATGTATGCAGGAAAAAGAAGACAGAATTCCTGAAAGTACATTGTTAAGCTCCCAAAATGAAATGAATGTTTAAGAAAATCTCTCACATAAGAACCATGAGCTAAGATTCCAGGTGATGTGGGATAGAGTTGCATCTAAGAGTGTTAGTCAATAGTAAACGTTTCCTTTATTTTAAAGCTATTATGAACTAAGATAGATCTACATTCTTCTCTCCTCTGAATCCTACTTAAACTTGTTTTCTACATCATCTGGAACATGCATAGGCAAAGAGATACAACAATATAAGCAAACCATAACTGTAACCATGATTTTGCTTGACTAAGTAAATCTCAAAAATGCTTAAAATAACACTTTAACAGTATAAAAAGCTACAGACAAAATACTGAGAATAAATTAGTTGATATAGAATAGACTTGGAGTCCTCATGTGGCACTGTAGGATAAGTACTGGAATTCTCACCATAAGGATGATGGTTCAAACCCACCAGTCACTAGTTGGAAACTCTATACAGGGTCACTATGAGTTGGACTTGACTCAATGGCATTTAGCAACAACCACAGAACAAACTTATGAAGTTTGGGCATTTGACCATGGGACCTTAGGAATCTTATGCATTTGCATTGTTTGAGGCAGAAAGAGGTACAGAAAATATGACTAACTCTCTATTTTCCATTTTTTGCACCTAAAACATTGCACATTGATCCATCATTGTCTGGGATACTAGACCACCTCTTCCTTCAGTCAAATCTTTATGTTGTACCTGTAGCCTATTCTTTGCTGCCTTCAGCCTTGGTCCTTTCTGTTGAATTTCTTCAGATCACGCTTTTTAGAAAGCCATTTATTATACATAATAATCTATGCTAATATTGCTGGAGTCCTGATCTGATACTGTAGGATGGGTATTGGACTGTTAATCACAGGGTTGGCTGTTCAAACCCACCAGCTGATCCTCAGAAACCCTATACAGAGTCAGAACTGACTTGATGACACTTAACAACACATTAATATTAAAATTATTGATGTTGTTAAGTGTCGTAGAGTCACTTCAACTCATAGTGACTCATAGGCAATGTGAAAATGTTGTTCATCTTGTCTCTTAATATGTTTTTATTTTTTGCAAAGATTATTTTAATGGGAGTGATGTTTTGGTTTTATTTCTCTAGCCCAATAATGTAAGGAAAATATAATGTAATATAATATAAAGCAAAAAAATAATGTAAGCAAAAGAAATAGATAAAAATTTGGGCTATTATAACAAGCTAATAAGCAAAATTATTTTTTAAATGTGGATTGCAGGATGTCCAAATTGCTCATAAAGGGAATAGCTTAAGACATACACATATTAAAAACTGCTCCCTCTGCACAAAATTGGCTTATATATTCACACAGACATATGCCTAGTTTTGAAGAAACAATGAATATTAAACCAAGTAAGTAATTGGAGATGTAACATTAAAGTTGTTTTAGAGGTTCATCAAATAAATGTGAAAGTGAAAACTCACCTCTAGAGTAAATTCTCTTTTTAACAATAACAGCAAGAAAAATTCCATGGTACATATAAAGGGAAATAAATGGGAGAAAGATCATAAAGGCACTTGTCCAATGCTCTTTTTTTAATCTATCTATAACCTCAACAGAAAAAAGCTACACCTTTGTTGACTGTGAAAGTCACTTTACGTTGTCACTCTAGAAAAATGATACTGTAGCTATCTTAAGCTTATGTAAAACCTAGGACCACTGTTAGACATTTTAAAGTTTAGATACAGAATTAAAACATACAATTCAAAATAACGTATCATTTGTAAATAGAAAATTTTTCACAAAGCAAGATTGCTTTAGTAAATTTTAACCAACAACCTAATAATATATCATGCAGCCATAAAAAGCATCAATTTAAATGCTTGTCAAAACAATAAAAGTTGATCACATGATTTTATATTTTAAAATATTAATTAAAATATGCCATATGATCACTATAAATATATATGGTAAAATATAAGGAATAAAAAGCAGTATTCAAAAAACTTAAAAGTTGAGATTAAGAAATGGAATTCTCACTTCCATTAAGTCAATTCCAACTCATAGGGACTTCATAGGACAAAGAAGAATGGCTTCTCAGGGTTTCTGAGACTGTAAATCTTTACTGAAGCAGACAACGTCATCTTTCTCTCTCTGAGTGACTAATGGGTTTTAATCACTGACCTTGTGGCTAGCAGCCCAACACTTTACCCACCGTATCACTAGGACTCCATAGAAATGTAATTGGTTAGTTGGTTGTGTACCATAGAGCAGATTCCAACTCATAGTGACCCTGTAGAGCATTTCCAAGGCTGTATATCTTTATGAGAGCATAAGGCCTCATTATTCTCCTAAGTGGCTGGTGGATTCAAATAGCTGGTCTGGAGGTTAGCAGCCCAATTTGTAACCCACTTCACCAACATGGCTCCTTGAGTAATGAAATTGTTGTTGTTGTTGTTGTTGTTGTTGTTGTTAAGTGCTGTTGAGTCGGTTCCCACTCATAGCAACCTTGTACAGGGTTTCCAAGGCTGTAAATCTTTATAGGAGCAGAAAGCCTCATCTGTCTCCCATGGAACAACTGGTAGTTTTGAACTGCTGATATTGCAATTAGCAGCCCAATTCGTAACCACTACGCTACCAGAGTATTAGAGCTGATTTATTGTAACATTTTCTTCAATACAGTTAAAAGCTATTCTCATTAAGACAATAAAGTCAATATTTACATATTTAGATATGACTGTTTCTATTGTTAGCAATCATTCATGGACGTGCTTTCATTTTAATTATGGAAGGTTATATGTCAAAGGCCTTTAATTCCTTAAACACTCATTTGTGGAACATAATCCCCCTTTTAAAAAGGCTTTCTGTGTATGAAGCCTTATCAGATTTATTCATTTCTTCTTAGTCTGTAAGAGCTCTCAATTGATAAGTTGATTTCTTTTTCTTTAGTTCCAAGCAGATACTTACAGTTTTCAAATTATTCTCTAAACAGAATACTACTAATTATACACAAAGCATGGTTCCTTTGCAATCTTTTATAATATTATCAATAGAAAGCAAGCATACACATATCTTCAGCAAGATTTTCAAATTCATGCAGCTTGAAAAACATCATTCTAATAGAAATATGCACATATTGACTTTTCTTTGGATTTGTATGATTGCAAAGGACAATAAAAGAAATTACATAAAAAACACACACCTATTGCCATCAAGTCTATTTCCTAGTCCTAGTAACCCTGGAGGGTAGAGTAGAACTGAACCCAGAGGTGTGCAAGACTATAATCTTTATGGAAACAGATTTCTACATCTTCCTCCCATGGAGTGGTTTAAACTATCAATTTTTCAGTTAGCAGTCCTATGAGTAACCTTCAGTGCCACTAGGACTCATAAAAACCTATAATTGGTTATAACCTATAAAATGTCTTTTACATATGAGTCCTGGTGTGGTACTGAAGGAAAAGTACTGGGCCACAAGGTCAGAAGTTCAAACTCACCAGCCACTCCTCGGAACCCCTATACAGAGTCACTGAGTCCGAGCCAACTTGATGGCACTTAACATAACATAGCATACTATAATCTATATATTGTTTAGATTTGTTTATACTTATATGTATTGGATAAGTATACATATATAAGAAGTTCTGGCATGGTGCTGTAGAATAAGCACTGGACTGCTAACCACAAGGTTGGTAGTTCAAACCCACCAACCCCTCAGTGAACAAAAGATGAAGCTTTCTGCTCCCTTAAAGATTTACAGCTTTGAAAACCCTTTACAGGATTACCATGAGTCAGAATCAACTTAATGGCAGTGGGTCATGGTGTGGAGCTATACAGAATTGACTCAAGACACTGTTTCTGAGTATATTGAAATAGGGTAAGTACTGGACGGCCAACCACAAGATCCGTGATTCAAACCTACCAACCAATCCCCCAAAGTCCTGTAATGGATCAGCATGAATTGGAACCAACCAGACTGCACTTAACAACAGCATTGTTATTATTGCTAGATACAATTCCAACTCATATCAACTTTATGCACAACAGAGCACACTACTGCCTGGTTAATGTCATCCTCACAATTGTTATGCTTAGCCCATTGCTGATGTCACTGTGCCAACCCATCTTATTGTAGGTCTTCCTCATTTTCATTGATCCTCCACTTTACCAAGCATGATGTCCTTCTCCAAGAACTGGTCTCTGCTGATAATATGCCTAAGTTATGACAGATAAAGTCTCACCATCCTGGCTTCTAAGGAGCATTGTGGCTGTATTTCTTGCAATACCTACCTGTTTGTTCTTCTGGTACTAGATGATCCCTTCAATATTCTTCTTCAACAACACAATTCAAATTCATCAGTTCTTCTGTGATATTCCTGATTCACTGTACACCTTTCACATGCATATGACACTATTGAAAATACCATAGCTTGGGTCAGGCATACCTTAGTTTTCAAACTGACATCTTTGCACTTGGATACTTTAAAGAGGTCTTGGGCAGCAGATTTATCTAATGCAATACATCACTTGATTTCTTCACTTCCATGAATGTTGATAGTGGATCCAAGCTAAATGAAGTCTTTGACAACTTCAATCGATTCTCCATTTATCATGATGTTATTTAGTGGTCCAGTTGTTAGGATTTTTGTTTTCTTAATGTTGAAGTGCAGTTCATAATGAAGGCTGTGGGTTTTACTCTTCAAAAGCAAGCAAAATTGTATCATCTGCATATCGCAAATTGTTAACGAGTCTTCCTCCAAATCTGATGCCATGTTCCTCACGTAATCCAGCTTCTCAGATTATCATCTCAGCATACAGAATGAATAAATATGGTAAAAGAATACAACTCTGGTGCACAGCTTCCCTAATTTTAAACCATTCAATACCCCCTTGTTCTGTTCTAATAACTGCCTCTTTGTCTATGTACAGGTTCCTCTTGAGCACAATTAAGTGTTTTAGAATACTCACTATTCACAATGTTTTCTATAGCTTGTCATGATCCACATAGTGGAAAGCCTTTGCATAATCAATAAAGCACAGGTAAATATTTTTCTGGTATTCTCTGCTTCCAGCCCAAATCCATGTAATATCAGCAATGTTTTCCCTTATTCCAAGTTTTCATCTGAATCCGGCTTTAACCTTTGACAGTTCTTTGTCAATGTACTGTTCCAGCCATTTTAAAATTATCTTTAGCAAACTTTTTCTTGTATGTGTCATTAATGATACTGTTCACTGATTTCTGCATTCTGTATGATGACCTCTCTTGAAATAGCACAAATATAACTCTCTTCTAATCAGTTGACCAGGTAGTTGTCTTCCAAATTACCTGACAAAGATGAGTGAGTGCCTCCAGTGCAGTCTCAGTTTGTTGAAATATTTCAGTTTGTATTTCATCAATTCCTTGAGACTTGTTTCTTTCCAGTACCTTCAGAGCACCTTGAACACTTCTTCCTTCAATAACATTGACTCATGATCATTCGCTACCTATTGAAACAGTTGAACATCAACAATTTATTTTTGGTACAGTGACTCTGTGTATTGCTTCCATCTATTTTGTATGCATCCTGCATCATTCAATATGTTGCCCATAGAATCTTTCAATATTGCAAGTCTAGGCTTGAATTTTTGTTTCTTTCAGTTTGAGAAACACTGAGTGTGTTCTTCCCTTTTGGTTTTCTAACTCTAGGTCTTTGCACATTTCATTATAATACTTTACTTTGTCTTCTCGAGCTGCCCTTTGAAATTTTCTGTTCCAGAAGATGAGCCTGTCAGGTAGGAAGGCACTCAAAATATGACTGGGGAGGAGCTACCACCTCAAAGTAGAGCTGACTGTGATGGCAGGAATGGAGTAAAGCCTTCAGGACCTTCATTTGCTGATGGGGTACAATTCAAAATGAAGAGAAACAGGTGTAAACATCCATTAATAATTGGAACATGGCATTTTCAATAACCTCATATGCATGTGAATGTTTGACCGTGAATAAGGAAGATCTTAGAAAAATTGATACATTTGAGTTACGGTGTTGGAGGAGAATATTAAAAGTACCATGGACTGCCAAAACTACAAACCAACATATGTTGGTAGAAGTACAGCCAGAGTGTTCCTTGGAAGTCAGGCTGGCCAGACTTCATCTCATACTTTGGACATATTATCAGGAGGGAACAGTTCCCGGAGAAGGATACCATGTTTGGTAAAGTGGACGGTCAGAGAAAGAGAGGAAGACTGTCAACGAGATGGATTGCCACAATAGCAGCAGCAATGGGTTCAAACATAGCAATGATTGTGAGGGTGGCACAGTTCTGGGCAGTGTTTCATTCTGTTGTGCAGAGGGTCACTATGAGTCAGTACCAACCTGATGACACCTCACAATAACCATCTCATATAATTATTCTGAGGATCCAAAAAATCACCTGCTGATACAGAATAAGCACTCACTGGTGTTGTTGCTAAGGACTGTTAAGTAAGTTCAGAGAAATAACTGGTGAGCTTAAACTACCAACCTTCTGGTTCAAATCGACTTTGCAGTCCAGCACATTAACCCAAAGCACCACACCACGACTCCAAAGCACTCAATAAATAATCAACTAATATCATGTTGGAATCCTGGTGTGGCACTGTGGATTAATGTGCTGGACTGTGAAGTCAGTTTTATCTGCAAGGTCAATGGTTCAAGCTCACCAGCTGCTCCCTGGAAATCTTATACAGGGTTGCTATGAGTCAGAACCGACTCTATGGCATTCAACAACATGTTTGGAGTCCTGGTGTGGCACTGCAGGATAATACATCGGATCACAAGGTCTGTTTGAATAGCAAGGTTGGCAGGTCAAACTCATCAACTACTGCACAGACACCCTATAGAGGGTCGCTATGAGTTGAAACCAGCTTAATGGCATCTAACAACAATAACAACGAAATCATGTTTAGTATTTTTCTTATTACATCTCTTTCTCCTCCATCCTTCTTTTTGTCTGAGCAACTTGTTCAGTCAGACCTATAGACGGTTTCCTGGAGATGTGTGGATATGATGAATTTGGTTGAACACAATGGACCCAAACTCATTTTACCTTAATTTCTGTATTTTTCCATTTCTTTGTGACCTGAGAAACAAGGCCATTCATAATATGGGAGCGGGAAGATAGAGCTGGACTTTGTGTTTTATGTAGAAAACTCTGGCCTTTGCCTTGTTTTAATCTGTCAGATAAACACTGAACCACAAGATAGTTTGAACCACAAGGTCAGTAATTCAAACTCACCATCTACTCTTCAGAAATTCTATACATGGTTGCTGTGAGTTGGAACCAACTCTAGGGCACTGAACAACAACAACATAGAACCAATTGGGCTTGCCACAGAATTCACTGAATGGAATATTTGAAATAATCGCGCCCTAGACATTCAGGTGTGGCACTGTAGGATAAGCACTGGACTGCTAACCACAAGGTTGGCAGTTCAAACCCACCAGCTACTTCTCAGAAATCCTACATAGGGTTGCTATGAGTCAAAACTGACTTGACAACAACAGAAGTTCATTCAAAGTGCTGGGGTGTTAACCAGAGGTTGGTGGTTAGACTCTACAACCACTCTGTGGGAGATGTGGCAGTCTGCTTCTGTTAAGATTAACAGTCTTGGAAACCCTATCAGCATTCTACTCTGTCTTATAAGGTCATTACAAATGAGAACCAACTTCAAGGCACAACAGACACACAACAATAGAAGTTCATGCATAGTGAGTTATATTAGGATTTTGTTGAGAGATAGTAGCATACTGAAAACCCTTAGAGATAAGGTCAAAAGAACAGAAGCGAGACTGTGCAAACAGTAAAGGTGTAGCATTGTTTTCTACTAAGAAAGATCAGAGACTATGCAATTGTGATGAAAGCTGAATCCCTGTTAAATGAATTCATGTGTTAAGACAAATTTTTCCTGGTGTGGTACTGTAGGTTAAGCATTGAAATGCTAACCACAAACTTGGTGGTTCAAACCCACCAGCTGCTTTCTGGAAACCCTGTACAAGGTCACGATGTGTTGGAACCGACTCCACGGTACTTAGCAACAACTACTTCAGGAACATATTTCTTTCATAGAGAACTTCTATGGAAACATTTTTTAAAAATCATACTTTGTTTATAGTATGTATGAGGGTAAGTCAAAAAGTATTGCTACCAAATCATAGCAAACTTTATCAAACAAAATTATTAAAATGTGAAAATATTGTTTCTCTACATATCTGCCATCTAGGTCTATACACTTAGAAAGGCTGTGTTTCCATCTCTCTAACCTTTCCCTGAAGAATGCTATGTGCTTCAATTCACAACATGACAAAATAGAAGTTTGGGCATCCTCCCTTACTCTTGTTAAGTGTCAAAGAATCAGTTCTCTGACTTACAGCGGCCTTGTATACAGTTTCTGAGGAGCAGCTGGTGGATTTGAATCACCGATCTTGTGACTAGTAGTCCAGTGCTTATCCTACAGCACTATTTGTTGTTGTTGTTAGGTGACATTGAGTTGGTAGTAAGTCAAAGTGATCCAATGCACAAAAACGAACTACTCATGGGTCCTGTGCCAACCTCACAATCATTGCTACCTTTCAGCCCATTGCTGCTGTCATCATGCTAACCCATCTCACTGGGGGACTTGCTTGTTTTCTCCAACACTTCACTTTATCAAGCATGATATCCTTCTTCAGTGACTGGCCCCTCCTGATAATATATCTGAAGTATGATAGACAAAGTCTAGCCATACTGGCTTTCAAGGAAGATTCTGGCTGTACTTCTTCCCAGATTGATTTGGTTTGGGGGCAGTCCATGATACTTTTAGTATTCTCCTCCAACACCGTAACTCAAACACATCAATTCTTCTATGACCTTCCCTATTCAATGTCCAACTTTCACATGCATATGTGGTTGCTGAAAATACTATGGTGTACCTTAGTATTGTACTTAGTATGGTGTACCTTGATCAGGTGTACCTTAGTTCTCAAACTGACATCTTTGCTGTTGAATGCTTTAAAGAGGTCTTATGTAGCACATTTACCCAACACAATACATCATTTGACTTCTTGACTGCTGCTTCTTTGAATGTTGATGGTTAATCCAAGCAAAATGAAGTTTTTCACAACTTCAATCTTTTCCCATTTATATGGATGTTGTTTATTGATCCAGTGGTGAGGAATTTTGTTTTCTTTACATTTAGGTGCAATCCATACCAAAGGCTGTGGTCTTTGAGCTTCATCAGTAAGTATTTTAAGTCCTCTTCACTAACAGCAAGCAAGGATGTGTCTTCTGTATATTGCGGGTTGTTAATGAGTTTTCCTCTGATCTTGATGCCACATTCTTCTTCATATAATTCTGCTTATTGTAATATTTACTCACCATACAGATTGAATAAGTATGGTGAAAGAATACAACCTTGGTGCACAGCTTCCCTACTTTTAAACCATTTGGTGTTCCATTGTTCTGTTTGAACTACTGTTTCTTGGTATAGGTACAGATTCCTCATGACTACAATTAAGTGTTCCAGAATATTCATTCTCTGCAATGTTGTCCATATCTTGTCATGATCCATAGAATTAAAAGCCTTTGCATAATCAATAAGCACAGGTAAACATCTTTCTGGTATTTTCTGCTTTCAGCCAAGATCCATCTGATCCAATGTTACTCCTCATTCCATGCCCTCTACTGAATCTAGCTTGAACCCCTGGAAGTTCTCTGTCAATGTATGCTTACAGCCATTTTTGCATTATCTTTAGTAAAATTTACTTACATGGGATATTAATGATATTGTCTGATGATATCCACAGTCTTCTGGGTCACTTCTCTTTGGAATGGGCACAAATATGGATCTCTTTCAGTCCGTTGGACAGGTCATTGTCCTCCAAATTTCTTGGCATAGATAAGCGAGTGTCCCCAATGCTGCATCAGTTTGTTGAAAGATTTCATTTTGTATTCCGTCAATGCCCGGTGCTTTGTTCTTTGCCAATGCCAACGCGCACTTTGGACTTCTTCCTTCAGGATCATTGGTTCTTGATCATATACTATCTCTTGAAATGAACGAACATCAACCATTTCTTTTTGATACAGTGACTCTGTGTATTCTTTTCATCTTCATTTGATCCTTTCTGCATTATTCAATGTTTTGCCCAGCAAATTCTTCAATATTGCAAGTCAAGGCTTGAATTTTTTCTTCAGATCCCTCAGTTTGGCAAATGCTGAGCATGTTCTTCCCTTTTGGTTTTCTAACTCCAAGTCTCTGTACATTTCATTTTAATATTTGAATTACTATTCTGGAGATGACCTTTGAAATTTTCTATTTTAAATTAGGAGCTCTTTACCTCCTAATTTATTCCATGTACTTTAGTATTTCTACTATGGAGAGTAAGTTTCAGAGTCTCTTCTGACATCCATTTTGGTCTTTTCCTTCTTTCTTGTCTTAATAACCTTTTGCTTTATTCCTGTATGATGTTCTTGATGTCATCCCACAACTCTTCTGGTGTTTGGTTTTTAGTATCTAATGCACCAGTCTGTTCAGCTGTTCTCTAAATTCAGATGTGGTATGTTCAAGGTCACATTTGGGCTCTCATGGATTTATTTTAATTTTATTCAACCTCAGTCTGAACTTGCATATGAGCAAGTCTGCTCCTGTCTTTGTTTTGACTGATGGTATGGAGCTTTTCGCTCATCTCTTTCTATCACCAAGGCCATACTATCCAACTACTGATCCTTCTTCTTTGCTCCCAACCTTTGCATTCCAATCACCAGTAATGATCAATACATCTTGATTGTATGTTTGATCAATTTCAGACTGAAGATGTTGCTAGAATTCTTCAATTTCATCATCATTGGCATTAGTGGTTAATGCGTAAATTTGAATAACAGTGGTATTATCTGGTCTTCCTTGTAGGCAGACAGATATTATCCTATCTCATTTTACTTAAAGCAGATCTGACGCAACGCCATTCCTCTTCAATTTGTCATTCAAGCATAATAAACAATGTGATTGTCAGATTCAAAATGGCTAATACCAATCCATTTCAGTTCACTAATGGCTAGGATATCAATATTTTTGTGCTCCATTTCTTTTTTTACAATTTCCAATTTTCCTAGATTCATACTTTATACATTCCATACCCCAGTTTTTTATGGATGTGCACAGCTGTTTCTCTTTATTTTGAGTTGTGCTCTATCAGCAAATGAAGGTCCTAAAGGCTTTACTCTATTCACTTTATCACTGTCAACTCTAATTTGAGGAAGCAGCTCTTCCCCAGTTGTATATTGAGTGTATTCCAACCTGAGAGGCTCATCTCCCAGCACTATATCTGACAATATTCTAGTGATATTTTAAAATCATGTTTTAATATTTAATATTCTGGTGTTCTATTGCTATTCATAAGTTTTACAGTGACTAAATCTTTTTAGGTAGCCCATCTTCATCTTGAAGCTCAGCTGAAACCTGTCCACTATGGTGATCCTGCTGGTATTTAAAATACTCATGTCATATGATTCCAGAATCATAACAACAGGCAAGCCACCAAAGTACGATACACATAGCTCTTGTTGTTGTTGTTGTTGTTATGTGCTGTGGAGTTGGTTCCAATTTATAGCGACCCTGTACAGGGTTTCCAAGACTGTAAATCTTTACAGGAGCAGAAAGCCTCATCTTTCTCCCATGGAACAGCTGGTAGTTTCGAACTGCTGACTCTGAGGATAGCAGCCCGATTCATAATCACTACACTACCAGAGCTCCTTACACATAGCTCTACATGGACCCAAATATTATTCCTTTTAAAAGTTCTTTGAGTTTGGGGCACAAACATAGTCTAAAGGGATTGTATGGTAAATGGGTTAAGATTTCCCAGTAAAAATTTTGTAGGGTAATCTTTGCTAGCCTTGAAGAATTAACAAGTTGCATTATTGCTATTGGAGAAACAAAACTGGTGCAAGTTTCCTGGGCTTTTTCTCAACAATTCAATTTTCAATTTATGAAGAAGTTTTTTCAAAACTTCTTCATAGTGACCCTCCATTCTTGTCGTGTGTCCTTTGAGAAACTCTATAAAGATTATCCCTTTGAAACCTAAGAAAACAGTCACCATAACCTTCTGAGCTGACCTCTCTGCTTGAATTTAACTGACCCAGCAGATACTCTTGAAAATCAAGTGTATTACTGAGAGAACTTTTTTGCAGCTATGCACTGATCACAGAGAAATGTTTAATCACATTTTAGTTGGAATAACTCTATGTATGTATCTTGACAGTTCAAGCTCACCAGCTGCTCCTCAGAAACTCTATACAGGGTCATTGTGGGTTGGACACAACTTGACAGCGCTTAACAACAACACCACTCTGACATGACTTCTGGTGTGGTTCTGGAGAATAAGCACTGGACTGCAAACTGAAGCCACTAGCTGTTCCTCAGAAATCCTATACAGGGTTGCTGTGAGTCAGAACCAACTCAACAGCACTTGACAACAACAACAATTTTGAGTCAGTACTGGTGCTATAGTGAGGATTCCATGATAGCCATGACACAGTCCTTAAGTGAGATGATGTTTAGAATCTAGCCAACAAGCTAAATAGTAAGCAAATGATTACTCAATTTTTAACATTATCACTGTGAATAGAGCAATGTAAATACATAGACTGTAAGAAAAGTATGCAAGACAGCACCTTACCAAATCTTTAGACACTGAACTTCTCTGTGAAAACTGTTCAAGACTTCTGGGTTAATTTAAGGATTTTATCATTTTTCTTTTATACCAAAACATTCTTTATTGAGCTGTTGTATACCTTGTTCTCTCCTCTTTCCATTTATCTGAATATGATATATCATTAAAAGTTTTTTTTAATGTTTTGCATCCTCCATCCAAGTATCTCTGGTCCTTCAGTTCCTAATGATTTCTGCTTAAATGTCTATTGCCTCTACCAATGTTTCCTTCAGGTAGGGAAGCTTTGGTACTGTGTCCTACAAATCCAGAATCACATGGTAGTCCAGTCTTTCTCTGCATACTATACAGACATCATTTATAAGGTTTATTAATAGCCTGAGGGCTCTGCCATCAAATGGTTTACTAGTCCTTTCTCTATATCTTATCTTCCCCCAAAATTTCATTATTGATCTTAACTAAATTACTTCCTTTCTTGTTGCATTGTCCTCTAAGATTCTTAGTATAATATCTTCAATAAATCCAGACTTTAGAAAATCAAAGCTGGGAAGATACATGCTTTATAATCATCTTTTGGTTTTAGATACTAACTTGAGCACTAAAAGGCCTGAAGATTAGGAAAAAGGAAAACACAAATCATCTTTCTTTATCTGCACTCATCAGTGTAATAAGAACCCTATCTATGTCATGAGTAGGAGTTTCACATCAGCACCTACAAGACACAGGACAGTGATAGCTGTGTAAATGATATTTTTCCCAGTTTCTCCAAGGAACCACTTGATAAGTCTATGATATTGAGAATTTCCTTGTCTCCCTGAGTCTTATTTTTTTCCTAACACTGATGATAGAATTTCTTGCAAGTCTAGATAAGTACCTAGGCCCTACCTTACCTAGGATCAATGGGCAACCTAATGAGTATTTCATCCTTTCCTCCTCTTTTGTAATCTTGAATTTCTTGGTGTCTAATTCCAGTTTCTGGTCCTGCTCTGACTTCCCAAGACTCTTTAAGCATACCTTAAATCCAATGATGCTAGCAGTAATTTCACAGACATTCAATCCTCTTCCTTTAGAAAATGCCTTAAGGCAAAATAGTAACTTGGAAACATCACCAAGGCATGAAAATTTGGTTATGATATCAAGTTACTTCTCCTGGACATCTGGCTCTTAGATAGACTATGAATAGGATTCTCACCTGATTCCTCAAAATCCTTTAAATTGGTTGTGAAAGCATTTAGCATTTCACTAACTGTTTACCAGTCTCAGTGGGCAAGACATGGGTTGGTCAACTAAAACTAACTAACTTATTGTTGTCTACCTCCTACAAACAAATACCACCATGTTCTACTTCTTGTGTGGCACTGTAGGATAGTACTGGATTGCTAACCTCAATGTCAGCAGTTCAAACCCACTAACCACTCCTTGGAAACCCTACACAGAGTCACTATAACTTAGAACCTACTCCATGGTGCTTAACAGCAATAGCAACAACTTCTTTGGCAGATTTTATAGAGTAGGAAATTCAAAGAGAACTGACTCAACCCTTAACAACAACATACATATCTTTATTTCTCGATTAATGAGACTTTTAAAGACAAGTAATATAACTTTTCTTTTATTGCTATTGTTAAGTACCGTCCAGTCAGTTCCAACCCATAATAACTCTCTCTATATATGGTTTTCAAGGAGTGGTTGGTGGTTTTGAACTGCTGACATTGAGGTTAGCAATCCAGTGCTTATCCTACAGTGCCACACAAAGAGTAGAACATGGTGGTATTTGTTCATTTTCATGGGTTTGTACTGCCAACCATGTGATTCAAAGTCCAGCGCTAATCCTAACTGTCACAACAGGAACCCTATTCTTCTATATGTCCCTCATAATAGCTCGCATGAACTAGGCTCTGGATAGCCGTTTGAAAGATGAGTGAATCAAAGGATATTTAAGCAGTGATGATGTTATTTCAACTTTCAAGTCTAAACGTTTCCTAAGTAGAAAAAATTAAGACAACAAAAACATGCATAAGCAATTTATTTTCTTCTCACTCACTCACCTGCTATTAAACATCATTTTAACTGTACCTTCGCAACAGGCTAAATGTGGTTTAGTGTTTTAGATATCTGACTAAATTGAGAAAAAGGACAGGAATCACCATTATTTAGGATTAGTGGCTCAGTCATTGAGAAGATGTCCTTGTCTCAAGGGTACAAAAGAAACTATTTACATTCTTATCTCAGGAGCCAAAATATCTTAAATTGTTGTCTCAGGCCAGGTATGAATGTTCAAGGTCTAGATCTATAAACCTAGACAAAGGTTATCCTGCAATTTCCATTTCCAAGGACAAAAACCAGACTTGGCCCACCAAAGATAATTAGATGATAGTAATCTATGAGCACATAACAGATGCATTGCACATATCTTCACAAAATTGCATTGCTTGTAGCTTTTCTTAATAATTTTTATAAGCTCAATTCACCCTGGTGAGGCTAGCAAATACCTTGGTTTAGAAAAGTGAAATTAGTTTCATATTCAAATCAAGAGATGAGTAAAATAGGAAATATTTTGCAGTAGCATAACATTCCTTAAGGATTTGAAGTTCTAAATACTTTTCCTTCTTATTTTATGCTCTTGAACTCTAACTTACAGAGTACTCACAAGAAATACACAAGGGACAAGATGAACTATTTAGACTTCTTAAAAATACATTTGCTTTCATTAAAGGACCACATTCTTTTTCTATCTTAAACTCAATTTATCTTGTCACATTGTTAGATTAAGGCATTTCTTAAATATTTTAGTGTCAAATAAAATCATCATCCTCATTAACTTGAGGAAATTGGAAAGATCAAATTGATGAGAAGTGTCAAGAGTTGTAAGTTTTCAATTTTGATTGTGGCAAACAGTCCAGCTCCATGCTAGTCATTAGTAACAAATACTAACCTGAAATGTTCACGTCCACAAACACGCACATAAAACACACACACATACATGAGATGACATATGTGTGTGTGTATGTGTGATGACAGTATTTTGAACTCCTCAGATGCTTTGGTATTCAAGTCTTTGGATTTTTCTCAGGTTTTTTTTTTTTTTTTTTTTTTTTTAACCTGAAAAGAAATCCTTTTAGGAAAGCATTAAAAACATAGCAAATGTCAGTGTAATGTAAACAGCATTCTTAATCCTGTAGCAATGTGCTTTGGCCAGGACACCTGCTCTCCAGAAAATTAACGCAGATTACATTCTCCTTTGAAGCCACTAATACACAATTTTAAATCATTTACTTGGTTAAAAACTAAATACGCAAATCCCTGAGGTAATCAGCCTCTTACTCCAATACCAATAATTTTTTTAATCCCTTAATTCAGGCAGGACTTTTTAATAAACTACTCAGAGAAAGTAGTTATTGCTGACCACAAAACATCCATCCTAATAACACTCCAGGAACCAAAAAGTGTTACTAGACGCTGGACGAGAGTAAATTCTAATGAGTAATTCATGCAAGAAGGAAATAGGATTGAATAGGAACAACAACAAAAGAGAAGTTTTTAAAGGAATGCATGGATGCATGGGGCTTATATTTTAAGGAAGGACCAGGACCTAAGTATGAAGACATAAATAATGAGTCAATCTGAATTTTACAAACTTTGCCTTAGCAACTGTATGCTGGAATTGCATACTCCCAGTTCTCTGATGAGGACCAATCTCTTTTTAACTGCAGTGAACATTCATTCAGCAACTCAATGTATGGCATAATCATTAAATCAATGAGCCAGCTTTTAGAAGCAGTCTTATGACAATGAGTCACTCACAGCCATTTCCCTTTGTAGTACTCAGCCATCATTTTATTTTGCTTTGCTCTTCTGACCTCAGCATCAGTGCTTTATTTTACTACTACAAAGATGGCATTTTGAAAGCAGATTCAACCTTTAGCTGCAAAGTCTCCAAGTCTGATTTTGCCCTAGAATGTCAAAGACTGTTCTCAAAGAATAAAAATTCTTGTTTAGCGTTTAACATTTTTTACACTTTTATTTGCATAAATTGTGAGATAACCAAACAATCAATGAACAAACACTGATTATGCATCGTTTTATTTAAGGCACTGCGCTGGGCACAGAGGACCCTTTAAAAAGCCTTTTCCTTTGAACTGACTCCTAAAGACCTGAAAAGACAGAATAGAACTAGCCCACAGAGTTGTCCAGACTGTGATCTTTATGTAAGCAGATTGTCACATCTTTCTCCATGGTTATTGGGTTTAAGCCAGCAGCCCAATGGTTAGTGACCCAATACTTAACCACTGTACCACCAACAATCACACAGAGGTTACACAGATGAATAAAATCATACCCCATCTCAAAGAAGTAATATTCTAACTCAAGAACGGCACATGTGGCACACCTGACATTATTAGTTTCATGGTGTGGCACTGCAGGATAATGCGTTGGACCGCAAGGTCAATTTGAAATGTAAGGTCAGTGGTTCAAACCCACTAGCCACTCCTTGGAAACCCTACACAGGGTCACTATGAGTCAAAACCAACTCAATTGCACTCAACAACAGCATGCAAGATAAGCATTGGACCAAAAGGTCCATTTGAACCACAAGGGAGGCAGTTAAAGCTCATCAGCTGCTCCTCAGAAACTCTATACAGGGTCTCTATCAGTTGGAACCCATAGACATGTTGTTGTTGTTGTTGTTATGTGTCACGGAATCGGTTCTGACTCATAGTGACCCTGTACAGGGTTTCTGAGGCTGTAAATCTTTACGGGAACAGAAAGCCTCATCTTTCTCCTGCGGAACAGCTGGTAGTTTCGAACTGCTGACGCTGCTGCTCGCAGCCCAATTTGTAACCACTACGCTACCAGAGCTCTAATCTCTAATTGAAATGACCACACTATCTTGCTGATGGTGGCATTGACCTCAGAATCTTTCTCAATGATTGAAACTAGCATGCAAGATGAAACCTTTTTGCCACAGATGATCCAAATAGAAAGATAAAAAGATACTAAAGGGGACAACTGATAGATGGTATAAAATGTACTCTAAATGAAGGATACAGATATTACATGCCATAGAATTTCTTTATTTTTTAAATTTTTATTTTGATTTGGGTGAAGGTTTACAGAACATGTCATCAGTTTTACATTCAATAATTCACAGACACTTTGTTTCATCTCACTATTACAATTCCCTCAATGGAAAACCATATATCTCACTCCTCCCTGTGTTTCTTGTTTCCCTTCCTCCTTCTTTACTAACTCTTCTCAACACTGTCCTTGGGTAAGCACTGCCCTTTGGATCGCAAATGGCTGATTATTTTAAGGTGTGTGTACCTCACTAGTAGTACTAGTCCCCTTCCTGGACTATCTCTTGTTTGGCTGCAAATGAAGCCATGGGGATAAGTTCAATTACTGATCTGAGAGGTAACCGAGGGCCTTATGAGTTCCACTAGCCTCAATCTTACCAATAAGCCTGGTATTTTTATGATTTTGAGTTTATGTCAACTCACTAATGCCTAGGATATTAGTGGCATTGGCCACTTGGAATCAGATAATCATATGGTTTACTATACTGGGAATGACAAATTGAAGAATAATGGTGTCACATTCATTATCAAAAATAACACATAATCAAGATGTATTGACAAGTACTGGAGATTGGAATGCAAAAGTTGGATATGAAGGAAGGACCAGAAGTTGGAAACTATGATCTTTGGGATAGAAATAATACTAGAGATAAAATGATAGAATTTTGCAACACCAATGACCTATTCATTGCAAATACCTTTTCAACAACATAAGCAAATATACACATGGACTATGTCAAGAATGGTTAATTCCGAGATACTTCGGTGTGCACATTACGAACCCATACATAGAACAAGATGTAATCATTCCAACAGAACAAGGAGATACTGGATGGTTTGAAATAAGGAAAGGTGTACATTAAGGGTCTATCTTTCCAACATATTTATTCAATCTGTATGTTGAGAAAATAACCCAGGAAACTGTATTTTATGAAGAACAACATGGCATCAGGATTGGTAGAACATTCATCAACAACCTACAATCTGCAAATGATACAATCTTGATTGCAGGGAGCAAAGAGGACTTGAAGTGTGTTGCAGACCGTGCAGACCCGGTCAGGAGTTCGAGGCCCTGTGGGCGCAAGTGTTGCAGACTATACAGGCCGCAGGCTCTGCGGAACAGACTCTAGCCACCTAGCAGATATAGCAAACTGTTTTCCATCTTAGTATTCAGTTAGGTTTATTATTAAGTGCATACATAAAACTTTGATGTTGTTGTTGTTAAGTGCCGTCGAGTCGGTTCCGACCCATAGCGACCCTGTACAGGGTTTCCAAGGGTGTAAATCTTTATGGGAGTAGAAAGCCTCATCTTTCTCCCATGGAGCGGCTGGTAGTTTCAAACCGCTGACCTTAAGGTTCACAGCCTGATTCGTAACCACTATGCTACCAGAGCTCCACAGATAAATATGATATTTTCCTAAAAGCCGAAACTACAAAATTCCAAAAAGGCAAAGTTTTTCCCTCAAAGAATTCAGTCAAAGTAAATTGGGTGGATCCCCGGTTCTTTGTTCTAAGAATAAAAGGACTGCTGTCTTAAAGTGTTTCCAGGTGCAGCCCATTCACCTAGGCACCTCTCTTCTTCCTGCAAACCTGGCCCAGGCAGCCAACACAATGGGAATCCTCCCAATCCTCCTTTTCCTTCCCCCATTTGAGGCTAGGTGCTAAAAGGTATGTTAATTAAGCTTGAGAAACCAAGTTGTGAGATTCGAACCTGCGAAGTACGATGTGAAGGTGCCTGAATGTCTGGAAAATTATGTATGTTAGCTGTACCTTGTCTTAGTCCCGCCCAGCTTTGTGTAAAGTACCTCCCCTAAATAAAACGGAGGCGCAGATCAACCCAGGTGTGCATTACAGCGTGGAGGGCGTGTTATACGGCTGACAAGGCATGGGTAGCTGACCAGCTAGCAAGGGGAACATACTGCCTGCATAGCTAAAATGTTTGCTATGCGGGATCTTATTGCCCTCATGGCAAATATGTTCACCACGCCAAATCTGCCAGACGCCAGTAATGCATCCACTCTGGTTTCGGGGTGTCTCTTTGTCTCTCTCTTTGTGTCCTTGTGTGTCTTTCTATATGTTTATTGCCGCCAGATATCCCCACCTCGTGAACCAAACATGTATGTTGAGGCAGGTCCCCGACAGAAGTGCTTACTGATGAAGATCAAAGACCACTGTGTTTGGTATGGATTGCATATCAATATAAGGAAAATGAGTAGTCTCACAACTTGACCAATAAATATCATCATGATAAACAGAGAAAATATTGAAGTCATCCAAGATTTCAATCTAGTTGGATCCATAACCAACACTCATGGAAACAACAGTCAAGAAACCAAAGTATGTATTGCACCAGGCCTGCTACTCAGTCATCTGTCAGTTTGATATACTGTGATGGCTTGTGTATTGTTGTAATGCTGGAAGCTATTCTATCTGTACTTTAAATTCCAATAGAATCACCATGATGAACAGGTTTCAGCCAAACTTCCAGATTAACACAGATTACAAAGGCTAATCTTACAGTCCAAAGGCAGAGGACCTTAGGACCATCAAGGGAGAAGACACAAGCAGAATGCAGG
>NW_006408535.1:7395641-7397607 GCF_000296735.1 Chrysochloris asiatica | reverse complement strand
TATAAATTGAAATCTTCTGACAAACTAACACAGCTCTGGAGACAATCACTTATCAATGTCAAGAAATTTGGAAGCCAGTACTTGAGAAGCTGACTGGAAAAGATCCATGTATGTGCCCACTGCTAAGAAATGTGACACAATAGAATGTGGAGATCATCCAACAATAGTATCAAATTCTCAGGCAAGTTAAATTTTACAAGAGATAATGCAGAATGGCTGCAGCAGTACAAAGACAGGGAGCTGTCAGCAATACAAGCTAGATATAAAAGAGGACATGAAACAAGGGTATTATTGTTGACATTAAGTGTATCTTAGTTGAAAGTAGAGAATACCAAAAAGATGTTTACTTGTGCTTCACAGATTAATCAAAGGCATCTGACTCTATGGATCATATCAACATATGAATAACATTGGGTAGAATGAGTCTTTCAGAACACATCATTCTGCTTGGGAGGAACCTGTACAAGAGGCAGGCATTCAAGCAAAACAAGGGATTCTGAATGATTTAAAACTAGGAAAGGTGGGTGCCAGGGTTTATCCGTAGTGCTGTGGACTAATGAGCTAAACTGCGAAGTTGGCTTGAACCTCAAGATTGGTGGTTCAAGCTTACCAGCTGTTGTTCTGAAACCCTTTACAGGGCTTCTAAGGGTCGGAACCAATTTGACGGCACTTTACAATAACAACAATTCAATATTTATACTGAGCAAATAATCTAAGAAATTGGATTATATAAAAAAGAATGTGGCATCGTGATTGGAGGAAGACTCACTAATCACCTGAAATATGAAGATGACACACTTTGCTTGCTAGATGTGAAGAGGATTTGAAATATTTACTGATGAAGATCAAATACGACAACCTTCAGTACGGCTTGTACCTCATTGTAAATAAAACAAAAATCCTCAAAATAGTCCAATAAATAACATCATGGTTAACAGAGAAAACACTGACATTGTCAAACACTTCATTTTGCTTGGATGCACAATCAACATTCATAGAAGCATCAGTGGAAAAATCAAAAGATGTATTGCATTAGGCAAATTTTCTGCAAGAGACTTCTTTAAAGTATTAAAGAGCAAAGATGTCATTTGAAGACTAAGGTACTCCTAACCCAAGAGATGAAGTCTTGGTGTGGCTCTGTGGGTTAATGCGCTGGACTGCAAATTCAGTTTAAACTGCAACATTGATGGTTCAAGCTCACCAGTTGTCTCTATGTGTTGGAATCAACTTAATGACATTTAACAACAACAACAACCCAAGAGATGGTATTCTCAAATTGTCTCATATGCATGTGAAAGGTGGACAATGAATACAGATGTCAGTAGAAGTATCAATGCATTCAAATAATGACGTTGACAAAAAGTACTAGAAGTGCCATGGACTTCCAGAAGGACAAACAGATTTGTCTTAGAAGAAGTACAACTATATGCTCCTTAGAAGCAAGAATGGCAAGATTTCCTCTCTTGTTTTTTCGACATGAAGGAGAGATCAGTCTCTGGAAAGGACATCATGTTCGGTCAAGTGTTGTTGCTGTTGTTGTTAGGTGCCATTGAGTCGGTACCAACTCATAATGACCCTATGCACAGCAGAACAAAACACACTGCCCGATCCTAGGTCAACCTCACTATTGTTGCCACATTTGAGTCCATTGATGCTGCCACCTGGCCAATCTATCTCGTTGGAGGTCTTCCTCTTTTTCTCTGACCCTCCACCATAACAAACATGATATCCTTCTCCAGTGACTGGTCCCTCCTGATAACATGTTCTAAGTATGAGAAATGAAGTTTGGCCTTCCTGGCCTCCGAGGAGCACTCTGGCTACACTTCTTCCAACACAGACCTGTTGGTTCTTTTGACAGCCCATGGCACTTTTAATATTCTCTTAACACCATAACTCAAAAGCATCATTTCTCCTATAGTCTTCTTTATTTACTGTCCAGCTTTCGCATGCATATGAGGTTATTGAA
>NW_006408535.1:7385705-7393988 GCF_000296735.1 Chrysochloris asiatica | reverse complement strand
CAAAAATACTACAATGGATAATGATTGTGAGTATTTTTTCATATATTTATTGAGTGTCATATAACTCCAAAGGAATAGAGCTCACTGTAGTTGGTAGGATTGTGGGGTAGGGAGTTAAAGTCCTCTCATTAGGTCCAGAGATAAAATGAATCTTTCTAGATAGAATCGGGCAGAATGTTTCAGAAAAGAAAAAGGCAACAAAGACACAGAGGCAAAATTGAGCAAAAAAAAAAAAGCTTAGGGGATAGTTGGAAATAAACTAGCTTAATTGGATCAAAGATTCGTGCAGGAGAATACCAGCAGATTAGATTAGAGAGGAAGGTTGGAAGTCAATTGCAAAGGAACTCAAATGTCACTTTGGTTATGGCCTTTAATCCACTTCTATCTTAATCCAAATTGCTTTGGTTAAAATCCAAAAGTAGCATGGATTGTGCTGATAGTCCAAAATACCTGAAATGGAGTTTCTACTACTTTTTACAAGCCTCTTCCAGATCCAGATGTTATCAACATTAGCATTTTCCATCTTGGGTGGTGTAAACAACAAACAGCTTAACTATTACCCAAAAGGTGGAGGTTCAAGCCACCAAGGGATGCCTCACAGGAAAAGCCTGCTATCCAACTTCTGAATAATAAGCCTTTGAAAATCCTATGTATCACAGTTGTACTCTTACACACATGGGGTCTTCAAGGCTCAGAACTGACTCAAATATAACTAGTTTTCTATTTTATTTTGTTTTTATCATAGGGTAGGAGAAGTTCCTGGTTGGTACAAACAGCATACCTGGCTGTTAACTGAAAAGTTAGAGGTTTAACTCCACCCAGAAGTACCTAGAAAATAAGGTTTTAAAACATCAGTCATTAAAAATTCTATGGAGCCCAGTTCTACTCTGAGTCTTTTGGAGTTACTATGAGTTGGAATTGACTTGATGATAACTGTTATATTTTGTTTTTATCATAAAGCATCCTGTATAGCCAATAAATTCATGTTAAGAATTAAGTTACTAGAGGAAATTATGGTGAGCACTTTTGATGCACCCTGGTGGCACATTGGGTTAAGCATCAGGTGGCTAATCTTGAGGTTGGAAGTTCAAACCCACCAGCTACCTCTGAGAGAGAAAGATAAGGCTGTCTGCTTCCATAAAGACTTATAGCTCAGAAACCCTAAGGGGCATCGCTACTCTGTGCTATAAGTTAACTATGAGTCAGAATCAACTTGGCAGCAATGGGACTAAGCTAGCAAACCTTATTCATGGTTCATGTCTCAGTCTGACCCCCAACTGCAACAGCTTTTTCAGGCATCATTATGTGTCCAGCCAGCACATTCTTCTAATCATTGTGTATCACTCACTTTACACAGGGACTATCTTCCTATAAAATTTTTTTACAAAGAACTTGAGGCCTTCTTGGAATATAACTTTCCCCTGAGAAGTCTTTTATACCTTGTGACTCTTGTTACAGGTTAGTGATAACTTGCAATGTTGGGTTTATCACTTTTAATATAAACAAACCTCCAAGCCTGACATTATGCATACCATTTATCTAACGCTTCTATAGCAACTTGACATTTTTAGCACACCTTTGAGCCAAATGCTGGAAAATATTCATCTATATGTATCATCTTTTGTCAAAGATGACACCACTGGGAACACCTTCAGTAGAAGTGAGGAGGTAAAAATCAAGCAGAGTAGCCTGTGCTTTGCTGACTCTTCTTACTTATTAATCTTCCAAATGCCAACTGTTGCTTTAAGAGGGCAATTGGGAAAGCTAGAAAAATGGAGAAGCAGAGTGGCTAGTGTAGAGTAGATGTTCAATAAATATTTGATGATTAAGTTAGGAGAAAATATAAGAGAGTAAAACAAGGGTAGAGAAAATAGATAGAGAATAGAAACATAGCATACTTATCAAACAATTCTGTATATTGATATACAAAATACAGTAATAATTTCTAGCCCACAAGTTTCGGCTGGATCTTTTATTTCCTTTTCACACTTTTTCTTTACTTTCTTCCAACTTTATATTGGCAGTTTTCTAACTATTTGAACAAATGGTCATTTGTTTTCATCCCCTCAAAATTGTTTCAGTTTACAAATGCACCCATATGACCATCCAGTAGAGAGGGTTAATTTTTCTGTTCCTCATAGCAAAGAAGCATAAAATTATTAAAATGCAAAATAAAGAAAGGATCATCAGTATTTTTGCTTCCATTAAAAACTATTCTGTGACAAATCATAAGATGGTTTCTATTAATCCCGAGCCTCATGGAAATGTGAAGTACATAGTCTCTATAAAGATCAATAAACTAGGTGGCTACCAAATCTATATCCTTAACTTTGTCCTTTCTCCTGATATTGGTATGTATTTTTACATCTACCTGGATATTCCAAAATTGTCCGTTGAACAAATATTGAGATACTTGCACGTCCATAGTCAAGGATACCAATGATACTTCAAAACTCATTTATGTATTTTTTGAGTGATATGAATTAATTAATGGCAATCATTTTCTTCTAAATAAATCATACCAGGAAGCTCAAAGTCATTTTGGACTTCTTTGCCCTCTGCATTCAATTAATCTTCAAATTATGTCAGCTTATCTCCAAATCTTTTTTCTATTCACTTCTGATTTTTTATGGCCTGTGTCATAATTACGGAGAGTTTTGTTGTTGTTGTTGTTTCCTCCTACGAATCCAGCTGCGAAGCTTAAGGTCAGCAGTTTGAAACTACCAGCTGTTCCGCGGGAGAAAGATGAGGCTTTCTGCTCCCACAAAGATTTACAGCCTCAGAAACCCTGTACAGGGTCGCTATGAGTTGGTTCCGACTCCACGGCACATAACCACCACCACCACCATGAAGTCCTGATGATGCAGTGATTGAGTGCTGAACCGCTAATCAATGAGTTGGTAATTTGAACCCATCATCCCTTCCATGAGAGAGAGATATGGTAGTCTCATGCAAAGATTATAGCCTTGTAAGCCTTATGGGGACTCTTGGTATGGCCCTAAAGTATCAACACTAGATTGTGAACAACAAGGTTGGCAGTCTAATCCTACCAACTGCTCTTGGAAATCCTATACAGGGTCACTATGAGTCAGAACAGACTGGATGGCACATAATAACAAAACCTTATGGGGTAGTTCCACTCTGTCCTACTCATAGGGTTGCTACGAGTTAGAATTGACTTATCAGCAATGGTTTTGGGGGGCTTTTTCTCAAAAAAACCTAAGTTTTTTGAGAATCAACTTTGACTCACTAAGGGGCATAGGTCATAATCTTGCACATTGTTGTTGTTGTTAGGTGGCATTAAGTTGATACTGACTCATACTAACCTTATGCACAACAGAATGAAACATTGCACAGTCCTGGGCTAACCTCACTATTGTTACCATGTTTGAGCCCATTGATGCTGCCATTTTGCCAATCCATCTCCCTGGGGGTCTTCCTCTTTTTCTCTGGCCCTCCACCTTACCAAACATGATATATCTCTCCAGTGATTAGTCCCTCCTGACAATATGTCCGAAGTATGAGAGATGAAGTCTGGTCATCCTGGCCTCCAAGGAGCACTCTGGCTGCACTTCTTCCAACACAGATTTGTTTTTTCTTTTGACAGCCCATGGTACTTTCAATATTCTCCTCCAACACCATAACTCAAATGCATTAATTCTAAGATCTTCCTTATTCACTGTCCAACATTCACATGCATATGAGGTTATTGAAAATACCATGGCTTGGGTCAGGCGCACCTTAGTCTTCAAGCTGACATCTTTGCTCTTCAACACTTGAAAAAGGTCTTGTGCAGCAGATTTGCCTAATGCAATACGTTGATTTCTTGGCTGCTGCTTCCATGAGTGTTGATGGTTGATCCAAGAAGACTGAAATCTTCGACAACTTCAATCTTTTCTTCAATGATAAGAATGCTGTTTATTGGCCCAGTAGTGAGGATTTTTGTTTTCTTTACATTGAGATGCAATCTATACTGAAGCCATGGTCTTTGATCTTTATCAGTAAGTATTTTAAGTCCTTTTCACTTTCAGCAAGCAAGGTTGTATCACTTGCACGTAGATCATTAAATTAACTGAGACATACATCATGTGGGGGTAAAAGATAGGTAAACAACGTTAAGATATAAAGAATTTTAAAGAAGAGAGTCCAAGTTAAAAGAGTGATATTGTTTCACTTGGCACTCCCCTTTCCCTGCTACTATCCCAACCACCTTCTGAATATAATCATAATTCTGCTCCCAAAGTCTCTTCTATGCTTCCCTGTGGTACCTCATGATCACTGAAGAAGTGTCAGTTTGAAATCTTGAATGGTTGAATGGGTCTATTACACTTATTCTGGCCATTAAATGATGAAAGCAGCTGCTGAAATTCAATATTTGGCTATCCAGTTATTGCTCTATTAACCAGAAAACTATTACCTTTATTAAACTATAAGTTAACTCAAGCTGTCACCAATAATATCAACAATGCCTGAATCTCTGATAAACGTTGAAAATGACCCACTGCCAGGTTCCACCTTATGTGTCAGGCAACAAGAAATGGGCAATTTTCAGCAGAGAATGGTCACATGATTTTAAAGTCAATTTTCACCTTACATTACTCCAGGTGTTCTTGATTTGTGTCTCTAGATATTTGACTATAGTCTGCACTTTAAACATTTAGGAAGCCTAACATGTGTTTCAGAAATTCTACATAAGTCTCTAAGCTCCATTTTACATTCTTTTTACTTACCAAGCCATCCAGTGGATTAAAAAAATGAGATGGAGTATTTTGACACCAGTGTGATAATAAACAAATGCCCTAGTCAGACAAATAACAGAATAAAATATTTTCATGAAACATGCTGCCCATGACAACGTTTACTCTCCTTACCATTTTAAATGTCACCTAATCTACTCTGCTATTTAAGAGACACAGCAACATGTTATTTAGCTCAACCCAATCATTACAATTGGACAGCAATTTAGAGCTTTTAAAAAACTCTTGCATGCTTATTTCACTGTCAAAAATAGTATATAAGTCAGTTAAATAAAGATATCAGAGCCAGTACACATACTGTAAAAATAAGGGGTTTGACATAGGAATGAAAGCTTGCATAGACATGGTAGGAGTGGGTAAATGAAGGGCCTGAAGGGGGGATTCGAAGGGTAGGAGAAAATAATCATGAAAAGTAGCCCTAGTGGTGCAATGGTTAAGTACACGAATGAGGTTGGTGGTTTGAACCTTCCAGTTGCTCTGTGGTAAAAAGATATGGCAATCTGCTTCCTTAAAGATTACAAACCTAGAAACTATATGGGACCTTTCCATTCTGTCCTATAGGGTTGCTATGAGCTGAAATAAACTTGATGGGTTATACTGCTTTGTCAGCCTGAAGGACAACCTAGTTGGTAAAGAGAGAGTTTGAGGGAAATTCAAAAGTATGCAGATTATGGAGTCTTCTTGTGGCACTTTAGGGTAAGCACTGGACCACAAGGTCAGTTTGAACCGCAAGGTCACTGGTTCAAACTCAACAGATGCTCCTCACAAACCCTATACAGGGGAGCTCTGGTAGCGCAGTGGTTACAAATCGGGCTGCGAACCGCAAGGTCAGCAATTTGAAACTACCAGCTGTTCCGCAGGAGAAAGATGAGGCTTTCTGCTCCTGTAAATATTTACAGCCTCAAAAACCCGGTACAGGGTTGCTGAGTTGGAACCGACTCCACAGCACGTAAGGACTACGACGATGATAATGGCATTTAACAACAATAAGAACAATACAGATTATATGGAAACTGCCTCTTCTGTGAAAGCTTTATGGTGGATATTGCTACTTTTGTAGTACTAACAATTTGTGTTCAACAAGTAACCTAAATGTTGAGAGTTGGAATCCATCCAGCATGCCATGTAGTAAATGTCTAAGGATCTGCTGCTGTAAAGCTTATAACTAAGAAAAATCCCATGGATCTGTTCTACTTATGACAAATGGGGTTGCTGTGTTGAAACTGACTCCACAACAGTTTGTTTGATGTTTCTTTGGTGGGTCTGGAACTACATAACTGATGGGGGACTTGGAATAATGTTGATCAGCAGTCAGGAGAATGAGCTGAATAAATAGTAGGAAGAGAGTGAAGATAACCTGACACCCATCAGACACTTTGGTGTCTACCCATCCCTGCTTGTCTCCTTCAACCTTCCAAGATATTTCTGCAACACCTTTGAAATCTCATGTGAGTTCCTCTTTGGACTCACAGTAATTTAGAGCCATACAGAGGAGATAATTCTGGTTATTTGTACTTCCCAGCCTTGGACAGAAGTAACAATATCAAGCTAATGTTACTGTGTTAAGACATCAAAGTCAGAATTCAATAACCTCACTGTATAGATGAGAAAATTTAGACATGGCTTACATAAATTATTTGACTAGTATATTCAGGCAAAATATTTGAATAGACACTTCATGATACAAGAAATCCAACAGACTAATAAACGTGTCGCTGTGGGTTAATGCGCCAGACTGCAAAGCTGTTTGAACTGCAAGGTTGGCAGTTCAAGCTCACCAGGTGCTCCTCGGAAACCCTCTACAGGGTCACTATGGGTTGGAATCAATTCAATGGCACTTAACAACAACAACAGCTTATCTATATAACATATTCTTATAGTTAACGACAGCTACGAGAATCAGATAGCACTATATATTTAGATCAGATATCAAAACAGAATAACAATCTGACAATTTTAAGTGTTTAGGATTTAGAGAAAAGGAAAGTCTCAAGCATTGCTTTCGGGAATGTGAGTAGGCACAACTGCCCTGGAAAACAGTTTGGCATTATCTAGAAAACTCAGATGGCTGGAAAACTCCAGTAGGTTGAAGCTAGCAATCCTTCCCCTACGTGTAACATACCCCAGAAAACTATATTCACAATAGTGTACATTTAAAGAATATTTACAACAGCATTGCTTCTTAATAGCTTAAAATTGGGAATAATCAAAACATCTATCAAATGAATTTTGAAAAATTTGTACAATAGAAAACTATACGCAAGGGAAATGAATAAACTAGAAAATAAGGATTTCATTTTATTTGGATCTACAATCAATAAGTAGGAAAGCAGCAGTCATGAAATCAAATGATGTCTTGCATTGGACAAATCTGCTGCAAATGACCTCTTGAAAATTGGCAGATGTCACTTGAAGGACATAGGTACACCTGACCTAAGTCAAAGTATTTTCATATGCATGCAAAGCTAGGCAATGAATAAAGAAGAGACCAAACAAGATTTGATACTTTTAATAATGGTTTTGGCAAAAATTTTAAACATACCATGGGTTGTCAGAAGAATAAATGAATCTGTCTCGGAAGAAGTGCAGTAAGAATGCCTTTTAGAAGTGATGATGTTGAGACTTCCTCTCATGGTTTTTGTGGTCACATTATCAGGAGTCACCAGCTCCTGGAGAAGGATATCAAGTTTGGTAAAGTAGAGGCTCAATGACAAAGAGGAAAACTCAATGAGATGGATAGACACAGTGGCTGCAACCACGGGCTCAATCATAATGACAATCGTGAGGATAGTTCAGGACTGGGCAGTGGTTCGTTTTGCTATACAGGTAGTTGCTATGAGCTGAAACTGACTTAATGACACTGAACAACAAAGAGTTATATACCAAAAGCATGGATCAACTTAATATACAATTTTTAAACTAAATATCAAAATCTCCAATAAAGAGACAGAAATTACAGATTAAGTTTGATAAAGAACTGTCAATATAATGCCTGTAATGTTGTTGTTTTTATTGGTGCTGTTGTGTGCCATTAAGCAAATCTAGTTCATAGCAATGTTATACGACAGAGTAAAACTGCCTCATAGGGATTCGTAGGTAATCTTTACAGAAGCAGATTGTTCAACATTTTCTTCTATAGAGCCTCTGGGTAGGTATAAGACTCACTTTTTAAAAATGAAAAAAAGACAGTGTAAAAATATTGTTGTTGTTCTTGTTAACTGCCATCCAGGTGGTTCTAACTCATAGTGACGCTTTTTAAGGAAGCAAAAAATTAAAAAAAATTTAAAGCCATTGTAGCACACTTAATATCTGACCAAATGGAATTCAATGCAAATATTTTTTTTAATTATTTAATGTAAAGTGAACAATAAAAAAATATAATCATCATGAATATGTTGTTATTGTTGTTGTTAGGTGCCATCGAGTCAGTACCGACTCACAGAGATCTTGTGCACAGCAGAACAAAACACTGCCCGATCCTGGGCCAGCTTCACAATTCTTGTGACGCTTGAGTCCATTGATGCTG
>NW_006408535.1:7381150-7383260 GCF_000296735.1 Chrysochloris asiatica | reverse complement strand
GGTATTAGCTGGTCTTCCCTGTAGGCGCATGGATATTATCCTCTTACAGACAGCACTGTACCTCATGACTGATCTAGATATGTTCTTTTTGACAATGAATGCAACACCATTCCTCTTCAATTTGTCATTTCTGGCATAGTAAACCATGTGGTCGTCAGATTCAAAATGGCCAATAGCAGTCCATTTCAGCTCACTAATTCCTAAGATATTGATGTTTATGCATTCCATTTCATTTTTGACAATTTCCAATTTTCTCAGATTCATACCTCATACCTTCCCATGTTCTGATTTTCAATGGATGCTTACAGCTGTTTCTCTTCATTTTGAGTTGTGCTCCATCAGCAAATGAAGGTCCCATGGACTTTTCTCCCACAAACTTTACTTCATTCGCATTATCAGAGTCAACTGTACTTTGGAGGAAGCAACTCTTCCCCAGACACATTTTGAGTGCCTTCCAACCTGAGGGTTCATTTTCTGGCACTATATCTGACAGTGTTTCTCTGCTATTCAGACGGTTATCAGTGACTAGATATTTGGAAGTAGTTTGTCACTCCTTCTTCCTAGTCTGTCTTCATCTGGAAGCTCATCTGATATGTGTCCACCATGGGAGACCCTGCTGGTATTTAAAATACCAATAGCATAGCTTTCAGAATCACAGCAACTCACAAGTCACCACAATACAAAAAACTGACAGACAAGTGGTAGATCATGAATATTATAGGTGTATGTATCATGAATATATATATATACCTAAAAATATAGCCTCAGAATATATGAAGCAACACTCACAAATTCTAGGGGGATATAGATAAATACAAAATTTTATTTCGAGATTTTAATCTACACATCTCAACAACTGATGGTTTAAACAGAAAAAAAGTTACACAAAAACATAAAAGGTCTGATAATATTATTAAAATGATAATCTTCATCTAATAGATACTTTTTCTTCCCTCATCTAATGAAAGTAGTTCAATTTCTGATTATTTAACAAAATTTTAATTTAACATTAAAGTAATTGCTTTAAATTAATTAGTAAAAGTAACAGAAACAAATGAAACTCTGTATAGGGTTTCCAAGGAGCAACTGGTGAGTTGGAATCACAGACCTTGCAATTCAAACTGACCTTGCAGTACAGTGTTTATCCTATAGTGCTATACCAGGACTCCTGAATGCCTTCTAGGACTCCCAATTTCATTGTCATTTTTATTAGAAAAAACACCTCAAATTAAAGTGGATATCATTATTTTAATAATAATTTTATAGTTATACAATCTATCAAGTAATTTTTCTCTAAAATAAGTGTTCAATCAAAATATGATTATTTACTGGCTTTCTTTGGACTTTTTTAGAGATATTTTGTAGCCTCAGACTATGTTCAGTCTTAAAACACACATATTTGTGAAATTCAGTATTTCATTAAAAATATATATATAGCAAAAGGCATCTGAAAAACAATATTCTTTTTGGGGGATGATGGGGATTAGGAGTAAGGAGTGTAGGTTTAGGTTTGAATGATGGCTACGTTGAGACTTGGCCTAGGACTTCATTTAGGGCTAGGGTTAGGGCTAGAATTAGTATTAGGAATAAGAGTTGGGCTAGGGCTTGAAGTAAGGCTTGGTCTAGTTTTTAAGTTACAAATTTGGCTTAATTTATTTTATTTTTTCTTGAAATCTACTTGATTTGCTCTTCATTTGAGAGTTCTGTAACTACATTATTCTTCATTTTCCTTTATGTCTTTTGCTTTTATGTTTTCAACTGTATCTCTGTTCTCTATTTTCTGTCTTGTAGTTCTATTTTACTTTGAATACTACTGTATCTTGATCAAGTCTACTGATATTGTCATATATATTAGCCTAAGGTTTTTGTCTGCTATTGTTGGTTTTTGTTTAAAGAACTCTTCTTAGTATTTTTTGTAAGTTAGGTCTGGTTTAAAAAAAAATTTTTTTTTAATTCTGTTTATCTGAAAATGACCTAATTTCACCATTCTATTTGATGGGCAATTTTACTGAATACCTGATTTTATATATGTCATTCCACTGCCTTCTTGTCTGCATGGCTTCTGCTGGGAAATTAGGGCCTAGTCATATTAGTTCTCTTTTGTAGTTAA
>NW_006408535.1:7357518-7379350 GCF_000296735.1 Chrysochloris asiatica | reverse complement strand
TGAGTATTGATTGTGGATCCAAGCAAAATTAAGTTTTTGGCAACTTCAACCTTTTCTCCATTTATCAAGATATTATTTATTGGTCTACTTGTGAGGATTTATGTTTTCTTTACAATGACATGCAATCCATACTAATGACTGTAGTCTTTGTTCTTCATCAATAAGTATTTTAAATCCTCTTCACATCTAGCAAGTAAGCTTCTTACTTTACATCTGCATATTGAAGGTTGATAATGAGTCTTATTCCAATTCTGATGCCACAATCTTCTTCATATAATCCAGCTTCATCAATTATTTGCTCAGTATGGTGAAAGGTTACAACCCTGGAACTAATATACACAGTAACAATTGCCCCAGTCTTTTCACCAAAGGGACCTACATTCTCCTATTTAGTTAGCAATTGTCATTATTTGAGTTGGGTACTTATAAAATATCTTGAATCCCTAACTTTTGTACCTGTGAATGTGACCATGTTTGGAAATCAGGTTTTTCTTCCGTTATCAGTTAAATGAGGTCATATAGAGTGGGATGGCTCTATCCTAATCCCTCTGAGTGGTGTCCTTATAAGATGAAAACAGACAAGGAAGCAGAGCTACATGGACACGGAGAAGACAGCATGTCAGGATTCATCTTTAAGTAAAGGGATACCAAGAAATGCTCAGGGTTACCAGAAAATGAAAAACCAAGGATGGATCTTCCTCTGGAACAAACACAGAGAAAACACTCCTGCTGATGTCCTGAATTCCTACTTCTAGCCTCCAGAACTGTGATAAAATACATTTAGGTTCTAAAGACACCCATGTTGTGGTATTTTGTTATGTTGTTATTTTTATTAGCTACCATCAAGTCATTTCTGATTCATAGATACCCTATGCACAACAGAATGAAATATTGCCCTGTCCTGCTATCTGTAAAATCATTGTTACGCTTGAGCCCAATGCTGTTGCTACTGTATCACTCCACCTCATTGGAGGGCTTCCTCTTTTTCCTTGGCCGTGCACTTTACAAGCATATGTCCTTCTCTAGGGACGGTCCCTCCTGATAATATGTCCAAAGTATGAGAGAAAAAGTCTCACTACACCGGCTTCTAAGGATCATTATGGTTGTATTTCTTGCAATACAGACCTGTTTGTTCTTCTGGAAATTCATGGTACTTTTAATATTCTTCTCAAACACTGTAACTCAAAAGCATCAATTCTTCTACAGTCTTCCTTATTCACTGTCCAACTTTCACATGCCTACAAAGCTATTAAAAACAACATGGCTTCTGTCAGGTGCACAAATAGACATCTTTGCTCTTTTACACTTTGAAGAGGTCTTGTGCAACAGATTTGCCTAATGCAATACATCATTTGGTTTCTTGATAGCTTTTTCAATAACTGTTGACAGTGGGCACAAGCAAAATGAAGTTCTGACAGCTTCAATCTTTTCTTCATTTATCATGATGTTGTTTATTGGTCCAGTGGTGAAGATCTTTGTTTTCTTTACACTGAGGTACAACCAGTACTGAAACCTGTGGTCTTTGATCTTCACCAGTAAGTATTTCAAGTCTTCCTCACTTTCAGCAAACAAAGGTTTATCAGCTACATATTGCAGGTTGTTAAAGAGTCTTCCTAAAATCCAGATGCCACGTTTTTCGTCATATAATCCAGTTTGGTTGTTTAGGTGTTATTGTGATGCTGTAAACTATGCTACTGGTATTTTAAATACCAGCAGGTGCACCTATGGTGGACAGGTTTCAGTGGAGTTTCCAAACTAAGACAAACTAAGAAGAAGGAGAGGCAACTACTTCTGAATGTTCAGCCAATGAAAACCTTATGAATATCAGTGGAACATAGATATAGTACTAGAAATGAAAACAATATGAATAACACCAGAATATTTTCAGGTATAATGCCAGAAGATGTTCCCCCACCCACCCACCCAGGTTGGAGTGCGCTCACAATGCAACTGGGGAACAGCTGCTTCCTCAATTTAGAGTTGACTCAATTTAGATGACATAAATGGAACAAATCTTTTGGGACCTTCATTTGCTGATGGGGTACACCTCAAAATAAGGCGACACAGTTGTAAACATCCATTAAAAATCAGAACATGGAATGTCTGAAGTACAAATCTAGGAAAATTGGAAGTTGTCAAAAATGAAACGGAACACAAAAGACTGACATCGTAGTCAACCTGAAATGGACTGGTAATGGCCACTTTGAATTTGACAATCATACGGTTTAGTATGCCAGGAATAATAAATTCAAGAGGAATGATGTAGAATTCATCATCAAAAAAACATTTCAAGATCTATCTTGAAGTACAACACTGTCTGTCATAGAATAATATCCATATGCATACAAGGAAGACCAGTTAATACCATTATTATTCAAATTTTTTTTGTTATAGCAGTCCTGAAAAGAGAGATACTGGTATATTGGAGAAAGGGATACTCCTGCTCTTTCTAGTTATCTGAATAATGCTACGTCAATTAGAGAAATTAATCTATGATTAAAACCTTTTCTTTCTTCAGTGGCTTCACTGGTGAATTCTACCTAAAATTTAAGGAAGAAATAGTGCCAATTCTATACAAGTGGGTCAGCAAATTGAAGAGAATATTTTCTAAATATTTTTATGAGGACAGGATTATCCTAATATCAAAACTAGTAATTAATATCTGAGGACCTAGAGTTCCATTATAGTTCCCTATTAAAGTAGGAGGAGCCTTAGTGGCACATTGGTGAAAGTGGTTGACTGCTAACGAAAATGTTAGTTATTTGAACCCACCAACTCAATGTGAGAAAGCTGTGATAATATTCACCCCTGAACATTTACAGATTTTGAAAACATAACTAAATAAATAAAACAAAACCTACTGCTAGTCAGTCAATTTTGACTCATAAACACTTACAGCCTCAGAAACCCTGTACAGGGTCACTGTGTGTAAGAATCGATCCGCAGCACATGACCACCACCACCGCAACCCTGCAGGACAGAGTAAATCTGCTCCTTCGAGTTCTGAGACTGTAAATCTTAATCAAACAGACTGTCTCATCTTTCCCCATAAATAAGCTATCCTCTTAATAAGTATATTTGTAATCTAAATAAGTACATATATTTAAAACAAAGACTTGAAAGAATTCATAAAATCATTAACAGTGAGATTACAAATGATTTCCCTTCATGTTTGTTACTTCTTTCTTCTTCCATCAATTTTTTTTAATTACATTTTTTTTTAAGTTTTTATTGTGATTTGAGTGAAAGTTTACAGGGCAGATCATCAGTTTTACATTCAATAAATCAAATACTTTGTTTCATTATGATGATTATAATACAAATTGTGCTGTTAACCTCAAGGTTCGACACTACCAGCTGTTCCATGGGAGAAAGATGAGACTTTCTGCTCTGGTAAATATTTGCAGCCTTGGAAACCCTATGCAGTGTCACTATGAGTCAGAACCAACTCCATGGTACTTAACAACAACAATAATGTGTGCCATCAATTAACAGTATTTCTCTCTGCTCACTGTAGCTCTTTTAAAAAAACAAACAAGCAAACAAACAAAAACCACTCAGGCATCTATAGTAATTTAAACTACCAAAGGGCATATTCTGCAAGCCTGCCTCCTGACTTCCAGCTCTCAGTACTTGTCTTTCCATGAATCTAGAGTCCTCAGCTGCTCCCTCTCTCCATATCCCCATCTCTGCCTCCATCTCTGGTGTCACTGCTTCTCTGGATAGGGTCCCGCATTCCACTAGTGCTTTTCTCCCTTAATGGTCTTAGGGTCTTCTGTTTCTGGACTTTAACTACTCCCCCGTTTTTGAGAAAAAACTTCTACCTTTACAGTTGTGATAGTCTCAATTAGTCATGATAACAATTACTCACTATTGAACCATAAAAATCTTATCACCATCTCTTTTCACCAGACCCATCTAGACAAGATGAAAACTATTCAGTGGGGAGTCTATCTTCCTCCACACACTCTTAAACTCCCTCTTAAAATTTTTTAAGTCAGTCACTTTGTGCCTTTATCACCCCCTCATTTTAGGTAGCCAATGTCTAAATTGTCCATCCCTATCTACCTTGTATACAGAGGGGATAGCATTGATACTTGATGTGAAGACTCCTTCCCTAAATTAAAATTTTAAAAAACTATTAAATGTAAATCAGAGGATACTCTTAAAATGAATTCTACGTATCTAGGGGTGCTTAGTCTTGGTGTGGTGCTAGTGGTTTAATGTGCTGGACCACAAGGTCTGTTGAGCTGTAAGGTCAGTCATTCAAGCTCACCAGTCACACCTCGGAAATCTTACACAGAGTCGCTATGGGTTGGGACCAGCTTGACAGCACTTAACAACAATAATATTAATATTGTAGAAAACAAAACATATTCATTTGTGTCTGGCACATTTTTCAAAATTTGTATTTCTCTTCATCCTTTAATTACTTTGAAAAATCAGTCATGTTTAGTTCATGTTATTAAGCCTAAGAGAAGGAGCTAAAAGAGTACAAAGGAAATAAATGTCATATCGAAAGTCAAAGAGTCAGGTACTCAAACAGCTTGTATCTTTGCTATTTTTCACTTATGTATAAAAATGAAATTTCTATTGATGCTTGAGGCTTTAGCTCAACACTTCTTAGACTGTCTCTCAATGAGATGAACTCTGGTACAACTGATAGAATTAGGCACTTGAAGCACTGTAGAAATGTCTTCAAGGATACTACTACTGCTGTTATGTAAAATTATTTCCTCTGTAATTACCATATTTTCATAGCATTTTAAATAGCATTTACTGTCATACATTTTCTAGTTTTGCTTACATTCCATGACAAGTATGAAAAATAAAGATATAATATTATCATAAATTGGTCAATGCTTAAATATTTACAACAAAGATATCTACATTCTAACAGCAGTTGAAATTATTATTTCTAACTTTTGTATTAAAAAAGAAAAGCAATAAATGTAACCTCTTTACTTTAACCAAAGAGAGCAACTGCCTATGGAAAAACTGTCTAAGATTATTTTTTAAAGAACTTTAAGTTTTGTTTGAATTCTCTAATGAACAGGAGTCCTTCCTTGAATAGGACAAACAGTTAAATGCTTAGTTACTGTTTGAAATCTACCCAGGAATGCCTCGGGGAAGAAAAGCCTGGTGGTTTATTTTCAAGAGATCACAATCATTGAAAAACCTATAGAGCAGTTCTACTCTGAAACATATGGGGTTACCATGATGCAAAATTAATTTGATGGCAACTGGTGTTTTTAATGAACATAAAATACATAGGATCCTACCCCCTAGATGGATACACATTTCAAGGGAAAGTATTCAAACTGAAAATATCTCAGGTCAAGATGACCTGCCCTTTCCTGGACTAATTCAATTAGTAAAAAGTTTATGTTGGCACAAATATCTACCTGCCTTGCCCCTCTACACATCAAACAGCAAGCCTGGAGAACTAACATCAGCCTAAAATTCTCAAAGTTGAGGGCAATATCAAAGGTCAATGAGTCCATCAGTTCTCCAATCAATACACTTATGTTGTGGTTATAGTGATTCTCTGGGAAATAAGTAAAATAGATAAACTAATGTGTGTTTCATAAAGCTAATATTTACTCAATTTAAACTTTAATGTAATGTCCATTCATCTAAAAATTCCTTTTAGCTTTTCTGGTATTATAGTTTCCCCCAGCAACTGTAACTGTGGCCAAAACATAGTGGTAATCAATAAATATAAGGGAGCTTCAAAATGTTTGTGAAAAAAATCCACTATCTTTTAATTCCAGCGTTCCATGAACATTTTGAAAGCCCCCTTGTATTGAATATTGAATAAATGTAAAGTATCTGGAACAACAAAAAACGCTCAACAAATATCAGTTTTCTATTAGTTTATTAGGACAGTCATACAAATTATCAGAAATTCAGTGGCTTCTTGTTGTTGTTGGTTGGTATTCTTGAATCAGTTCCAACTCACAGAGACCCTATGCACAACAGAACAAACCACAGCCTGGTCCTGTGGAATTCTCACAATTATTGTTGTGTTTCAATCCATTGTTATTGCCACTGGGTCAATCCATTTTATTAGGGGTTTTCCTCTTTTGAGTGGAAGCATGATGTCCTTCTTAGGAATAGTTCCTTCTAATAACATATCCAAGGAATAAGAGGTGAAATCTAGTCATCTTTGCTGCTAAGGGACATTCTGGCTGTACTTCTTCCAAGACAGATTTGTTTGTTGTTCTGGCAATCCATGGTTCTTTCAATATTTTTCTGCAACACCCTAATTCAAAATGCATTGATTCTTCTACTGTCTTCCTTATTCATTGTTCAAATTTTGCCAGCATATGAGCTTACTAAAAATATCATGACTTGTGTCAAGTATACCTTAGTCCTCAAAATGTCATCTTGGTTCTTTGGCACTTTAAAGAGGTCTCTTGCAGCAAATTTGCCTAATGCAATACATCTTTTAATTTCTTGACTGTTGCTACCAAGAATGTTGATTGTGGATCATGACAAAATGAAGTCTTTAACAAGCTAAGATGACTAGATTTCTTAGTTTATCATGATGTTATCTATTGGCCCAATTATAAGGATTTTCACTTTTTTTACATTGAGATACCATCCATACAGAAAACTGTAGCCTGATCATCATCAGTAAATAAGTCCTCTTCACTTCCAGTAAGCAAGGTTATGTCATTTGCATATCACAGGTTGTTAATGACTCTGCCTCTAATTCTAATGAGTAATTTTCAACATGTAATTTAGCTCCTTGGATTATTTGCTCAGCATACAACTGAATAATGATGGTGGAAAGATACAACCATGGTGCACACCTTTTCTGATTTCAAACCATTCAATATCATTCTGTTTCAATGACTGCCTCTTGGCCTATATACAGGTTCTTCATGAGCACAGTTAAGTATTCAGGAATACTCTTTCTTTGCAATGTTTGTCATAGTTTGTTATAATCCACATAGTTGAGTATCTTTGCATAGTTAACAGTGCACAAGTCAACATTTTCATGGTCTGCTTTAAACCAGGATCCAACTAACATCAGCAATGATATCCCTAGATCCACATCGTCTTCTGAATCAGGCTTGAATTTTTGGTAGCTCCCTGTTAATGAACTGCTGCAACCATTTTTAAATTATCTTTAGCAAAAATTTACTTGCACATGATAATAATATGAATGTTTGATGATTTTCACAATTTGTTGTGCCCATTAGCAAATGTAGGTCCCAAAGCTTTGTTTCATCCATGTTATTAAGATCAACTCTTCTTTGAGGAGGCAATTCTTCCCCAGTAGTAATTTGAGTGCTTTCAAACCTGAGGGCTCACCTATTAGCACTACATCAGATAGTGCTTCACTGCTATTCATAAGGTTTTCAGTAGCTAACCATTCAAAAGTGGTCTGCCTGTTCATGTTGCTACTCTATCTTAGTTTGGAAGCTCTGCTGATATCTTTCCACAATGGTGGTATTGCTTCTAGTATCACAGCAACAGTCAAGCCACCACAGTATGATTAATTGATAGAGTAGTTTCGCGGCTTAAACCCACAAAAATTCTTTCTCTCATAATTCTACATTCTAGATGTGTGATATCAAGTTGGGGAAGGGCCATACTTTCTTCAAAAACCCTAAGGAAGAAATTGTCTTTGCTTCATCCTACTTCCTGGTAGTTACTGGTAATGTGACACATTCCCTAACTTGTTACTGCATATTTCTGATTTCTGTCTCTGTCTTCATGTAGCTTTCTTCCTTTTGTATGAGTGTTTGTCTCCAAATCTCTCTCTTCTTATAAGAACACAAGTCATTGGATTTAGAGTCCACTCCAATTCAGTAAAAAGAGCTCTGGTAGCATAGTAGTTACGAGTCAGGCTGCTAACTTCAAGGTCAGCAGTTTGAAACTACCAGCAGTTCCACAGGATAAAGATGAGGCTTTATGCTCCTGTAAAGATTTACAGCCTCCAAAACACTATGAAGGGTTGCTATGAGTTGGAACCGACTCTATGGCACATCACCACCACCTAATTTAGTAAAAAGAGCCCTGGTGGTGCATTGGTTACAGTGTCCAAGCCCACAAGTCACTCTTCGGGAGAAAGAAAACTTCTGTAAAACTGTTGGTTTTTTTTTTTTTACAAAAGTGTCTTCCAGTTGGTTCTAACTCATAGTGACCCTGTATAGGGTTTCCAAGGAGCAAATGGTGGTTTAAATAGTCGATGCTACAGTTAGTAATCCAGTGCTTATCCTACAGTACCAAACCTGGTCTCATGGTAATGACTGCTGTTGTTAAGTGCCATCAAGTCAGTTCTGACTCATAGAGACCCTGTATAGGGTTTTTGAGTAGTGGCTGGTGAGTTTGAACCTTGTAGCTCAAGCCGAACTTGTGGTCCAATCCTATAGCCATGAAAATCCTACGAAGCAGTTCTACTATGTCCTAGATGGTTGCTGTGAATTAGACTCAACTCGACAGCAATGTGTTTGGTTTTGGGTTTGTTTCTAATCCAGTATGACCATATTTTAACTCAATTATACCAATTTCTAAGTGTTGTTGTGGTTGTGGTGGTTGTTAAGTGCTGTTGAGTCCATTCTGACCCATAGCAACCCTGTATAGGGTTTCCAAGGAGCAGCTGGTGAGCTTGAACCGCTGACCTTGCAGTTCAAACTGAATTTGCAACCTAGTGCATTAACATACAGTGCCAAGGTCACATCCATAGATACTAGATATTTAGGACTTCAATGCATCTGCTTTGGGGAACAAAACTCAACCCACAACAGTTCACCTTTACTATTGTTGTTGTTAAGTGCCATTGAGTTGGCTCTGATTCACAGCAACTCTGTATAGGATTTCCAAGGAGCAGTTAGTGAGTTTGAACTGATGACCTTGCGATTGTACCTATTTTTCAGTCTAGTGCTTATGCTACAACACCACAGCAAGACTCTTCCTCTATTGTTGAGGTCCTATGTTGGGGTCCCGCATCGACAAGGAAGTGTGGGTGTCAAAAAGAAGGGAGATCTGGTGGCGAAAGTGATAGAGAAAGAAAGAGACAAAATATATACAAAAAAGACAGACACACAGATATGATGTAAGCAGGCAGGTAGACAGATCTGCAAACATATTGTATAGCATTGCCCAGCATTGCATGCAGAACTCACTCTACCTCAGCCTTTTATTCTCTTTTTTAGGGAGGGATTTGTTACAAAAGAAGGATGTAATTCACTCAGGGAGGATGTCACAAAGGGAGGATGTGATTAAGACAGAATACGGAACTGAAATGTGATTAATCATTCAAATCAGGACATAATGATTCACAGGAACAACTTTTAAGATATTTTCATAGTTTTTCTTAACAATCTAACATTTTTATTTTTACAGAAAAAAAGGTTCAATCAAGCTGTTATATATTAATTTTTAGGCTTAAATGATCTAGAGTAGTGACGTGCGGTTTCTTAAGGATACATAACATAAAGCAAGGTTCCTGAAAGGAGCCAAGCTGTCTCTGTACACTTTGCAAACTTTTGTTTGTGAGCAAAATCTCAGGCACCGGACTTCATTTATCTATACCTAAAATGCTACATTGTTCTTAATATTCCCATATACTTTCAGGAGGAAGGAGAGCATCTGGGTTAAACTGATTATATTCAGAGGTGGTTTAATGGGGCTGCCACTGATCAACCCAGGGTCTGCGTATGCTGTCCCCAGCACTCTATGACCTATAGAAAAGTATTTCTACCTGTAATATAATATCTTTTCATTACCTGAGGTCACCAAAACACATCTCCAAACAGGTATTTCCCCAATAGAAATTCATTCTTTAGGTAACATAATTGCTAAGGACATCTTCATTTCAGAGTTGGCTATAATTCAGAATAATTATGTGATGGTAACCTCAAACTGAGGACTCCTGGTGTGGTGCTCTAGGATAAGCACTGGACTGCTAATCACAAGTTTGGAAGTTCAAAGCCACCAGCCACTCCTAGGAAACCCTATATAGGGTAGCTATGAGTCAGAACCATCTTAATGGCACTTCACAACAACAACTACGACCTCAAACCGGGCTTTGGATACACAGTTAGTCTATTGAATAAAGAGAATATTTAATCTTTGGGATTCAAACATATTTCCAGGCAAATGTCATTTAAACTCTTCTATTTTAACAGTATGTATAGTATCTGGTGTGATACTGTGGGTTAATGCACCAGACTGCAAAGCCATTTGAACTGCAAGGTCGGTGGTCCAAGCTCACCAGCTGCTCCTTGGAAACCCTATATAGGGTTGCTATGTGTCAATTTTGACTTGAGGGCACTTAACCACAACATCATAGTATCTGGAAATTGCTTGTGTTAATTAGCATTTCAAATGAGTATTGTAAAAACTCACCAGGCAATCATGTTCAGCTAAATTGTCTTATTTTGCTAAAAGCTAGTATTAATGAGTTAAATGGTTAGCTTAACACAAACATGCCAAATGCTAATATAAAAAAAGAAAGAAAGGTATAAGTGCATTTAAATTGTGCAAAGAAGTACAACCACAATAAGATAAAAGGCCAGTGTTGTTGTTGTTAAGTGCCGTGGAGTTGGTTCCAACCCATAGAAACCCTGTACAGGGTTTCCGAAGCTGTAAATCTCAATGGGAGTAGAAAGCCTCATCTTTCTCCCGTGGAGCGGCTGGTAGTTTCTAACTGCTGACTTTAAGGTTTGCAGCCCGATTTGTAACAACTACATTGCCAGACTCTTATATAGCTGTTGTAAGGTGCTATCCAGTGGGTTCTGGCTCTGGTGACTGTATACACAACAGAACAAAATTCTGCCTGGTCTGGCTATGAATCGGGCTGTGAACCTCAAGGTCAGCAGTTCGAAACTACCAGTGGTTCCGCAGGAGAAAGATGAGGCGTTCTGCTCCCGTAAAGATTTACAGCCTCAGAAACCCTGTGCAGGGTCGCTATGGGTCGGAACCGACTCCACGGCACTTAACAACAACAACTGGCACCATCCCAACAATTGTTATGTTTGAGTCCATTGTTGCAGTCGCTGTGTCTCTCCATCTCCTTGAGAATTTTCCTCTTTTTTTCTGACCTACTTAAAGCAAACATAATGTCCTTTTCTCAGCACTGCTCCCTCCTGATAACAAGTTCAAAATACATAAGATAAAGTCTGTCATCCTCACTACTAAGAAATATTCTGGTTATACTTCTTTCAAGACAAATTTCTTTGTTCTTTTAGAAGTTCAGGATACTTTCAATGTTCTTCACCAATATCTAAATGTATCAATTCTTCTCTGTTCTTCCATATTCACTGCCCAACTTTCACATACATATGAGGCCATTGAAAATACCATGACTTTGGTAAGGAGCACCATAGTCCTCAAAGCGACATCTTTACTCTTTAACACTTTAAAAAGTCTTTTGCATTTGCCCAATACAATATGCTGTTGAGACTCTGCCGCTGATCCTATAAGCATTGATTGTAGCTTCAAATAAAATTAAATCCTTGACAAAATCAATCTTTTCTCCATTAATCATGCTGTTGTCTATTGGTCCAAGTTTGAGAACTTTTATTTTCTTTTTATTGAGTTGCAATCCACACTGAAGACTCATTCTTGATATTCATTAGCAAGTGCCTCAAGTCTTCTTCTCTGTCACTAAGCAAGGTTGTTTCCATCTTTCACACTCCAATAACCAGTAATTATCAATGCATCTTAACTGCATATTTAATTATTTTCAGACTGAAGAAGTTGGTAGTGTAAGGACCAAACTGATTTTACCTACCTAGAAACTGCTTGACTAAACTCTAGTCAGGCTCAGGAAAGCATTTTAAATAGACAAGGCCTCAGTTATTAGTTCCCTCCAGAGGCAAGGTCAATCTCCATTCTGTACATTAGCCTGAACATGTACTCTAGCTCCAAGAATATGATATATGTATAAATAGCCAGGCAGCTCAAGGCCAGAGGCCAGATGTTTTCCTTTACCCTAGCCTAAGAACAAAGACCACCAGTCCTGACCAATTAAACTGTAACATCTCATAGTTTGCCAATTGTTAACCAATCCAAAGATTGTAAAGCTGAGAAACCTGAGCTGTTTGAAAATTCTATAAAAACCCTGCAGACAATGAATTCAGGGCTCTTTCCCTATTCTGAAATGTCGGATAAGGTTAGAGACCTGGCTCGAGCTTGATTAAACAACCCTTATGTATTTGCATGGGTACACGGCTCCTGGGTGGTCTTTGGGGACCCTGAATTCTGGGCATAACAGTAGAATTCTTCAATTTCTTTACCATTGGTTTTGCTGGTTGTTGTAGACATTTGAATAATAGTTGTACTAAATAGTCTTCTTTGTTTTTGTTGTTGAGTGCTATCAAGTAAGTTCCTACTCATAGAGACCCTGTATGGGGTTTCCAAAGCTTTTAAATTTTCATGTGAGCAGGAAGCCTCATCTTTCTCCCACAGAGCGACTGGCAGGCCCAAGCCATGGAGCTTGCGGTTCACAGTCCAGTGTTTATCATATGGAGCTCCTGTTTTCTGGGTCTTCCTTGGGGCTACATAGATATTAGTCTATCACAGACAGCACTGTACTTCAAGACAGATCTTGAAATGTTCTTTTGATGATGAATGTGACACCATTCCTTTTCAATTTGTCATTCCCAGGATAGTAAAACTTATGGCATATGGTTATCTGACTCAAAGTGGTCAATACCTGTCCATTTCAATGAAATAATGCCTAGGACATTGATCTTTATGGGTTCCACTTAATTTTTGATGACTTTCAATTTTCCTAGATTCATACTTCCTACATTCCACCTTCTGACTATTAATAGATATTTGCAGCTGTTTCATATTATTTTGAGTTATGCCCCATCAGCAAATGAAGGTCCCAAAAGCTTTGATTCATTCACATAGTTAAGGTTAACTTTACTTTAAGGTGGTAGCTCTTTCTCAGTTGTATTTTGAGTGCCTTCCAACCTAATGGACTTGTCTTCTATCAGTAAAACAGTGTTTGTTTGCTATTTATAAGGTTTTCATGAGCTAATCCCTTAGAAGGAGACTGCCTATTCCTTCTCCCTAGTCTGTTCCAAGTCTGCAAGCTCTGCTGACACCTGTCCACTATGGGTGAGCCTCCTGATATTTGAGACACCAGTGTCATAGTTTCCAGCATCTTAGTCACAACAGCACAATAAACTGAGATGCCTTACTGCTGAGATGCTATAAATGGCTGTTCCTGAAAAGGCAGAGGTGCCACTCCAACACAGAAATGTTTTGTGATGCATGCACATGTAACAGAAAATGACTTGTCACAAATATATAACACCACACTGGACTTTTATTAGGATGAGCCTGACTGTGACCTTCCAACCTTATATTACACCTTCCTTTCTTCTGTTAACCTAAGCTCCAACAACACTAGCTTATAATGCTGCTTTTCTGACATTCCAGGCTTATTCTGTTTGCAGTGCCTTTGCACTCAAGGTTCCTCTTCATGGAACTGTATCCCAGCACATCTTCACATGGCAGCTCTTTCTCATCATTCAGGTCTCAGATCAAATTTCCTTTCTTCAGAAGCTATCCTTGGCCTTTATTTCAAGAGGTCCTTGTTCCTATCCTTACCATCTTACAGTTTCTCTTGATTTGTCTATCCAATTCAGTTTTCTTAATGGCACAATTACATGAAATCATTTTATACTTGTTTACTTGTTAGAATTATTTATTCATTTTAAGATGACTAGAGAACTGGATTTTTTTTTTTTTTTTTTAAAGGGGCGGTAGGGGGAGTTTGGCCATAATGTAATATACATGTCTGGGACAAGGAGACTAGCATCTGAGTCAGACAATCCCTGTTGTAATCTTGGCTGTTTCCCATCACTCACTCATTTATTGCCTTGTATTTCAGAGATTGGAAGCTATTAAAAACAACTTGCTTAAGCTCCAAGTCCTTTTCCTTGGCAGGAAGAGTGCTCAGAGCAGCTGTGGGAAGTGATGGGGAAATGAGCCAGGTAACTTTGGTGGAAAGATAGGCCAAGACAGGGTGTGCCAATGCCTGTTTAGTGCAGTGCTAGATGCTATTATGAAAGATACTGAGACTTCAGTTCAGGGTCTAATGCATAAAAAGCTTGGAAGTCATCACTCCCAACCTTATGAAAAGAAAATGATGAAGAAACCAAAAATGAACAGCTTCTCTTGAAACCACCAGAGAACTGATGTAAGAGAGCTAGTTACCACTTTGAAACCTGGAGAGTTAGGTACATGTAAAGAGACACAGCTAAGATTGTTTACCTTGAACAGCAGCCTCTGGTTGTCGCTGTTAGGTGCCCTGAAGTCAGTTCTGACTCATAGCAACCCTATGCACAACAGAATGGAATACACCATCCTCACAATAGTTAAAACTTGAGCCATTGCTGCTCACTGTGCCACTCCATCTTGCTGGGAGCGGGGAGAGGAGTTCTCTTTCTTTTACACTCCACTTTACCAAGCATCATTCTCTAGTGATTGGTTCCTTCTGATAATTTAATAGGAATTTTGATGAATTGCTAGAAGCTCTATGTAAATGCGTTTGAAAATGAGAAAATGTTAGGGATCACAGTTTGAAGAACTCCTTCAGGTTTTACTACAAGATTCATAAGGTGAAGACTAGGGAAAAATCTCCTAGCTATTGCAGGAAAGAGGAAGAATAGAGTAACCTTTGTGAAAGGCCAGAATGTTTTCCTTAACAAAAGCCTACTCTCCAGGGGGAAAAGACTTGCTGGAGGTGTGAAATCCACCAGGACCCAACCTAACAACAATAACACACTGCTGTTGTTTTTAAGTGCCATTGTTTGGGTTGCCATTCATACAAACCCTGCATAAGGTTTTCAAGGGGCAGCTGGTGAGTTTGAACTGCAGACCTGCAGTTAACAGTGCAGTGCTTATCCTACAGCGCCATTCCAGCCCCTTCTAGCCTTCATCTGACCTCAGGTCATTGCTGTTGTTTTTAAAGTGCTGTCAAGTCAGTTCTAAGCCATAGTGACTCTGTGTAGGGTTTCCGAGGAGTGACTGGTGGGTTTGAACTGCTAACCTTACAGTTAAAACTGACCTTGCAATTCAGTGCATTATCCTGCAGTGCCACACCAGGAATCCCTATGGAGGAGGGTTAAAAAAAAGCTAAGAAACACTTGTGAAGGTAGTATTACAGGCCTACCAAAAGACTGAGACTTCATCATAAGTTTCTAGCATGCCTTCTCTCCTTCCAAACTAACCGTCACACTGACAGGGTTCCAGTATAACAGCGGATTACAGCTGAAAGAGTAGCAAGAGTCAGGATGTACTTAAGAACAAATGTTAGGGAAATTCAGAGAAAACAGAGGTGAGAAAAACAAGGACACTTCAGGAACAGAAATCTCTGATACATAGTGATAAACACAGTTCACCTACTAGCCAAATTAACATAGGTCTATTATGACAATAATTCTGGTCATCCCAAACATCATGGCCAGTATCAACAACAACATCAGAAAAACATCAATAACAACAAAATTACAAGGTATGCTAAAAAGCAACAGAGAAATAGCCCAGAGAGATAAAAACATCATATTCAGACTCAGATGACACAGCTTTTGAAATTGTCAGGCTGGGAATATAAAATAACTATCATTATTATGCTAACGGCTCTAATGGAAAAAGAGACAACACGCAAGAACAGATGGGTAATGTAAGCAGAGGTGAAATTTCTAAGAAAGAATCGTAAGGAAAAGCTAAATAAAATACAATATAACAGAAATGTGGCACTGTAGGATCAGTGCTGTACTGCAAACCACAAGGTCGATCGTTCAAACTCACCAGCTGTTCTTCAGAAACCCAATACAGTGCAGGGATGGGGAACATGCGACCTGCAGGTCATATATAAGGCCTGTGAAATTATTTTGTCTGACCCTGCCAAGGCAATCACAGTTCAAGCCATCATATTAGGGATGAATTATTTCAATGTTTGACCAAATATAGCAGACTAATTTTTAAGTTAATAATTTAGTATAGCCTGCAAACGATGTTATAAATTTAGACAGACAAACGGTTCCCCACCTCTGCAACAGTATCCCTATGAATTGAAACTCACTAAAAACAACAAATAACAGAAATGGAAACCCTTGTGGTGCAGTAGGTTAAGCATTGGGCTGCTAGCCTCAAGGTTCCAGTTCAAATCCACCAACCACTCTGTGGGAGAAAGCTGTGGTAATCAGCTCTCATAAAGATTATAGCCTCCACATGGGACATCTAGTCTGTCCAAAAGGAATGATATGAGCTGGAATCTACCTAACAGTAATGGGTTTAATACATTTGTTTTGTTTTGTTTTTTGGTAACAGAAATGAGGAAGGTCTCTGGTGAGCTCATCAATAGACTAGACATGGCTAAGGGAAGAATCAGTAGACTAAAAGACAGGTTAGGAGGAACTGCCCAAACTGAAAAACAAACAAACACAAAAAACCCCAGACATCTAGGAACTGTGGGACAATTTGAAAAGTGATAGCCTATGAATGTTTAGGACCCCTGGTGTGGTCCTATAGGTTAAGCACTGGAATGCAAACCACAAGGTTGATGATTCAAACCCACCAGCTGCTCCTTAGAAATCATATACAGAGTCTCTGTGAGTCTGAACTGACTCAATGGCACTTAACAACAACAACATGGATACTTAGGCATTCTGGTGTTGTTAGGGACAAGTTAGGACCCCTGGGACCCTGGGCCTCTCTTAGCCTTGCTTCCCCATCTCTAGTCCCACAAGAAGGAGAACACTGAGAAGAACAGCCTGGAGACAGAGGTAGGATCTCAGAACCTAAAACCCTGAGAGAAGGAGCTGGTCACAGGCAGAGGACCCATGAAGATAGCGCCTAAAGCTGGCAACTGCAGAAGGTGCCCCATTTCCATGAAGCCTGCATCCCTTGCCTAAAAACCACGAATATTCATCATACCACTCCCCCTAATTAGTATGTATTAGCCCACCCTTTGAGTGGTAGTTTGAAACTCCATACCTTTATAAACCAGTGCACCCGAACCCCATAACATCAGACGTGCTTCTCTCTTTGAAGTGTCCATTCACTTTGACCTAATCTAATCTATGCTCTCTACTGTTACCAAGTCTACTCCACTCACAGAGAAAGACCCGCTTCTCTCTCTCTGAAGCGTACTTTTGCTTTGCAATGAAGAGATTCTAAGTGAATGCTTATTGTTCATGTGTGACTGAGAAGTGGCAATTTGGTGGGATGAATGCTTTAGACCCCACCAAGAGTGAGAGGGACCAGGGAAAAAAATGTGACACTGTGGTATTCGACCACAAGGATAAGCACTTGACCACAAGGCAATTCACTTATTAGAGTAATTCACTGTTGTTGTGTTCCGTTGAGTCAGTTCCAACCCATAGCCACCCTATATATGGTTTCTGAGGAGTGGCTGGGCAGTTTGCAGTGCCAACCTGTGGTCAGCAGTCTGGTGCTGATAATCCTACAGCTCCACACCATGGTTATTGTTGTTATTTGCCCGTTAGTAGGTTTCAACCCATAGCAACCTTGTATAGGGTTTCCGAGAAGTAGCTGGTGAGCTTGAACCGTCTGCCTTGTGGTTCAAACTGACTTTGCAATCCAGTGCATTAACCCACAGCACCATACGAAGGCAATATGTAACAACACTACCTATGCTCACTTGAATAAAAAATAATTTAATTAATGTTAAAAAAATAACACAATTAAATTTTAAACACAGTTCTTCAGATGCATTAGCCACATTTCAAGTGGTTAATAATCACACGCTACATTAGAAGTGTGAAGACTTTTAATGCCTTTGACAAACATTCTCATTGAGTGGTAGATGTGTGCATGTAGATTGAAAAGGGAGAGGAGGTATGTAGAAACTGGGAGTATAGAAAAACTAAATAGCACAGATACAGATTTCCATTATCGCAAAGTTCTATGGGGGAGCACTGCTATGGATACTATCCATTTAATACAAACCTCACTTGCACACTAAATATCAACCACTCTTGTTTGGACTTTATTCCAACAAATTTTCCCTCTTGTTGGACTTTATTCCAACAAATCTTCTCTCATCAAAACTTTCTTTGGACTCCGCTTCTTCCACCAACTACTATCCCATTCTCAGCTTCTCTGCAGCAAAAACCCCAGAAAAAATTTTTCATAGTCCTGTTCTCAACTTCTCCTTCCATTCCGTCTCAAATCCACATGAACACATCTACCACTCCATAAAAATGCTCATCAAAGTCATTAAAACCCTTCACATTTCTAATCCAACCATCAGTTCTGTCTTCATCTCAATTAACATATTGGTAACACTTTAATTTATCAATCCTTTCTACAGTGGCTATGAGAATACCTGTTTTCTCAAATTCCTTCCATCTTGCTGAGCTACTGCTCACTTCTCTTTGCCTAAACTCTAATGCTGAAATGCTCAGTGCTCAGTTTTGAGGCTCTCCATTTCTGGGTCTATGCTCATTCCCTATGTTATTTCACCCAATCTTGTGGTGTTAAATAATAGCATCTATATGCTATGGATCCTACATTTAAAATCCCTGTTATAGGCTGCTCCCCATAACTCCCAACTACCTACTTAATACTCCATTTGTTGAAAAGGCAGCCCAAGCACAATATATTCAAACTTATTTTCCTGAACAAATCTACTTCTCCTAGAGTCTTTCTTATATTAGGTCAACCCAACCTTTCCAGTAATTTATAATCTGTCATCCTATTTCCTCTCTCTTCTGTTCCATTTTCAATCCACCAGAAAATTTTATTGACCCACCTCTAGAAAAAGCATGAGGATGAGTCAAAAATTACCTGTCCATGTCCATGGCTGATGACAACATTGAGCATGCGAATGAAATGATTCTGTCAAATAGATGAGAGACGGTGGATTATGTGGCAAATAATTTGCAAATCAGCCAGGACTCTACCTATGAAATAATCCATTACAGATTTGGGTTTTGAAAAGTTTGTGTGAGATAGTTAAAGAAACAACTCACAGAAGAGCATAAGCATAAGCATTTGGATATCTGCAAACAAAATTTGGACCGATACTCAAAGGAAGGTAAAAATTTCTTTTTAAAAAATAATTAACTGGTGATGAGACATGTATGCATCACTATGAGCCTAAGAGTAAATAGCAGATCATGAATGGAAAAATCCTCAATCACTGACCATGAAAAAGCTCAAAAGCCAACCATTAAGAGTGAAGCATCAAGCTAATATGAAGTACAGGGAGACACACAGATACCCAAACTTTCAGGTAGTATCCATTTGACCTAGCCTCGATGGCCTGATGATCAGAATTCAACTACAGGAAGATAAAAAATGCAATTTTTGATCAAGCAAATAAGTGTAATTTCCTACAATTTAACCTATACTTATGGATGTAGTAGCTCAAAATATCAACAGAGAGGGAACAAGTCTTTACATTAAGTATCAGTGTTATCCCCTCTGCATACATGGTTGATAGGGATGGGCTACTTAGACATTGGCTATCTAAAATGAGAAAGCAATAAAGGCATGAAGTGACTGGCTTATGAGTTTTCAAGAGGGAGTTTAGTTTAAGAGTATGCAGGGGAAGGTAGAGTCCCCATTGAATAGTTTTTCACCAGATTGTCTAGATCTGGTGAAAAGAGATGGGGATAAGATTCATATGATTCAATAGTGAATAATTGTTATCATGATTAATTGTGACTGTCACAACTGTAAAGATAGAAGTTTTGTAACAAAATGAGAGGAGTAGTTAATCTTACAGTCCAGGGACAGAGAACCCGAAGACCAACAAGGGAGAACAACACAAGCAGAATGTGGGACCCTATCCAGAGATGAGGACATGGAGAGAGAGAGAGCAGCTGAGGATTCTAGACTCATAGAAAAAGAAAAGCTGAGTGCTGGCAGCCAGGAGGCAGGCTTGCAGAATGTGCCCTTTGGTTGTTTAAATTATTGTATGTTCCTGAATGTTTTTGTGTATGCCCTCCAAACAAAACAAAACAAAGAAATACCAACAACAACAAAAATCAACAACAACAACACAGAGGGAATAGAAGCAAATACTGTTGAATGATAATGCATGGAAGAGATTGTAATCATTGCAATGAAACGATGAGTGTAAAATTGTTCTCCCATGTAAATTATTGTTTAATTCACAATAAAAACTTTTTTTAAAAAGTCAACCATAAGTTGGAAAATTAATGCTTACAATTTTCTGGGATTCTCAAGGGCCCTTATTGGAACACTATTAGGGAAAAGGTTCAACAATCAACAGTGTTCCTTACAGTGAGATGCTCACTGAAGAGCTGAAGCTTAAATTTTGGATTAAATGCAAAGGACTGCTATGCAAGAGATTTATGATGTTGTATAACCATTCATATCCTCACACTTCTACCCACACTGTTGACACTCTGCAAAAACTTCCTTTTGAGATGTTAATGTATCCTCCCTATAGCCCTCATCTTGCTCCATCTGACTTTCACCTGTTTAGTTTTCTGAAAGCAGCCCTTTGAGAATGAAGATTCATCTCTGATGAAGAAGTGAAGAGAGAGGTTTATTGGTGGCTCACAGCTCAGGCTAAAACATTTTTGAATAAGGGAATATGATAGATTGTTGACAGATAGACAAAGTATATTGAAAAGCAAGGAGATTATGTATTCGTCTCTCCAAAAACTTGATTAAAATAAATTCTACAGCCAGAATGAGCATAAGTTTTAACTCAACCTCATATATTCAGAATTGGACTTTTTTCACTTCCATTGCTACTGTCTCAGTTGGTATCACCTTAATCTCTTACTAAATTATTACCAGAGCAATCCCATACCCAAAGGTAAGTCAGCTAATTTCTTTCCTTTGTTGAAAACCCTATGATGGGCCCCATTTCACTTATAGTATAAAAATCCAAAGTCATTTATTGTTATTGTTTAGTGTTTTTGAGTTGGTGCCAACTAATAGTGACCCTGTATAGGGTTTTTGAGGAGCGGCTGGTAAGTTTGAATCACCAATCTTGCAGTTCAAACTAACCTTGAAGTTCAATGCTTATCCCAAACTCAATGATCTGATGCAAAAACTTTAGAACTAGGTTTACACTTTTTAGAAGTTTTTGTTCAAAGTTCAATATAGACTTGTGACCAATGAATTAATGACAAATCAAGAAAAAAAAATTTGACTAGATAAAACCTAAGTAAAACAATGGCTGCCCATTGTATTTTCACAAATCATATACATAGATTGGATAAGGTCATTGTTGTTGCTATTGTTAGGTGTCATCGAGTCATCGAGTCGGTACCGACTCATAGTGACTTTATGTACAGGAGAATGAAAAACTGCCTGATCCTAGGCCAACTTCACTACTGTTGTCACACTTGAGTCCATTAATGCTGCCACCTGGACAATCCATCTCATTGGAGGTCTTCCTCTTTTTTTCTGACCTTACCAAACATGATATTCTTCTCCAGCGACTGGTCCCTCCTGACAATATAGCCAAAGTATGAGAGATAAAGTTTGGCCATCTTGGTCTCCAAGGAGCACTCTGGCTGCACTTCTTCCAAAATGGATCTGTTGATTCTTCTGGCATCCCATTGGCACTTTCAATATTCTCCTCCAACACCATAACCCAAAAGCATCAATTCTTCTACCATCTTCCTTATTCACTGTCCAGCTTTTGTATGCATATGAAGTTACTGAAAATACCATGGCTTGGGTCAGAGGCACCTTAGTCCTGAGGCTAACATCTTTTCTCTTCAACACTTTAAAAAGGTCTTGTGTGGCAGATTTGCCTAATGCAATACGTCGTTTGATTTCTTGACTGGTGTTTCCGTGAGTGTTGATAGTTAATCCAAAAAGAATGAAGTCCTTGACA
>NW_006408535.1:7343925-7354586 GCF_000296735.1 Chrysochloris asiatica | reverse complement strand
ATATTTGGCTTTATCTTCTTGAGCTGATCTTTGAAATTTTCTGTTCAGCTCTTGGACCTCCTCATTTCTTCCATTTTCTTTAGCATCTCTATGCTGGAGAGCAAGTTTCAGTGTTTTTTCTGACATCCATTTTGACTTTTCCTTCTTTCTTGTCTTCTTGATGACTTTTTGTGTTCTTATATGATGTTCTTGATGTCATCACACAACTCTTCTTTGAGGAGGCAGCTCTTACACAGTCACATTTTGAGTGCCTTCCAACCTCAAGGGCTCATTTTCTGGCACTACATCAAACAGTGTTTCTCTGCTATGCATAAGGCTTTCAGTGACTAAGTAATCAAAAGTAGTTTGTCACTCCTTCTTCCTAGTCTGTCTTCATCTGGAAGCTCATCCGAAACCTGTTTACCATGGGTGACCCTGCTGGTATTTAAAATACTGGTGGCATAGCTTTCAGAATCATAGCAATTCACAAGTCACCATAGTACGACAAACTGACTGATGAGCGGTGGGGATAAGGTAATATTAAGGTATATGTCAGCCTATAAAGAAATACCTTGTAACACACTGTGTAAAGTATTCATCCGCTGAAAGAAATGAAAGTGATTTTAACATTTTCACAGAAGAAATGATGTAGCAGTCAGCTTCTATGAAGTTTTACATCTTTGGAAACTCTCTAGGGCAGTTCCACTACTCATCTGTCAGTTTGCTACCCTGCGGTGGTCTGCATGTTGCTGGAATGCTGGAAGTTATGCCACAGTATTTTGAATGCCAGCAGGGCCACCCAGGGTAGACAGGTGTCAGCTAAGCCTCCAGACAAACACAGACTCAGAAGAAGGAAAAGCAGATTGCTACCAAATTATCAGCCACTGAAAACCATATGAATAACAGGCTGTGAAGAAGCTCTATGACACTGACGTAACCAAGGTCAACACCTTGATCAGGCTTGATGGGAATAGAAGGCATATATTTGACTGGCTTCTGACTATGATGCTTTGGATGTTACCAACAAAATTGGGATCATCTAAACTGAGTCCAGCTGGCTAATTCTAAATATAATTTTTTCAATACTATTAAAAAAAAAAACAAGAATTGTTAAAGTGCCTGATTTTTGGACTGGCATTGGCCACTCTGAATCTGACAATCACATAGCTTACTATACTGCAATGACAAATGGTATCATATTCATCATTGAAAAGAACATATCAAGATCTATCTAAAAGTATAATTCTGTGACAGGATAAAAACCATATGCTTAAAAGAAAGACCAGCAACTATCATATTATGCAAATTTATGTACCAACCACTAAAATCAATGATGATGAAATTGAAGAATTCTACCAATTTCTTATGTATGAAATTGATAAAACATGCCATCAAGATGTATTGATAATTACTGGGGATTGGAATGCAAAGATTGGGGAAAAAAAGAGGAGGAATCAGTTGTTGGAAATATGGCCTTGGTGATAAAAATGAATGGATCACATTATAGAATTTTGAAAGACCAATGACTTCTTCATTGCAAATACCTTTGTAAAATAATACAGAAGACAATTATACACATGGACTTCACAAGACAGAATACACAGAAATCAAATAGACTACATCTGTGGGAAAAGATGGTGCAAAAACTCCATTATCATCAACCAAAACAAGGCCAGAGGCATTCTATGGAAAACTATTAATTGTTCATATGCAAGTTTAAGCTGAAGCTAAAGAAAATTAAAACAAGCCCACAAGAGCCAAAATATGACCTTGAACATATCTGACCTGAATTTAGTAATCATCTCTAGAACAGATTTGATGCATTAGACAATAAAGACTGAAGACAAGAAGAGTTGTGGGATGACATCAAGAACAACATAAAGGAAGACAGCAGAAAGTCATTAAAAAGGCAAGAAAGAAGGAAAAAATATAAATTGATGTCAGGAGGACTCTGAAACTTACTGTCCAGCCTAGAATTGCTAAAGCAGGTGGGAAAATGAGGAGGTAAAAGAGCTAAATAGAAAAATTCAAAAAGCAACTCAGGAACACTAGTTTATAATAAAATATGCTAAGATATGGAGTTAAAAAAACATAAGGGAAAAAAACACTTCAGCATTTCTAAAACTGAAAGAAACAAGGGAAAAATCCAAGCCTCAACTTGCAATTCTGAAGGATTATTTGGGTAAAATATCAAGTGAGGCAGAAAGCATCAAAAGAAGATGGAAGAAATACAGAGTCACTGTACCAAAAAGAAATGGTTTATGTTCAACCATTTCAAGACATATAGTCAAGAGCCATTGATACTAAAGGAAGAAGTCCAAGGTGCACTGAAGGCACTGGCAAAGAATAATGTTCCAGGAACTGATGGAATACAAATTGAAATATTTAAACAAACTAATGCAGCACTGGAGGCAATCACTCATCTATCTATGCCAAGAAATTTAGAAAACATTTACCTGGCCAGCTGATGAGAAGAGATCCGTATTTGTTTCCATTCTAAAAAGAGGTGGTCCAAGGGAATGTGGAAATCATTAGACAATATCATTAATATCATATGCAAGTAAAAGTTTGCTAAAGATAATTCAAAAGCTGCTGAAACAGTACATGGACAGGGACCTCCAGATGTTCAAGACAGATTAAGATGAGGACATAGAATGAGGAATATCACTGTTGACATCAGATTGATTTTGGCTGAAAGCAAAGATCACCAAAAAATTTTTTACCTCTACTTTATTGACTATGCAAAGATTTTCGACTGTGTGGATCATGACAAGCTATGGACAATATTCTGGAGAATGAGTATTCTGGAACACTTTAACAATTCATGAAGAACCTGTACATAGAATAAAAAAAAATAAGAACGTAACAAGGGAACACTGGATGCTTTAAAATCAGGAAAGTTATGTGCCAGGGTTGTACTCTTTCCCATTACTTATTCATTATTTTTTTATTATTGTTAAGTGCCATTAAGTTGGTTCTGACTCATAGGGTTTCTGAGGAGCTGGTGGCAAGCTTGAATGGCTAAATTTGCTGTTAAAACCCACCTTGCGGTCCAGTGCTTATCCTACAACACCATACCAGGCACTGAGCAAATCATCTGAGAGGCTGGAATATATGAAAAATAACATGACATTAGGATTGGAGGAAGATTTATTAACACCCTGCAATATAAGCATGCTGGCTGTAGCAAAGAGTTGAAATACTGATGAAAATCAAAGACCACAGCCTTCAGTATGGGTTGCACCTCATTGTAAAGGAAACAAAACTCTTCACCACTGGATCAATACATTACATCAGATAAATTGAGAAAAGATTGAAGTTGTCAAAGACATCATTTTGCTTGGTTCCACAATCAAGACTCATGGAAGGAGCAGTTAAGAATTCAAACAACATATTGCATTAGGTAAATCTTCTCCACAAGACCCCATAAAGTGTTCATGAGCAAAGATGTCAGTTTGAAGATTAACATGTACCTGAACCAAACCATGGTATTTTCAGTAGCCTCATATGCATGTGGAACTAGAACAATGAATAAGGAAGATCATAGAATAATTGATAGACTTGAGTTACGGTGTTGGAGAAGAGTATTAAAAGTACCATGGACTACCAGAAGAACAAGAAATCTGAGCTGGAAGAAAAACAACCTGCAAGCTCCTTAGAAGACAACATGACCAGACATGTCTCTCATACTTCAGACATAGTATCAGGAGGGTCCAGTCCCTGGAGAAGGACATAATGCTTGGTAATGTAGAGGGTCGGGGAAAAAGAGGGAGACCCCCAGTGAGATAGATTGACCTAGTGACAGCAGCATTGGGCTCAAGCATAGAAGCAATTGTGAGGATAGCACAGGATCCACAGGTGTTTTGTTCTGTTTTACATAGGGTGACTATGGATTAGAATCAACTCAATGGCACCTAACAACAACAACACAGCACAGTTTTACTGTATTGTACATGGTGGCTATGAATCTGGATTGATTCGATGGTATGATTTTTCTCCCCCAGCCTAGAAGCACTCTTACTTGGCACCTTATAAAAGCACAATTCAACATAGTGCTATGAAACTTGTGTCAACTGTATGCACATCCCGATGCCTGTTCAGAGTGAAATAATCAACTCAAATGGGCTAGCTTAGAATCCCTAGCAGGCAGGCCAAAAAAATCTCCCTTTCAGCATTCTATATCTCACCTTATACTGGAAATATCCTCCTGAGCTCTGATCAAGATGAATTTTCAGAAAATCTTACCTAGAAAGCATACGTCACATAGGCCAAAGATCATCTATCCATTCACACTATTTAATGATGGCTCCAGGGATCAGTAATCAGGATGTCAAATCACAAACACAATGGCACTTTGAGATTCTCTAAAGAAGTGAGAAAGTTTCAGTCATTTCAGTTGCCTCAGCACATACTAATTAGTACAGAATAGGTTAGGTTTTGGTAGGAACATTCATCAATTACTGGTTGGACTTCAGCACTCCTTTTAAGGAACATAAAACATCCTAAGTCCCTGTGTGGCACTGCAGGTTAATGTGCTGGACCACAAAGTCAGTTTGAACAACAAAGTTGGCAGTTCAAGATGCTCCTTGGAAACCGATACAGGGTTGCTATGTGTTGGAACTGGTTTGATGGCACTTAACAACGACATACATGAATAATAGAAAAAAAAAATGGTAATAGAAATTTTAAAAACTAAGTTGTGAGCTTCTATTGATGATCTTTTACTCGTCATTCAAGAAGTACTTACTGAGCTACTAAGCTTGTCACTCACTCTTATAATGTCAAGGAACTTACAGTTGAGAAAAACAAAAAGAGAATAAATATGTAAATAAGAAAACACATACTGGCACATATTATGCTTGTAATTAAAGTTGAGTAGAGTCCTGGTGTGGCACTGTGGGTTAATGCACTGAACTGCAAAGTCGGTTTGGGCTGCAAGGTTGGCGGTTCAAGCTCATAAGTCACTCCTAGGAAACCCTATACAGGTAGCTATGGGTTGCAACCGATTCAATGGCACTTAACAACAATAACAACAATAACAATGTAATTGATGATACATGTTGTTATTGTTATACATTATTGATCTGGTTTTTAGTCATAGTCAAAGACTTTATTTTGCTTGGATCCACCATAAACACTCATGGAAGCAGCAGTCAAGAAATCAAATAACACATTACATTAGGCACAAGACCTCATTAAAGTGTTCAAGAGCAAAAAAAAACTGTTAATTTGAGGACTAAGCTGCCCCTGACCCAAGCCATGGTATTTTAAATTACCTCATATGCATGTGAAAGTTGAACAATGAATAAAGAAGATGGGAGAAAAATTGATACATTTGAGTTAGAACATTTACTTGTGCTCATGTGAAACCTGTACCTTGATTAATAGGTAGTTGTTCAACTGAATGAGGGGACATAGAATGGTTTGAAATCAGGAAAGGTGTGTGCCCTACTTATTCAAATTGTATGTTGACTAAATAATCTGAGAAAGTGGATTATATGAAGAAGAACGTAGCACTCATATAAATGGAGAAAAGATTGAAGCTGTCAAAGACTTCATTTTACTCAGATTAATCAGCAACATTCAGGGAACCAGGAGTCAAGAATCTAACGATGTTTTGCATTAGCAAATCTGCTGCACAAGACCTCTTTTTAAAGTGTTCAAGAGCAAAGATATTAGTCTGAGAATAAGGTGTGTCTGACCATCACTTTAGTTATTTCCAATAACCTCATATGCATGTGAAAGTTGGACAATGAACACCAGAGAAGAAATGATGTATTTGAGTTATGGTGTTTGGAGGAGAATATTAAAACTACTGTGGAGTGCCAAAAGAACAAGCAAAACTGTATTGGAAGAAGTATAGCCAAAATGCTCCTTAGAAGTCAGTATGGCCACACTTCATCTCCTACACTCAACATATCATTAGCAGGGACCGGTGCCTGGAGAAAGACATCACGCTTGGTAAAATAGAGAGTCAGCAAAAAAAAGGAAGACCCCCAACGAGATAGCTTGGCATAATGGTAGCACCAATGTGCTCAAGTGTGCCTATGATTGTGAGGTTGTCGTAGGACCGGACAGTGCTTTGTTCTGTTGTGCATAGAGTAGCTATGAGTCGGTCCAGACTCACAGAGACTCTATATAGGGTTTCCAAGACTTTAAATCTTTGTAGGAGCAAAAAGATACGCCTTTCTCCTGCAGAGCAGCTGACTGGCTTAAATTACAGACATTGTGGTTCACAGTGAGTGTTTATCATAGGGAGCCACTGTACTCCATAAATATATATATATATTTAAAAGTAAGCAGACACAATGCACTATATGGCATAAATACTTTATCTGTTTAATTAACCTGACTAGTTCTACCAATGTCTTAAGAATGTACTTTTTATTATTGTTTGGGTCTTGACCCCTGGTGTGTGAACCCTAATAATGAATCATAATTTAATAGCAAGCTTTTTAAGGATGCAGTACTGAGGCAGGGCTCCCAAAAGTTACTGTCCCAGGAAAAGAGGCCTAAGAGTATACCTAAAACGATCTTAACAGTGTTGAAGAATCCTAAAGTCAAAATTCTCAGGCTCTACCTAAATGAGCCCCATAAAAGGATGATTTATTACCTAAGAACAGAGAAGAATGATTAGCCTTAATGAAACGCCTTGTAGTTTATGCAAATTGGATCTGATTCACCACTGATCTTGGACTCAAAATTCCCAGTGACTTCTAGCTAATCAACTTTAATCACAGGCATGTCTAATAGGCCTTTTGTCTGTAGATTTTCTATACTGCCTGGCTTCATTATAAGGAGAGGGAGTGGGAAGACACAGTCCTCACATTTGGAATGGAGTAGGTTAGACTAGATGTCAGTCCACCTCCTTTTGGGAATGCTTGAAGCTTTCTCTATATTTCATCTTTCTCAGTTTCAATTAGTAAGAGGAAAAGCAAGTCTATGTCCTCTACCCCTAATAATGTTGTTGTTGGTAAGTGCTGTCGAATCAGTTCCATCCCATAGCAACCCTGTATAGGGTTTCTGAGGAGTAAATGGTGAGCTTGAACTGCTGACCTTGCAGTTCCAAAGGTCTTGCAGCTTGGTGAATTAACCCACAGTGCCTACACCAAGACTTCTCTAAGAGGAGCCCAATTACAGTTGGAAAATTGTAAAAGATCTCTCCAAATAGTTCCAAATGTAAAAGTTATATAAGGTGTTAATAAAAGAAGGCAATGACCAATTCTTAATTCACTAGATTTTTTAACAAGAATTAATATTATTAGAGAGTTAGACCTACATAGTTGTACTCCCTTAAGAAAATAGAAAGAAATGGGCCCTTAGAGTTCTTCTTTCAAGACAATATTTGCTCACCTGATTTTTGTTTTCAAGGCTGAGATAAATATGTAATTGAAGTAGTAACTGTGTTATTAAGGTCAACTTACAATTAAGTGATTCTCTAATGGCTGATAACTAAGTGACTATTTGGAAAATTCTTATAATCAGGGTGTGTGTACAAGTTGTGGCTGAATGCTATCTGTACACCCATATGGCAGTCTGTCTGAAATTTTCTGAGGTGATAGAGTCCTTGCTAGAACCAAAATTTCACTGAGTTGCAAAACCAATTTATCAGTGTGAGCATGGAAAATTTTCCTCAGCTAGTTAAGGCTTACCTTATACTAATAATCTCTCATTCCTAGTCTTAGGATATTTTTCAAATAGCAGATTTGGCTTTACGGTTTTATTGATGAATCAGCCAATAATGACCAATTTCATGTCTTGTTAGAATTCTGCCTAGCTGGTTTATTTTTTAAGAGAGAAATTGGAAGACTCAGTCAAAGCAAAACATTTCAAAGTCCCTCAGATAGCTATGCAGAAGGAACCCACTAAAAACATTCATTCACTCAGATAACTAATTATTCAGATCCTGAAGCTCAGGAAGCTTGTCAGTGGAGGGGTGCTGGCTAACACACATGCCCAAGGGTTTCTAAGAACCACAGATAATTCTAGCCAAAGGTGTCTCTATCCCAGATGCCTCAAAGGACCTCAGATTTTGGATTCCATGAATCAATACCATTTTAAAAGAATGTTTGTAGCCAATGCATACTTAGCAACTTTTTATTTGGCTTGGCTAACGTATTAATTTTGGAAGCAAATCCTATTAGTATTAAGGAGTCCTGGTGTGACTTTAGATTCCATGAACCAGTAAGATTTTTTTTAAATGTTGATAGCCAATGCATATTTTCCAATAGAAAATGTAAATTATGCATATTTAATGCAATGTAAATAATTCAAACTGTTGTTATTGTTAAGTGCTGTCCAATCAATTCTGATTCATAGCTACCCTGTATAGGGTTTTTGAGGAGCAGCTGGTGGGTTTGAACTCCCGACCTGTAGTTCACAGTCCAGTGCTGACCCTGCATAGAAAATACTACTTGTATTAAGGAGTCCCTAGTGTGATGCTAGGAGCTCTGGTAGCGTAGTGGTTACGAATCGGGCTGGGAACCTTAAGGTCAATGGTTTGAAACTACCAGCTGCTCCGCAGGAGAAAGATGAGGCTTTCTACTCCCGTAAAGATTTACACCCTCGGAAACCCTGTACAGTGTCGCTATGGGTCGGAACCGACTCTACGGCACTTAACAACAACAACAACAGTGTGATGCTGGAATGGTGCTGTAAGGTGCTCTGGTAGTGTAGTGGTTATGAATCGGGCTGCAAACCGCAAGGTCAGCAGTTTGAAACTACCAGCTGTTCCGCGGGAGAAAGAGGAAGCTTTCTGCTCCCGTAAAGATATCCAGCCTCGGAAACCCTGTTCAAAGTCACTATGAGTCAGAACTGACTCCACGGCACATAACAACAACAACAGTGTGGTGCTATGGGATAAAGCACTAGACTGCAAACTTGGTTTGATTCACAAGGTTGATGGTTGAAACTCACTACCTGCATCTTGGAAACCCTATACAGAGTAACTATGAGTCACAACTAATTTGACAGCAATAAACATATTTAAAAACCCGCGTTTGTTGTTGTTAAGTGTCATAAAGTTGGTTCCGACCCATAGCAACCCTGTATAGGGATACTGATAAGCAGCTCGTGAGCTTGAAAGGCCAACCTTGTGGTTCAAATCAACTTTGCAGTCCAGCACATTAACCCCACAGTGCTAAACCAAGACTACAAATCAAACACTCATTTTTACAAATATCATATTTAAGACACATGAAATTAAAAATAAATTTTGGAATAAAATCCTATTTATAACCAAATTATTGTTTTTAGGTGCCATCAAGTGATTGTTAAGTCAAAGTCACCCAATATGACAGAATGGAACTGCATCATAGGGTTCTGTAGCCTAGTATATTAATAGGAGCAGATAATCAAATGTTTTGCTTCCCTGGAACTGCTGGGTGGGTTCCAATTGTTGACACTACTGTTAACAGCCAAGCACTGAATCATTTTGCCCCCAGACCTCCTTTTGAGCCAGTGTACCAAAGAAGATGGAAGGAATACACAGAGTCACTGCACCAAAAGGACATGGTTAATGTTCAACCTTTTCAATAGGTAGCATATGATCAAGAGCCAATGATATTGAAAGAAGAAGTCCAAGGTGCACTGAAGGAATTAAGAAAGAACAAGTCACTGGGAATTGATGGAATACACACTGAAATCTTTCAAGAAAGTGAGGTGGCATAGGAGGCACTCACTCATCTATGCCAACAAATTTGGAAGACAGCTATCCGGCTGACTGATTGGAAGAGATCCATATTTGTGCCCATTCCAAAGAGAGGTGACCCAACGGAATGTGGATACCATCAGACAGTATCTTTGATATCCCATGCAAGTAAAGATTTATTAAAAGTAATACAGAAATGGCTGCAAGCATATATTGATAGAGAACTTCCAGAGGTGCAAATTGGATTCAGAAGAGGACATGGAATGAGGAATATCATTGCTGATATCTGATGAATCTTGGCTGAAAGCCGAGAATATCAGAAAGATGTTTACCTGTGCTTTATTGACTACACAAAGGCTTTCGATTGTGTGGATCATAATAAGCTATGGGCAACATTGCGAAGTATGAGTATTCTGGAACACTCCATTGTGCTCATGAGGAATCTGTACATGGACCAAGAGGCAGTAGTTCAAAGAGAACATGGGAACATTGAATGGTTTAAAATTAAGAAAGGTGTGAGACAGGGTTGTGTTCTTTCACCATACTTATTCAACCTGTATGCTGAGCAAATGATCCGAGAAGCTGCGTTATATGATAAAAACGTGGCATCAGGATTGGTGAAGGCTCATTAACAAACTGCAGTATGCAGATGATACAACCTTACTTGCTCAAAGAGGAAAAAAAAATTAAAATATTTACTGATAAAGATCAAAGAGCACAGCCTTTGGTATGGATTGCATCTCAATGCCATGAAAACAAAAATCCTCACCACTGGACCAATAAACATCATTCTTATCAATGGAGAAAAGATTGAAGTTGTCAATGACTTCATTTTTCTTGGATCAACTATCCACATTCATGGAAGCAGTAGTCAAGAAATTAAACGACGTATTGCATTGGGCAAATCTGCTGCACAAAACCTTTTTAAAGTGTTGAAGAGCAAAGATGTCAACTTGAGGACTAAGGTGCACCTGACCCAAGCCATGGTATTTTCAGTAACCTCATATGCATGTGAAAGCTGGACAGTGAATAA
>NW_006408535.1:7343338-7343825 GCF_000296735.1 Chrysochloris asiatica | reverse complement strand
GTTCCAAGAATACAACCCTGTCACACACTTTTCTTAATTTTAAAGCATTCAGTGGTCCCATGTTCTCTTTGAACAACTGCCTTTTGGTCCATGTACAGATTCCTCATGAGTTCCGGAACACTCATACTTCGCAATGTTGTCCATAACTTGTAATGATCCACACAATCGAAAGCCTTTGCATAGTCAATAAAGCACAGGTAAACGTCTTTCTGATATTCTCTGCTTTCAGCCAAGATCCTTCAGACATCAGCAATGATATCCCTCGTTCTACATCCTCTTCTGAATCCAGCTTGAACCTCTAGAAGTTCTCTGTCAATGTATACTTGCAGCTGTTTCTGTATTACCTTTAGTAAAACTTTACTTGCATGGGATATCAGAGAGATATCAGATAACTGCATTTCATGGGGTCACTTCTCTTTGGAATGGTCACAAATACGGATCTCTTCCAATCAGTCAGCCAGTTAGTTGTCTTCCAAATTTCTTGGCA
>NW_006408535.1:7323935-7325052 GCF_000296735.1 Chrysochloris asiatica | reverse complement strand
GGAAATGTAAAGGTAGACGTTTTATAGCAAGGAGGGGAGTGATTAACTTTTCAGTCTAAGAGCGGAGGTCCCGAGGACCATCAAGGGATAAGAGCAGAGAGTGGGACCCTACCCAGAGAAGCAGTGATGCCTGAAATGGAGCCAGAGATGGTGATGTGGAGCGATGGAGCAGCTGGAGACTTTAGATCCAGAGAGGGAAAGCGACTGTGTGCCGAAGACCTGGGGAGTATGGGGGAAGGATTGCATGGAGGGCATTATAACCATGGCAATGAGACGATATATGATAGAATGAATGTAAAACTAATGTTCTCCCATGTAAACTATCACATAATTCACAATAAAATATTTTTTAAAGTTTTTTTTTAATATAGTCTTGCATTTAAAAAAAAAACCTACCGGTGCTGCTTATCCCCATCATACTGAAACCTGAATTATGCCAATCACTTCCCTAGCCAGGCACGATGGGGTAAAAGGGAGGAAGTCATAAACACTCAGTACTTCTATGTCCTTTGAGCAAGTTATTCAACCTTAAGTGTCTATATTATCTGTAACATGGAAATAACCTTTATCAACTCAGAGCACTATTTTAGACAGCAGATAAAATATGCAAAAAAATAATGTGTAAACTGTAAATCATCTATAGATATGGCACCATTGGATAAGCACTCGACCTCAAGGTCTGTTTGAACTGCAATGTTGGCAGTTCAAACTCATCAGCTGCTCCTTGGAAACCCTATATAGGTTCACTATGAGTCAGAATCTTAACAACAAAAACATTAGTGCTTTTTAATATGAAGAAAAATCAGTAATAGTTTTGTTATAAATAAAAGTCTATTTCAAAATTGATAACAATGACCATGATAATTGTAGCAACAAAAAAATTGAAATAAGAAAAACAATGAATGTTTCTCAAGGGCTACCTTTATGCCTCTTTCAAGAAAGTGAGGCGGCACAAGAGGCACTCACTCATCTCTGCCAAGAAATTTGGAAGACAACTATCTGGTCGACTGATTGGAAGAGATCAATATTTATGCCCATTCCAAATAAAGGTGACCCAACAGAATGAGGAAATCACCGGACAATCTCTTTGATATCTGAAGCGAGTAAAGTTTTGCTA
>NW_006408535.1:7304679-7322980 GCF_000296735.1 Chrysochloris asiatica | reverse complement strand
AAAAGAACCAATAGATCTGTTTTGGAAGAAGTGCAGCCAGAGTGCTCCTTGGAGGCCAGGATGGCTAAGCTTCGTCTCTCATACTTTGGACATATTGTCCAGAGGAAATAGTCGCTGGAGAAGGATGTCATGCTGGGTAAGGTGGAGAGTCAGAGAAAAAGAGAAAGACCCCTAACGAGATGGATTGGCCAGATGGCATCATTGATGGACTCAAGTGTAGCAGCAGTAGTGAGGTTGGCCCAGGATCGGGCATTGTTTCATTCTGCTGTGCATGGGGTCACTATGAGTCAGTTCCAACTCTATGGCACCTGACAACAACAACAATCTTTATGCCAGAAGTGCTACTAAGCACATTTCATTTTTTTTTCATATAATTCCAAGGATAATCAAATGATATAGATAATAACATTGTCCCAGCTTAATAAATAAGGAAACTGAATTATGGAGAATTTGATAAGTCTTGCCCATGTCACACAGCTAGCATATTGAAGGAATCTGCATTTAACTCCAGTCTTATCTGAGTCAATAAACCCTATGAGTGAGGTCATCACAAAGTTCTTTTTTAAAAGCCAAATTTAGAGCAAAGAAAAAAAAATATGTAGGGCTTGGTGTAAATAATTACAGCAGATAGCATAAAATTAACTCATGACAGAAGTGAAATAGAAATATTCATCTATTCACAATTTCCAGCTTGACAATTATTCTTTTGATTATACTATCAAAAGAATAATTGTCATACTGGAAATAGTATAATAAATACAACTAAGGGAAAACCAAAAACTAAATAAAATTTTGATACTGGAAGAAGCCTCAAAAAATTATGCAATCCCATGTTTTGCTTCACAGAGAAGGAATCAATGTTATTCAGAGTTTTGTTTAAAGACACAAGTATATCAGTAGCAATGTTTTAGTAGAACTCTGGTTTTGATCCTAATCTAATGTTTTTCCCACCTATTACATTTGAGAGGTGATACTATATCCCACCTGAATCTAGAAATCATCCCAAGGACAAAGTTGATGCATGAAACACTAATGACAGAAAACCAAAAGAGTTCTGGGATGACATCAAGAATATCATACCAAAAGAAAGCAAAACATTAAAAAGAGAAGAAAAAAGGAAAAGACCACAATGGATGTCAGAAGAGACTCTGAAACTCGCTCTCCAGCATAGAGACACTAAAGCAAATAGAAGAAAAAGAGTTGTAAAAGAGCTGACCAGAAAATGTAAAGGGCAGCTCGAGAAGACAAAGTAAAATATAATGAAATGTGCAAAGACCTGGAATTAGAAAACCAAAAGGGAAGTACATGCTCAGCTTTTCTCAAGCTGAAGGAACTGAAGAAAAAATTCAAGCTTAGACTTGAAATACTGAAGGATTCAATGAACAAAATATTGAATGATGCAGAAACCATCAAAAGAAGATGATATTGAATGATTATGAAACTATCAAAAGAAGATGGAAGGAATATACTGTCATGTACCAAAAAGGAGCTCTGGTAGCGTAGTGGTTACGAATCGGGCTGCGAACCTTAGGGTCAGCGGTTCGAAACTACCAGCCGCTCCGCGGGAGAAAGATGAGGCTTTCTACTCCCGTAAAGATTTACACCCTCGGAAACCCTGTACAGGGTCGCTATGGGTCGGACCCGACTCGATGGCACTTAACAACAACAACAACAACCAAAAAGAAACGGTCAATATTCAACCATTTCAAGAAGTAGCATATGAACAAGAGTCAATGGTACTAAAGGAAGAAGTCCAAGGTACATTAAAGGCTTTGGTAAAGAACAGAGCTACAGGAATGGTTAGAATACAAATAGAAATCTTTCAACAAATTGACACAGCACTGGAAGCACTCACTCATCATCACCAAGAGATATATAAGACAGCTACACGGCCAACTAATAGATTCACATTTGTGCTCATTCCAAAGAGGGGTGACCCAACGGGATGTGGCAATCATGGAGAAATATCGTTAATGTCACATGCAAATAAAATTGTCTTAAAGATAAGTCAAAACTATTGCAACAGTATGTTAACAGGAAACTGCCAGAAGTTCAAGCAGAATTCAGACATGGACATGGAATGAAGGATATCATTGATGATGCAGATAGATCTTGGCTGAGAGCAGAATATATCAGAAAGATGGTTACCTGTGCTTTATTAGTCAATGCAAAGCCTTTCATTGTGTGGATCATACCGAACTATGGATAATACTGAGAAGAACAGGTATTTCAGAACACTTAATTGTACAAACACCATGAGGCAATTGTTAGAACAGAACAAAGGGATGCTGAATGGTTTAAAATCTGGACAGGTGTTTGCCAAGGTTGTACTCTTTTCACTATACTTATTCAATCTGTATGCTGAGCAAATAATCCAAGACGCTAGATTATATGAAGAAGAACTTGGCATCCGAATTGGAAGAAGACTCATTAACAACCTGTGATATGCCAATGGTACAACCTTGCTTGCGGAAAGTAATGAGATCTTAAAATACTTACTGGTAAAGATCAAACACCACAGCTTTCAGTATTGGTTGTATCTTAATGTAAATAAAACAAAAATCCTCACCACTAATCCAGTAAACAACATTATGATAAATGGAGAAAAGTTTGAAGTTGTCAAAGCTTCATCTTGCTTGAATCTACTATCAACACTCATGGAAGGAGCAATCAAGAAATCAAATGATGTATTGCAGTAGGTAAATCTGCTGCATAAGTCTTCCTTAAATCATTCAAGAGCAAAGATGTCAATTTGAGGACTGAGGTGTGCTTGACCCAAGTCATAGTATTTTCAACATGCACACAAAATTTGGACAATAAGTAAGGAAGACCTTAGAAGAATTGACGTACTTAAGTTATGTTGTTGGAGGAGAATATTAAAAGTACCATGAACTGCCAAAAGAACAAACAAATCTGTGTTGCAACAAGTATAGTCATAATGCTTCTTGGAAGCCACTATGGACAAGCTTAATCTCTCAAACTTCAGACAGATTATCAGGAGGAAGCATTCCCTGGAGAAGACATCATGTTTTGTAAAGTGGAGGGTCTGCAAAAAAGAGGAAGACCTTCAATGAGATAGACTGGCACAATGGCAGGAACAATGGGCCATTGTGCCAACTGTGTAGCAGTGATTGTGACGATAGTGCAGGATCAGGCAGTGTTTTGTTCTGTTGTGCAGAGAGTCTTTATGAGTTGGAACCAACAACAAAAACAACAAAGCTCAAGTCCTTAGATTCCAATGAATCAAATAACAAATATGAAAAGCAGAATTACAGATGTCTGGTGGTAATTTTTTCAATCATGGAAAACAAGAAATGAATTAGAATATAAGAGTTGTCCTTAAACTACATGTTGTTGCTGCTAGGCGCTTCTGAGTCTATTCTGACTCTTTGCAACCCTGTATACTGTTAGAAGCGGCTAGTGGATTTGAACCACTAATCTTGCAGTTCAAACTGACTTTGCATTCCTGTGCATTATTCTATAGCTGGTAGGTGTTGAATTTCATTTCTCCATATATCACTATTTGGAAAATTCCTTAACTTTAAGATGCTATAAAAGTAAATTAAAATGGATACAATTTTACTGAAAAATAAGAAACATATGCATTTGTTATATATAGAATAGCTGTATTGCCTGGCATGATTAAAATAATTATTAACCACTACTAAATGAAGTTTAAGGAGCTCTGGTAGCATAGTGGTTACGAATTGGGCTGCTAACCTCAAGGTCAGCAGTTCAAAACTACCAGCTACTCTGCAGGAGAAAGATGAGGCTTTCTGCTTCCGTAAGGATTTACAGGCTCGGAAACCCTGTTCAGGGTTGCTATGGGTCGGAACCGACTCAACAGCACTTAACAACAACAACAAATGAAGTTTAATAAAAACAGTTAAAAATTAAAGCTGGCATTTCAGTAATTTCCTAAAATTATTATTAATATTGAATTGAAATAATTTTCCATTTTTAAATAAATCATCTGACTAACACATTTGTCATTCTGTAGTCAGTACACAGATGAATAAAATCCAGTTGGTCCCTCATTCTGGATAGGCTGCAAGAATTTATTCAGTGAGGCCATCTGATTTTTTACTTATTCAGCGTAGTGGTCAATCAGATTCTCTAGGACTTGCAGATACGTGAAAGACAAGAGGTGCAGTGGAATTGTTGTTCTCCAAAGTCAAGCCATCAAAAAAACTTACTGAAATGTGTTGTTGTTGTTATGTGCCGTGGAGGCGGTTCCTACTCATAGCGACATTGTACAGGGTTTCCGAGGCTGTATATCTTTACAGGAGCAGAAAGCCTCATCTTTCTCCCGCGGAGCAGCTGGTAGTTTTGAACTGCTGACCTTGCGGTTTGCAGTCCGATTCGTAACCACTACACTACCAGAGCTCCTTTACTGAAATGTAGAAAGCTTGAATACTGCATTTTTAATTATAGGTTTCCAGATGTTATACCTTTAATAATGATTTCTTTGATCTGTTATTTCCAATGTGATTTTACCATAAGAACAGTTATGTGCCTTCAGAATCAGTTTTCCACTCCAGACTTTATCCAGTGAGGAAAAAAGTCTAGAAATAGAAAAGCACAAACAAAGTCAGGCTCACCATTTGTTTTCTTTGTCAATAGCCTTTTGTAGGTAGAGTACGTCTTTCTCAACTGGCAACCAAGCATCCTTCCAGCTTCACTGAGATTCTATCTGTATCTGGAAAAACAATGCCTGTCTTAATTGTCAGTTATAGGCCTCTTGTTGTTGTTAGGTGCCATCGAGTAGGTACTGACTCATAGTGACCTTACGTATAACAGAATGAAACACAACCCGGTCCTGCACTAATCTCACTATTGCTACACTTGAGTCAACTGCTGCTGACACTGCCAATCCTTCTCATTGGTGGTCTTCCTCTTCTTCTCTGACCCTACACTTTACCAAACATGATATCCTTCTCCAGGGACTGCTCCCTCGTAATAATACATTTGAAGCATGAAAGACAAAGTTTGTCCATTCTGGCTTCCAAGGAGCATTCTGGTTGTAATTTCTTCCAACACAGATTTATTTGTTCTCTTAGCTGTCTATGATACTTTCAATATTCTCCTTCAACACCATAACTCAAATACATCAATTATTTTACAGCTTTCCTTATTCACTGTCCAAGGCATATGAGGTTATTGAATGTACTGTGACTTAGGTCAGATGCACCTTACTCCTCAAATATCTTTCCTCTTGAACTCTGTTTGCCCCAGATGCATCTTACTCCTCAAATATATTTCCTCTGAACTCTATTTGCCCCTAACGTGAATTTTGGCACACTATTTGGCCTCTCCTTTAAGTCAAACCATTGCAATGTTTACAATGCATTCTCCTTCACATTTGGTGAAAATTAATCTAGCTCTTTAGGTATTATGTAGAAGCAAACAGATATTTTATTTTAAACTGCAAAACATGTGATTGGAAACTCTGCCCAAAAGTTCAGTTCCTCCTCCCAAAAAAGAAGTGATAATCTTTAGTAGTTGGACTTTTCTGGTCTAGTCTGTCTTCTGTTTATTCTGCAGATATTACCCCCAAGTGTCATATGTTGCTCTTTTTCAAGTTATCTGCCCTGGGATATCACTTTTTTAGTTTGGGCTTTAGGGAATATTGAGGGACCTTGGGTAGGGGTTTAGAAGTATCAATTTGAATTTTTATAAATTCAGCTGAAAGTCATTGTCTGCCATCTGTAGATGATGTTGCCCACAGAAAGTCAGGGGCCAATATGGAGTTGATTTATTTTATGAGGCACTAATGATGCAAGCAAGATGATTTGGGGTAGGGTAAGTGTTTGGGCATATCAAAAAGCATCCTCCTGAGAACTATCTGCATAATACTGGACTTATCTCTGACAGCTTAACAAGCTCTCCTGCTACTTTGTACATTGCAGATTTCATTTCTACTTGAAGAACAAGACCCTGCCTAATAATTTAACAAGTATGTCAGGGCTTAGTAAAAATGTATGATTGTCCTCAATAAGTCCCAAAGAAGTACTGATTTGTTGAGAATGGATTAAAAGTTGTTCTTGATTAATTACACCCATGTTTTGAAAAGTTTTGAACTCCCAGGTAGGTTCTTATGTAGACATAGAATTCAAAATGCTGATAGCTGTATTAATTAAATTTGTCATTCTCCTTATTCACATGGTGGCTGGTTTTTCCTGAAAGATCTTGGACCACCATCAGAAAAATCCCTTTATTGTTCCCAATTCCTGTCACTCAACCTTAGGAGGCAGAGGGGTACATGGAAATTGCCCATTTTATTCTTCAATTTTAAGCAATATATTTTAAATTGTCTGAGTACCTTTGAGGCACAGTTGAAGCCTGTAATTGTTATAGTTATAAAATCATCAATTTATTCTGCCTTGCCTTAATTCTTTGCTTGGCATCTTTAGACTTCTGCTCTAGGGTTTTGGATAACTTACAGGCCAGATTAGTGAAGTCTGCAATCAGAGCACTTTCCCAATTCAAATTATGTCTTTTGACCACATTGACTAGTTCAGGATCAAGTCCATTAATAAATTCAAGTTGAAAGCAATCATAGATCAATGGTCATTCAAGGTAAAACCTGAGTATTTAACAAAGAGTTTAGTAAGTCTGTCCCAGTAATTACAAATGCTTTTATATTTTGCCCACTTACAGGCTTAAATCTTGGCAAAGTCTATTTTCCTGGAAAAAGTTCTGGGGATGTTGTTATTAAGTGCCATTGAGCCAGTTCTGACTCATCATGGCCCTGTATAGGGTTTTCAAGGAGTGGCTGGTGGATTTGAACCACTGACCTTGTGGATAGCAGTCCAGTGCTTATCCTACTGTGCCACACCAGGACTCCATCTGTAATCTATGCTATATTACCTAGCTTCTTTTAAAAAGACCTCCAGCAGTCCTAGATAACAGTTCTTGGTAACAGGGATTCTCCTGGGTTCTGCCATCCAAACTCTTCCATTTACAAATGAGATTTCCCTGGTGTAATAACATTATTAACTAGTTTATACAGAGCCATGCTGATATGTCAAGGTGAAGATTCTAAATTCTTTAAAAAATTTATAAGGATTCTCATGGTGATTTGGGAAGTCCTTCATAACAGTCCAGAATTCTACTTTGCCCAAGGGATAAATCTTATTTGAGGATGATCCCCAGTATGCTCAAGGAGTTTTACCTTAAGGAGTATCTCAGGGTACAACTTGCTCTCTACCAATAAGGCACAACATTTTCAGGATAATAAGTAAGTTGAGCTAAAGAGTTACCAGAATAAGAAGGGAACAGTGGGTATAGAGAGGCAGTTGCCAGAGGAACAGCAGGAGAAGGGTAAGTAGAAAGGTTTGGGTCAAGCAAAGAATAGGTTTGGCATTGAAGTTTCTTGATTGTTTAGCTTGTTTGGACACAGTATCTTATTGAGACATGAATTTACTTTTGTCTTTTCTAGGATTCTAAAAATCATGGACCTTGTGGTTAGCCTCCCTCTGATCTTATTGCTGTTGTGAAGTGCCGTCAAGTCAGTTGAACCCATAGAAATCCTGTATAGGCTTTCCGAGGAGCAGTGGGTGAGCTTGAACCACCGATCTTGCAGTTCAAACAGCTTTGCAGTCTGTCACATTAACTCACAGCACCATACCAGGACTCCTTAGTCCTAAAACCTTTATATTCTAATTTACTGTGTAGAAAACTCAGTGTGTGCGTCATTGAGTCACTGATCCTTGAGGTCTCACTTAGTGAGTACATGATAATAATTAAGATATAAGACTGAACTAGGACAGTATTGCTTAGCCATAGTGCTGGAGTCCCTAGAGGAGGGCCCACCTGGTCCTTATAAGTTGTGTCCCCCATCTCATTAAGTAACAGACAAAATAAGGATCATTTAAGCCTGATGCATCCATAGAGAAACAAAGGTGTTCAGGCCCTGGTAGGACTTCGACAAAGACGTTCAGACAAAGAACAGACACGAAGGCAGAATGCTCAATAAATCCTTAGAGAGCTAAGCCTGAAATGCAGGGGCCTCAATCCAATAGTATTACTTCCAAGCAAGTCCTGAGAACTCAGATGAAACAGAGGAGCAGAAAGGGTTTGTTACTGGCCCCATGCTTTAAGATCCATGACTCTTAGAGTCTGCAGAATGAATATACTTTCAGTTATCACCAACTATGTGAATTCGTAGCTGGTTGACTGACTCTTCCTAAATAATGTTGGTCCATTTGACCTCCAGGCCCTGGACTCAGCTAAGTTCAAAATATTTAATTAATAAGAGTAGCTAACATAGGAAGTATGGGAATTTCTTCATACAATAAGCACTGGACTATGACCCACAAGTTCCTCCAATTGCTCCGTGGAGAAAGATAAAGCTTTCTGCTCCTGTGACAATTTTTAAAAGTCTCTGAATCCCTATGTAGGGTCACTGTGAGTCTGAACCAACTTACTTTAGACCAAAAATTGTAAACACTTTACATGTACTAATTGAGTACAATTGAGTACAAAAGTCCTATGAAGTAGTTATCATTATAATTTCCATTGATACACACAAAAAAAGAATCAAAGATAAGAAAGGCAAGGATACCCACCCAAGTTATACAGCTGGTACACAGAACCAGGATTTTTCCTGACAGTCTGACTCCAGAGCTCAGATTTATTTCCATTTAGCTCACATGACTCTCTATCAACTCTCTATCAATTTGTAAAACAAAAAGTCAGGCTTATTAAGTTTATATATGGTTTTAAACCAAGAGAACTGGGTAATTTGTTGGATGACAGAATCAAGACAAGTAGAAATTAATAAGATAAAATTCAAAAGGGATAAAAATGCAAAACTTGCATTTATATTCAGCAAAATTAATTGCGTACATGTAAAAAGAAGTACTTTTATAACAATTTATGTAAAGCACTAAGATGTTTCAGCTGACTAAAATCTCAATATGAATCAACAGTGTTATATTTCCTGTTAATAGCATTCAGACTAAATGTGTATCCAGATTGAAAGAAACACTTCTGAGTTCTCAGTGGCCAGACAATCTCTATTGAGCTATGTTCTAGAATCTCTCTCTTTTTTAAACTGTTTATTGGAAACTGAGTGATGGTTTACAGAGCAGATCATTTGTTTTACATTGAAAAAGTCATCTACATTGCTTCATTACAATGATTGCAAAACCTTCCATGTATCAACAGTTAACAGTATTTGCCTCTATTTGCTTTAATATTACATTTCCTGTGTCTGCCACTTCCTTCATCTTTCCTCCTTCTTGTTATATGTTTTCTGTCCTGTCACCAATGTTAACATGTTAAGATATGTCTACCTTCTAGAACGTGAAAAGTTTTCCCTAGGAGTAGGGCTGCTAATATTACTGTCAGCAGTTCAAAACTACCAGCATCTCCACAGGAAAAACATGAGGCTTTCTGCTTCCATAAAGATCCTGTTGTTTTTGTTGTTGTTAGGTGCCACCAAGTTGATACCAAGTCCTGGCAACCCGATGCACAACAGAATGAAACACTGCCCAGTCCTGGACTAACCTCACAATTGTTGCCACGTTTGAGCCCATTGATGCTGCCACTTTGCCAATCCATCTCACTATGGGTGTTCCTCTTTTTTTCTGACCCTCCACCTTACCAAACATGATATCCCTCGCCAGTGACTAGTCCATCCTGACAATATGTCTGAAATATGAGAGACAAAGCTGTCCATTCTGGCCTCCAAGGAGCACCCTAACTATACTTCTTCCAGCACAGATCTATTTGTTCTTTTGGTAGCCCATGGTACTTTCAATATTCTCTTTCAATACTGTAATTCAAATGCATCAATTTTTCTATGATCTTTCATATTCACTGTCAAACTTTCACATGCATATGAGGTTATTGGACATACTATGGCTTGGGTCAGGCATACCCAAGTCCTCAAGCTAATATCTTTGTTCTTTAATACTTTAAAAAGGTCTGTATAGCAGATGGCCTATTACAATATTGTTTAATTTCTTGGCTGCTGCTTCCAAGAGTGTTGATAGTTGATCCAAGAAGAATGAAGTCTTTGACAACTTCAATCTTTTCTCTGTTGATAAGAGTGTTGTTTACTGGTCCAGTGGTAATGATTTTTGTTTTCTTTACATTGAGATGAAATCCATACTGAAGGCTGTGCTCTTTGATCTTCATCAGTAAATGTTTTAAGTCCTCTTCACTTCCAGCAAGCAAGGTTGTATCATCTGCATATCGCAGGTTGTTAATGAGTCTTCTTCCAATCCTGATGCCACGTTTTTCTTCATAGAACCCAGCTTCTAAGATTATTTGCTCAACATACAGGATGAATAAGTATGGTGAAATAATATAACCTTGTCACATACCTTTTTTAATTTTAAACCCTTCAGTGTTCCCATGCTCTGTTCTAACTGCCTTCTGGTCTATGTACAGGTTATTCATGAGCACAATTAAGTGTTCAGGAATACTCATATTTCACAGTATTGTTAGTAGCTTGTCATGATCCACACAATCGAAGGCCTTTGCATAGTCAATAAAGCACAGGTAAACATCTTTCCGGTATTCTCTGCTTTCAGCCAGGATCCATCGGACATCAGCAATGATATCCCTCATTCCACATTCTCTTCTGAATCCATCTTGAACCTCTGGGAGTTCTCTGTCAATGCGTGCTTGCAGTTGTTTATGTATTACCTTGAGTAAAAATTTACTTACGTGGGATATCGGAGATAATGTCCGATGATTTCCACACTCCACTGGGTCACCTCTCTTTGGAATGGGCACAAATGTAGAACTCTTCCAATTAGTTGGCCAGATAGCTGTCTTCCAAATTTCTTGGCTTAGGTGAGTAAGTGCCTCCAGTGCCATCTCACTTTGTTGAAAGATTTTGATTTGTATTTCATAAATTCCTGGAACCTTGTTCTTTGCCAATTCCTTCAATGCTCCTTGGACTTTTTCCTTCAGTATCATTGGCTCTTGATTATATGCTACCTCTTGAAATGGTTGAACATCGACCATGTCCTTTTGGTACAGTGACTCTGTGTATTCCTTCCATCTTCTTTTGATGCTTTCTGCATCATTCAATAATTTGCCCAGGGAATCCTTCAATAACGAAAGTCGAGGCTTGAATTTTTCTTCAGTTCACTCAGCTTGAGAAATGCTGAGAGTGTTCTTCCCTTTTGGTTTTCTGACTCCAGATCTTTGCACATTTCATTGTAATATTTGACCTTGTCTTTTTGAGCTAAGCTTTGAAATTTTCTGTTCAGCTCTTGTTCCTCCTCATTTCTTCCATTTGGTTTAGCATATCTAGGCTGGAGAGCAAGTTTCAGTGTCTCTTCTGACATCCATTTTGATTTTTTCCTTCTTTCTTGTCTTCTTAATAACTTTTGCTTTCTTCCTGCATGACGTTCTTGATGTCATCCCACAACTCATTTGTTCTTCAATCTTTAGCGTCTAATGTGTCATTGGAAACCCTTTACAGGGTCACTATGAGTTGGAACTGACTCCAAGGCACATAATCATCACTACTACCCACCCCGCCCCACATCTATCATAGATTTTTGTTTGTTTGTTTGTTTCCTTTCAACCAATCATATATCTTGCTTCATTTCATTGATTATAGCCTCTTCCCTGCAACAACAACCCTGATTCCATTTGTGGCTTCCCTTTTACATCGTATTTTTCACAAATGAACCAAGAAAAATTATTTGATGTACACACACAAAACAAAAACTATATATTCATTTTAAATCCAATGGGAACATTTTGCAAGGCAGCTTTCTGCCCCAGGTGCACAGCCTTTCTCAGTCCATGGGCCTAGAGTCCTCTTCTAGGACTCTTTATGGCATTACCTCTCTATGGAAAAGCCTCTGCCACCATGTCTGCTGTCATGGTTTTTCTGGGTAGGATCTCAGGCTCCACTCAAGCTCTTCTTTCTTGATGGTCCTGGGGTCTCTGTTCCTGAAATGAAAGATTAACTCCTCCTCCTTTTAGTTACACATCTTCTACAATCACAGTTGAGACAATCGCAATTAATACTGCTAAAAAATACTCAAAATTGAATCATAAAATCCTATCACCATCATCCCCCATCCTCTTCCACTAGATCCATCTGGAAAAGAGGAAAACTATTCAGTGGGGATTCTACCTTACCCCCTCATTCTGAAACTAAGCACACGTATGACAGCTTGTAAATCAGCCACTTAGTGCCCCCATTTTTGATAGCTAATGTCAAAGTTGTCCATCTCTATCAACCCAGTGTACTGAGGAAACAAGCTTGCTCTCTGATATGAAGAATTCTTCCATTTCAGTTGGAATTTTGAGCAACTGCATCCATAAGCAAAGATCTAGCACCCAGTTCATCAAATTGTAGCAATTTATGCTTGCTTACAATATCAAATTTCTTTATAATTATCTGGTCGAGTTCTGGTAAGCTAGCCATCCAAGCGACATCAAATTGGTGTTATCTGCAAGTCTGGGAGTTCTTGCATGCCTCCCCATACTTCAGACCAGCTGGCTGCTTCACTGTTAGCTCTAGCCCCCAGTGGCTAAATCAGTTATCAGTAAGCGATAAGAGTTCACACATCTCCCTAAACTTCTGACCAGCCAACCCTTCCTCTTCTGTCTCTCATCTCAAGGTCAACAAATTCCAACTCAGCCCAGGTCATCATTGCTGCATTACTCCCACTTCCACTCACAAGTAGACCAGGGCAGTCACCAGAGCATACTAGACCACTCATGGATTCCCTTTGAGTTTGAAACTTAGAAGGAGGTTTTCCCTGATGGGTTGACTTGTCTTGCCTTGATAACTCTAAGCCAAATAGCTTGCTTGATACTCTAATAGTCAATCAGTTTGCTTTTTTCCTGCTAGTCTTTCTTTCAAAAAGTATCGTCTATTCTTCTAGCTGTTCCAGGCTGGTCTGCATGTATTTTCAAGTGGGAATGTCACACCTTAGAAGGTGCTGAATAAGACCCAGGATTCTACCTAAGGCCCTATACTCCACAAAGGCTTAATAAGAAGCCTGTTTCCCTAGGCAAATGGAAATTTCTCATTTTAAGATAGGTTTTAGCCATTTAACATGTGCTCAGATAAGCTAGGCTACTAAAGAATTCTCATCAGATGAGTAATAGTTAAATAAATATATTATGTCTGATGACAAAACATTTTGGGATAAGCAGAAAGAAAATTGATATTTCATAATCCACACAAATAATTTAAAAATATGCTGATTGCAGGATAGTTTCATAAAAGATAGAGAACTTATTTTATATTATCCAAAAAGATGAACCAAAGCCACGGAACCAAAGTTATGGGAAACCAACTTTCAGCACAATATTCAAGAAAGAAATTTCTTATAAGCTGTTATCTGAAAATTAAATGGATGATAACTGATAGGCAAAAGGAGTCTTTATTAGATATACATACTGGAGTTTATATAAGTAAAGTAAATTGGTATGTAGGCTTTGATTTAAAATAGTATAGTAGAGAAAATGTGGATAAGAGATTGCTAAACTAAGAACAGCAGAAGAGGTAACTGCTTAAGTTAGCTGATGAACACAGAGGAATTCCTTACACAGTTAACCCTGGAATAATATGGGTCTGAACTGTGCATGTCCACTTATATGGGATTATTTTTCCTGTTTCTATTTGAGTGAGCTCAAATGTTGGGAATATCTGCTTAAAATGCCATGCAATAGTAATCATCTCTGTGTGAGCGGTAACCAAAACATGTGTTCAAGTGGGAATGATTAGTGTCACACAGTACTTTAAGTTCACTAATAACGCTTGAGTTTATCACAATAAAACAGGAAAATAATTCTGTATAAGTGGGCCTGCACAGTTAAAGTCAGTGTTGTTCAAGGGTCAACTCTAAATTATATGTGAATTCATAACTGACCTGGGGCGGGGGGCAGTGAAGTTCATATCCCTAACTCCTGTGCTGTTCAATGGTCAACTGTATAATATGTGCATGTAATCAAAAGTTTTAATTAGACAAAAGGAACACATTATGATAAGAGTCAGTGAGGTCCTTGTCTTTGGATATATTCATACAGAAACCAGAGGTCCACTTTGAAAAGATGTTACAAGTATGTAATATTGCATTTGAAGGATCTAAGATTCTGATTCTGAACAGAAAGCCAGCAAAACTATAGAATAATTCAGAGAAGATAACCCCTGCCCAGTCTCTCATGACCTGACAGTATTTTGCTGCCTGCTCATCATGTCTCCTATGTTCTTTTGCTCTTTGGATCACCTATCCCCTCTCTGAGCATTTAGATGCTATCAAGGATGATTACTGTACAACAGAAACTTGCATAGTAAATCTTGTAGCTAAGAAACCAAAAGCTGTCAATTAGCCTTAACTGACAACTTTCTCAAACCTGAGATTTCACACATAAAAATAGAATGTCCTTTGAACAGAGAATCACAATATTTCACCCTTCTCATAGCTATGATCTGAAATCTACCAGTAGTTATGAGAAGGCTCAAAATGGAGCACAAATGCTATCAAATGTGAAGGCTTGAGAACTTCCTAGGGAAGTGGGTTGAATACCACATTAGTTGGTTTTTTTTTTTTTTAAAAAAAAAGACAAACAACACATTACAACTTGAATATGTAAACAGATGAAAGTGGTTGTCAGATATTTCAGTTTCTCACCCCTTCCAGGCATTGCACTTTCTGGTTCTCATTTGGTTGGAGTCATATTCTGGTGAATAAATTGTGAGTAGAGCATTTAATTGCCAAGACAGACATTCCATTTCTGTCTTTTTCCACTGGCATGGGCACCAACAATGTTCAAAAAGTGGGTGTGCACCTATTTGGGTCCTTGAGTGATGCCCATAAGCAAAACTCCTTTGAGTGTCTTTGATGAATATATAGCTTGAATAAAAGATAAGCTTCTATTGTTCTAAACAACATATTTTGGAGTTGGTTCTTGTTACATATGTGAGGTTGCTATTGTTAAGTGTTGTTGGGTTGGTGCCAACTCATAGCAACCTTATGCACAACATAAAAAAAACACTACCCAGTTCTGTGCCTTCCTCATAATTGTTTTTACACTTGAGTCCATTATTGTTGCCATGATACCAATTCATCTTATTAGGGCTTTCCTCTTTTTTGCTAACCCTCCACTTTACCAAGCATGAAGTGCTTCTCCAGGGACTAATCCCTCCTGATAACATGTCCAAAGATTGAGAAACTTAGAAGGTAGCCAGTCTGCCTTCTAAGGAGTATTCTGGTTGTATTTCTTCCATTACAAATTTGCTTGATCTTCTGACAGTTCATGGTACTTTCAATAGTTTTCTCCAGCACCATAATTCAAATGTAACAATTCTTCTGTGATCTTCCTTTTTCATTGTCCAACTTTCATGTGCATACAAGGCAATTGAAAACACCATGGCTTAAATAAGGCACACCTTAGTCCTCAAACTAATAACTCTGATCTTGTGCAGCAAATTTACCTAATGAATTACATCATTTGATTTCTTGACTGCTACTTCCATAAGTGTTGATTGTGGAAACAAGCAAAATGGAGTCTTGGACACCTTCAATTTTTTCTCCATTTATCATGATGATATTTATTGGTCTAGTGGTAAGGATTTTTGTTTTCTTTACATTGAAGGGCAACCCATACTGAAGTCTGTGGTTTTTTATCTTCAGCAGTAAGTATTTTAAGCAAGCAAGGTGATATCATCTGCATGTTGCAGGTTGTTAATGAATCTTCCTCCAATCCTGATCCCACCTTCTTGTTCATATAAACCAGCTTCTTGGATTATTTGATCAGTATACCTATTGAATAAGTATGGTGAAAGAATACTACCCTGTAGCCCACCTTTTCTATTTTCAACCATTCAGTATTCCCTTGCTCTATTCACACGACTGCTTCTTGGTCTATGTACAGGTTCCTCATGAGATCAATTAAGTGTTCTAGAATACCCATTCTTCCCAATACTATCCATAGCTTGTCATGATGTGCACAGTCGAAATCCTTTTCATAGTCAGTAAAGCCCAGGTAAATAACTTTCTGATATCTCTGCTTTCAAGATCCATCTCACATTAGCAATGATACCCCTAGTTCAAAGTCCTCTTATAAATCCTGCTTCAATTTCTGGCATTTTCCTGCCTGTGTACTATTGCAATCATTTAAAAATTATATTCTGCAAATTTTTACTCGCATGTGATATTAACGATATTGTTTGATGATTTTCACACTCCATCGGGTCACTTCTCTTTGGAATGGGCACAAATATGGATCTCTTCTAATCAGTTGACCAAGTATCTGTCTTCAAAATTTCTTGGCATAGATGACTGAGTGCCTCCAATGCTTCATCACTTTCTTGAAATCTTTCAATTTGTACTCCTTCAAATTCCCAGAGCCTTGTTTTTCACCAATGCCTTTAGTGCAGCTTGGAATTCTTCCTTCAGTACCATCAGTTCTTGATCATATGCTACCTCTTGAAATGATTGAGAATAAACCATTAGGTATAAGTTTTAAATGACCTACAAGAGTCTTACCCTTTGGTGCACAGACAATGCTTTGTATATAATGAGATATCACTTCCATTATGACAAAATAACTTTTATAGATGTTATTAAGGTCCCTTAATCAGTTGACTTTAAATTCATCAAAAGGGAGCTTATCTTAATTACCTACTCAGATGAGTTCTTAAGGGAAATAAGAAAGAGAAGCAAACATTTTCCTGCTCTCCTTCCATCTTAAAAATCAAAAGTACTATGTTATGAACTACCAACCGAAGGGGGTTGTGTCCAGAATCTGAGACCAGGTCCCATCTAGCCACCAATAATCAGTGATTATGTTGTGATTATTCTAGTGTTAGAAAGAGGTTGGAAAGCAGAAAAATTGTATTAATGAATAACATATCTCTATGGTGGAAGACCAGAAACTACTAAAATGAATGAAGTGGTTCTGTATAAAATCCTATGGAACAATCTTCAACATATTTTTTTGTAGTGAAAACAAGGTGCAGATTATATATATACCTATCATCAATGTCTAAATAAGGTAAAGTTTGAGGTTTCATTGTATAAACTTTAACAGTGCCTGAATTTTTCCCATGTTCACAGTCTTTTCAATTATTTTAAAATAATAGGATATAAGTGAAAAATCAAGACACATGTATTGGCTGTATACAGAATTCAAATCAGCATACTGTGTACACAATTGCACAGAAAATGTTTGTTTAGCAATGCATTACATGAGACATGGTTGCAAAATTTAATGGTAACAACAGAGAATCACAACTTTGGCATTAAGTAAAAAAAAAAAAAAAAAAACTATTCTGTATGTTAATGAAGTCCCAAGAGAAGTCGTGACAAAGAGATGCAGAGGCTAAAACTATCAAAAGAGCCAGGCTTTGAAGAAGAGCACCCTCTCTGACATTGTAGTGTCAAAGTAATCATATAAAATGTTTGTCCCCCTTGTAGTCAAGTCTGTATCTGCTGAGTTAGGTGCTAAGGAAGATAAACTGGGCTTGTAGCAAATGCTTCTAGTACCTTGAGCTCCATCTCCTTGACCCTTCTCTGAATCTGACTGCAGCTCTGCTAGGAAGTTATATAAATCTTGATAGCTTCTTACCCTGTTTTTTTCACTCTAAGACTTTTGCCAAAGGAACGTGAAGCAATCCCTAGAAGTGCTCAGTAATTACGATCTTTGAGGGAAACCTTCAACCAATGATCAATGGACAGCAACAAATAAATATCTAAGCCTTCCATGGGATATCAAAACATTATATAAGCTCTGTGAGTTTATATGCATTGAACCTCTATTGCTTACAGTAGCAAAGATCTTTGTTGGCTTTGCCTTCTCCCTATGTCAGTCCCTAACAATGCACCAGCAGTTGAGCACCCCCCATCCATCAGAGCAGGTTTGCATGTTGCTATTGCTGATACTGAAGGGAGTCCTGGTGTGGCACTGTAAGCTAGCATTCAAGGAACAAACAAGATGGTGGATCAGGTGGAAGTGCAGTAAGGAGCTCCACCAGCAACAACACAGAATACCTGACCAAGCAGGCTCAAGGGATGGTCCCAGAACTCTGAACCACATATGAAGGAATATTTGTAAGGTTGAAAGGCTTATAGCTGAAGGAATTTGTGGCAGAAGCAAGAAATCCATTGCTTTCTAGTTTGGGATGCTCAGCTGCTCCAGGAGCTGCCATCTTGTGTGAGATCAAATGGGGAAAGGATCAGAGTAGCCACAGATGCCTGGCAGAACCATGGAGAAACAGGTGTGGACATTCTTTTCTTTTGGTATCTGTTCATTGGTCCCTTGCTGTCTGAGCACCTCCATTTTGGTGACTATAGGGGTGCCTGAGCTA
>NW_006408535.1:7299491-7302394 GCF_000296735.1 Chrysochloris asiatica | reverse complement strand
CCACTGAATAGCTGTCATCTTGTCTAGATGGGTCTGGTAAAAAGAGATGGTGATAAGATTTGTAAGATTTCAATAGTGAATAATTGTTATCATGACTAATTGTGACTGTCACAATTGTAAAGGTAGAAGTTTTGTAACAAAGCAAGGGGAGTGGTTAATTTTACAGTCTAGAAAGAGAGGGCCCTAGGACCATCAAGAAAGAAACACACAAGCAAAATGCGGAACCTTATCCAGAGAAGCAGCAACGCCAGAGATGGAGGCAGAGAGGGGGAGTGGCTGAGGACTCTAGATTCATGGACTAAGAAAAGAAGGACTAAGAGCTGGTGGCCAGGAGCAGACTTGCAGAATGTGCCCTTTGGAGATATAAATTAAATTATTATATATCCCTGAGTGGCTGTTTTTGTTTGTTTGTTTTTTTAAAAAAAAGCTAAAGTGGATAGAGTGAAATACTGTTAACTGATGGTGCATGGAAGGGATTGTAATCAATGTAATGAAACAAGGCATATGATTTGTTGAATGTAAAACTGATGATATGCCCTAGAAACTTTCACTCAATCCACAATAAAAGCCAATAAAAACCTTTAAAAAAAAAAAAAAAAAGATAAGCACTCAACCATAAGGTCAGTTTGAACTGCATGGAGTTGGTTCAAACTCACTAGCTCTGTGTAAACCCTAAACAGGGTCACTATGAGTTGGAACCTACTCAACAACACTTAGCAACAACATACAATACAACAACAATAATACAGAAGAGGTTTCAGCAGAGCTTCCAGACTGAGATAAACTAGGAAAAAAAGGCTTCACAAACTACTTCTAAAAAATAAGGCAGAGAAAATCTAAGGGATCACAACAGTTCAATCTGTAATGGATCACAGGGATGGCGCAGGACTCAGCAATGTTTTGGTCCACTGTAAATGTTGTCATCATGAGACAGCAGCAAACATCATCTCGTTCTCTTATTAAATGCATACTATGTTTTTTGTTGTTGGTTTTTCTTAAATAAATATGGGTGATTGCTAACTCTGTTATATTCCAAATTCTCCTGGATATTATAAATGTAGTTTTTTCACTGTTATTGCTTTTGTATTAGTAACAGTTACTGGAGTGCAAGCAATGACAGTTACTTGGAGTAGTAACTTGATTAGTAACAGTTACTGGAGTGCAAGCAAAGAAAAAGCACAGAATTGGCCCTGTTGAAGTGTGATGCAGTGGAGATGAACAATGCGGATTTCAAAAGAATGGGGAGGGACAGGAAACTGATTTTGTGATTTGCAATTGTACAAATGTGACTAATCATGATTAGACTGGGAAAAAGAAAAATACCTAAAGAAAACCATATAACAAAGCCCAGGAAACACCAAAAGTATGTTGTTTTAATCTGTGGACTATGCAAAATAATATAGAATTGTTTCTTATAATATTATTTCTAGTGACAATCTAAGCTAATAATGTTGGTAAGTGCCACTGAGTCAGTTCTGACTCACAGCAATGCTGAATTGGGTTTCTGAGGAGCGGCTGGTGAACTTGAACTACCAACCTTGTGGTTCAAAATGACTTTGCAGCATAGTGCGTTAACCCACAGCACCACACCAGCACTCCACAAGCTTAAATTGGTGGTGGTAATGTGCCATGGAGTCAGTTCTGACTAATAGTGATCCTGCATAGGGTTTCCAAGGCTGTAAATCTTTACAGGAGCAGAAAATCTCATCATTCTCCCACAAAATGGCTGGTAGTTTCAAACTGCTGACCTTGAAATTAACAGTCCAATTCATAACCACTATGCTACCAGAGCTCCTTACGCTAATATTAAGTGCATCCAATAAAAGTGATTATGCTGTCTCTCTAGCAGAAAGGATTCTACAATGAGACAGATGGAATGAGGCCTGTTCTAAAAAGGCTAACGTGTAGTTGCTCTCCTGGCAGAAGACATTTTAAACACTCACTAAATTTTCCTTAATTTCATTTTGCCTAGTTATGCTTCATATGTCCCAACTAACACAGCAAATAATCCCCTTTGGCCCTTGTTGTGTACTGCCTTTGAAATGTGGAACACTTATGATTCTGTCCTTCCCTAGCTAGCCAAATCTACTCATCAATCATCTTAATCTCATCTCATTCAATCATTCTAATTACCCTGCTATGAATTCTTTCTTGCTATCTATATGTACCAAGGTTTCCAAGTAAAGAGTCTCATCAGAGAAGGAAGGTGCCTAATAGGAGGACTTTGGGAAGATTTCAATTTAAATAATAACAGAAAATTTAAAACAGCTCTCTTGATATGGAATTGGCAAAGTTTCTATATGAAGCTCTGGTGGCTTTTTGGGTTAGATTTTGAGCTGCTAAACACAAAGTTTGCAATTTAAACCCACCAGCTGCTTAGAGGAAGAAAGATGAGGCTGTCTGCTCTCATACAGGTTTACAGTTTCAGAAACAATGTCTAGAGTTGCAATGAATAGAAAATGACTTGGTAATAGATGAGTATGTATACAGAGGGAGAGAGGGAGTGAGAAACCCAGGGGAAGCAGGTACAAGCTCATGGTTCTTTGCTTCAACAAAGGAGCCCTGGTGTGGTGCTGTAGGATAAGCATTGGACTGTTAACCATTAAGTCAATAGTTCAAACTCACCAGCCATTCCTCGGAAATCCTATACAGGGTCACTATGATGTATGTGTATGTGTATATGTATGTATGTATATATGTATGTATGTATGTATATATTGTCGTTGTCAGGTGCCATCGAGTCATAACCGACTCATAGCAACCCCATGCACAGCAGAATGAAACAATGTCCGATCCTGGACCAACCTCACTACCACTGCCACACTTGATGCCATCAATGATGCCACCTGGCCGATCCATCTCATTGGGCATCTTCCTCCTTTTCTCTGACCCTCCATCTTACC
>NW_006408535.1:7295280-7299173 GCF_000296735.1 Chrysochloris asiatica | reverse complement strand
TATAGGATTGCTACGAGTCTAAATCTATTGGTTGGCAGTGGGTTTATATATAATTTCTTCTATAATAGTTAAAACATAAAATAACTCTTTTGTCTACCCTTGAAATTTATACTGCATTACAGAGCCTGTAGAATTTGTAAGCTATTCAATTTCACAAGGGAAACTTAGGACATTCAGATTCCTCTCCATTGGGACAACTATTTACACTTAGATTTTTCCTTAGATGTACCTGTTCCCTTTGTGTTATTCCTTTTGATGTTGGTATAATTAAGCTGATTGCAGCCTCATTTGGCCACTATGTTCAAAGAAAGAAGCCTAGAAGCAATTCAAAATGATTGCTCTGTGCACTTTCCTTTCTCCCCTACTCAGTCTGAAGACAGTTGTGTAGCTCCAAGTTTTGCACTGTTAGTAGTAGGGAAGATTTTATTCTTTGTAAGTCATCACCAACCCTTTACTCTTTTACCAGACTGGCTTCTTCTGGAGGATGTTTTTTTTGTTGTTGTTGTTACTATTTTTTTTTTTTTGCTTTTAAAAACCATCATGCTTTCCTAAAGTCATGCAGGAGGCAGAAAACCCTGTCATTATTCCACACCTTTGTTCCTGTGATCACCTTCCCTTCCCCTTGTGCTTCCTCTCTCAAACAATTTGGTTTCTGAATCTCACTAGATGGAGGATGACTCTTTTGTAAATTACAGTACCCTGTATAGATCTGCAAGTTAACAAAAGGAAATTAAAGGGAAAAAGTAAACCTTTAATCCTTCTTAATAATTCTTAATTTTGTTATTGTTGCATGAAAAAAATACATGAGATGTATTTTTATTGATTTTTCTGATCAGGTTAATATTTCAATTTATATTTGAAAATTTTGACATTCCTGGTGATAACTGTGGAGAATTCCTCTTAAGAACATTCTAAATAATATATGAAAAGAAGCAAGAAGCAGAAATAATGTTTGTGAAGTGGCCACTTCACACCAACACACTGTCACATGTTCTCATTTGATTCTCACAGCAATTTCAGACTCTGCAGGCTATTAAACAAAGTACAGATGACCTGCTCAACTTATTAATTACAGTCACAGGTGAAAGGAAGCCTGTCTACTAATATTATCACAATGCTTCCCAGTAACAGACATACTTTCACTACTCTTCTATGGGGTCATAATCAATATCATAAACAGTACATGGAGTCCTCGTGTGGCACTGTGGGTAATGCATCAGACTGCAAAGCCATTTGAACTGCAAAGTGGGCAGTTCAAGCTCACCAATTGCTCTTCGGAAACCCTAAACAGAGTTGCTATGGGTCAGAACCAACTCAATGGCACGTCACAACAACAACAATATGTAATTTGGAATTGACTCCATGGCAACTAATTTATATGTAATTCAGATCAAAGTAACCACTCTTTCACTGGTTGAAAGGGTAAAAAGTCCAGACCTTAAATACATGTTTTCTTTAGAGAAATGATAAAAAATATATACATAATTTCTTGCTTCCTGCTAACCTCCCTGTGATGTTGAGAAATATTTTTTATAAATCCTAGTAGGGAGCTGTAATAGACAGCTCCACCATAATTTTCAATCCATTATTCCTAATCATATATCATGAGTGATCAGCAGAAAAATTTTTGACCAAGATATATATTCTAAAGTTGACTGGAAGATTTCTAGGAATGCTTTCATTTTCCTGATACAAATGCTTCCTTCTTCTTCTTACCTTAAATATAGATTTATTGGCTGGTCTTTCAACCATGAGGGAAAGTTCAAGGAAATCTTAAAAACGTGAGCCCTAACATTGCTAAATTGATGATCCTATAACAAATTGTTCTGTGTTTAAGCCATAGCAGTTGAGTTTTTGTTATTTGTATCCAAATACATTCTTAACTGACTAAGAACAAAGTTTTTCACAGTCCAAGAATTAGTTTATTTAAATGAGATGGTGTTTTAACAATAGGTTGTCTACATGCAAAGCAATCTAGATTAGGAACCTTCAATAGATTTTCTGTAATGATGGAAATATTCTAGAGCTGCATTGTTCAATTGGACACAGATGGCTAGTGAGCATTTACAATGAGGCCAGTGTGACTTAGGAAGTATATCTTTTATTTCATTTAAATTAATTTAATATAAATATGAATAGCCACATCTGGCTCCTAGCTACCATACTGATGAGCACAGATGTAGCCCATTTGGTGAGCTATGACAGGCAATGAGATGATACATTGAAAATTTGCACAATCCTACGCAAGATATCGGAATTATCTTTTATTCATCTTGAAAATAGGAAAAACATGAAGCAATAAGTAAAAAAATCCCATATTTGCCAAAAGAAACCAACGATGTTAATAGCTTTCAGATTGTCTCCATACCAGAGAGGAATTGTCAGGCAAAATGTTTTATGGTCCTGAACTAAAACATGACTAAAGCATTTGTCTTTGGGGTGAAGAAAAACAGAAAATTCAAAGGCTAAGAGCATGGCTACTGCCTCAATTTACTAAAAGGACCACATCAAAGCATTAATACAAGGTAACAAGTATTCTTAAGTTACATCAACAAAATAAAATCATTTATTTTCACTTCTATAAGGACAGAAGTGGGCAAGGCCTACCTTCAGCAAAGCCTGATCTCTGTGTATTTCTAATCCACTTCCCATTCAATCATTAATTTTCTATTCTATACTTAAAACTTTTTCTCCTGTTTATATCTCCCCTAATCACTTTCAAAGTCCATCCTATGGCTTTATATCCTTCTAGAACTCCTTGTATGGTGCTATAGAATCAGCAATGGACTGTCAACCAAAGCTCAACAGTTCAAACTCACCAGTTGTTCCTCAGAAATCCTATGCAGGGTCATTATGAGTCAGGACTAACTCAACAGCACTTAACAATAACAAAAAAAGTGATCTCATGGAGCCCTGGTGTGGCATTGTAGGATAATGCACTGGACCGCAAGGTTGGTTTGAACCACAAGGGCAACAGTTCAAACTCTCCAGCTGCTCCTCAGGAACCCTATACAGTTTTGCTATAAGTTGGTAATGATTAGACGTAACTTAGCAAGTGACACTATGCTTAAGTGCTCAGATGCTAACCAAAAAATTAACATTTGGACCTACCGAATAGCTCCATGAAAGAAAAGACATGGCAATCTGCTCCCATAAAAATTTTTCAGCCTAAAAAACCCCAGGACAATTCTATTCTGTCACACTGAGTTGCTGAGTCTAAATGAACTTGTCAGCATCCAAAAATAACAAGAATGTTTGACGTATGACTTTCTGGGATAAGTATCTGCCAATATTCTCAAGAATACTAAGAAGAGGTTCTAATTTGATAAAAATTCATATGATAGTTGAAAAGAAAGGAATATAACAATAAGGTCTTGGGGAAGATATGAGTATGTTTGTTAGTTGGAGTTTTAAGACATGTACAAGTCACAAGTAAGAAATTATCAACTCAGCTAGTGAGTTGTATACAGGGACAGGAGGTCTAAATAGAGAAGGAAGGGTGGAGAGGCATTAATCACTTAGAAAGAAATCTCAGACTTAAGTAGTTTAATAAGAATTATTTCATAAAATGTTAGGTCTGAGAGAGACACTAAGATAATTTAGCTCAACCCTCTCTTTACTGTTGTTGTTGTCAGGTGCTGCTGAGTTAGCTCTGACTCACAGTGGCACTATGAACAACAGAACGAAACACTGCCCAATATTGTGACATCCTCATAATTATGTTTGAGCCCATTATTGGGGCCACTGTGTCAATAAATCACTGCCCCTCCACTTTACCAAGCATGATGTCCTTATCCAGGGATTAATTCCTCCTAACAACATGTTCAAAGTACAAGAGATAAAGTCTTACCATTCTCACTTCAAAGGAGCATTTTGAAGAACAAATAAGATGG
>NW_006408535.1:7276654-7294493 GCF_000296735.1 Chrysochloris asiatica | reverse complement strand
ATGTTGGACAACATGAAGAAGAATAACAGGCATTATCAGCATTCCAGAACAGGAAGACTCACAGAAGTCCAAAGAAGAGATAGTTGAAGAACTTCTGGAAGAAAATTTCCCTAACATCCTGAAAAGCGAAGAGATACCCACTCAAGAAGCTCAATGAACCCCAGGAAGGATAGACCCAAAGAGAAAAACACTAAGAAATATAATAATCAAGCTCTCCAAAATCAAAGATAAGGACAGAATCCTGAAGGCAGCTAGGGAAAGAAAAGTGTAACATACAAAGGCAAGCAAATCAGACTAAGCTCAGATTTCTCAACAGAAACCAGGCAGGCAAGAAGGCAATGGGGTGACATATATAAAACCCTGACAGAAAAAAAACGGCCAACTAAGAATTCTCTACCCAGCATAGCTGTCAATCAAATACGATGGTGTAATCAAAACATTCCAGGATAAACAGGAGCTAAGGGATTTGCCAAAGCCAACCCTATGTAATGAAAAACATCCTAAAGGGAGTTCTGTGGACAGAGAACCAACAAGAACAGACAACCAGAGATTGACATGTGTGGCAGCATCACCCAGAAGTCAATTGACAAATGGAAGAGTCGAGAACAGAATAAAACTATAAGAACAAATTCAGAGAATCTGGGAGGTCAGTCTATGATCAAAACAATTACAATGTGAAAGAAGGTAAACACAGAGAAACAGAGATCTAGGTGGTGGGAAGATCAGGTAAATCACAGAATATAATAGACTGTCTTAAATGGAGGGAAAAGTTAAAGGACTATTAGGTAATCAAAATGGTGGGTTTGGGATAGGGGATTTGGGAGGAGGTAGGTGGAGGGGACAGTAGAGCACAGGGTAAAGGCAGACACATCATAGTTTGGGTGTTGGGGAGGGCAATACAAGAAGAGCAAGGAGGTGGAAGAACAAGGTAGATAGCGGACCGATGGAGACAGGTTTGCATGGCCTAAGTGGAACAGAGGTAAATAGTGATACATACTTAACCTTGGAACAACAGGGCTCTGTGATACAGAACACCCAAATTTGCAGATAGTACCAAATTTGACCTAGCCTCGATGGCTTGATAATCAGAACTTGACTAGAGGAAGATTAAAAAAAATTTTTTTTTTTTTTTCTGTTAAAGGAAACAAGGGTAAATTGCTACAACTTGACGAACCTGACCTATACTCATGGAGGTAATAACTCAAAATAGCAACAGAGAGGGAAGGATTCTTCACATCAAGTATCAATGCTGTCCCCTCTGTACACACGGTAGATAGGGATGGGCAACTTAGACATTGGCTACCTAAAATGAGGGGCCGATAAAGGCATGAAGTGACTGGCTTACAAGGTTTAAATAGGGAGTTTAAGAGTGTGTGGGTGGCGGAGAAAGAGTCCCCACTGAATAGTTGTCACCTTGTCTAGATAGGTCTGGTTAAAAAAGATGGGGATAAGATTCTTATGATTCAGTAGCAATTGTTATCATGTCTAATTACAACTGTCACAATTGTAAAGGTAGAAGTTTTGTAACAAAAATGGGGGAGCAGTTGATCTTACAGTCCAGAAACAAAAGATTCTAGGGCCACAGGGGGAGAAGAGCACAAGTGGAATGCCGGACCTTAACCAGAGAAGCAGCAACATCAGAGATGGAGGCAGAGATGGTGACATGGAGAGAGGGAGCGGCTGAGGACTCTGGATTCATGGGAAGAAACGGACTAAGAGATGGTGGCCATGAGGCAGACTTGCAGACTGTGTCCTTTGGTGGTATAAATTATTATATATGCCTGAGTGGGTTTTTTGTTTTTGTTTTTTAAAAAACTAAAGTGAATAGAGAGAAATATTGTTAACTGATAATGTGGTACATGGAGGGGAATGTAATCATTGTGATGAAACAAGTTGTATGATTTGTTGAATGTAAAACTGATGACCTTCCCTGTAAACTTTCACTCAATTCAAAATAAAAACTTATTTTAAAAAAAGGAATATTCTGGCTGTACTTTTTACAAGACAGATTTGTTTGTTCTTCTGGCAGTCCAAAGTACTTTAAATATTCTTCCCCAACACCATAATTCAAATGTACTGATTCTTCTACAGTGTTTCTTGTTCACTGACCAACTTTCACACCCTTGTGAGGTGACTTAAAATATGATGGCTTCAGTAATGCGCACCTTAGTCCTCAAACTGATATCTTCACCCTTGAACACTTTAAAACATCAGATTTCCCTAAACCAATACATTGTATAATTTCTTGATTTGTTGCTTCTATGAGTGTTGATTGTAGATCTAAGCAATATGAAGGCTTCGGTAACTTCAATCTTTTCTCCATTTATCATGATGTTATTTCTGGTCCAGTTGTGAAGATATGTGTTTTCTTTACATTGAGGTGCAATTCATGCTGAAGGCTATAGCCATCAATCTTCATGAGTATTTTTAATCTTTTTCGCTTTAAACAAGGAGGGTTGTGTCATCTGCATATCACAGGTTGTTAATGAATCTTCCTCCAATCCTGAAGTCATGTTCTTCTTCATATAATACAGTTTCTCAGATTTATTTACTCAGTATGTAGATTGAATAAATATGGTGAAAGATAAACCCTGGAGTACACCTTTCCTGATTTTAATCCATTCAGTATCCTCTTGTTCTGTTTGAATGACTGCCTCTCAGTCTATGTACAGGTTCCTCATAAGAACAAATAAGGGTTCTGAAATATCCATTCTTTGCAAAGTTGCCAATAGTTTGCATTGATCCACATATTCAATAATCTTTACATGGTCAATAAAGTACAATTAAACAACTTTCTGGTATTCTCTGCTTTTAGTCAAGATCCATGATATCCCTAATTGCACTTCTTCTTGTGAATTAAGCTTCAAATTCTGACAGCTCCCTATCAATGTACTGTTGGAACCGTTTTTGGATTATCTTCAGAATTTTACTTACATGGGATATTAATTATATTGTTCAATAATTTATATATTTGGTTGGGTCACCTGAATGGGCACAGGCAGAGATAGCTTCCAATTAGTTGACCAGCTAGCTGCTTTCCAAATTTTTTGGCATAGACTGGTAAGCACTTCCAGCATTGCATCAGTTTCTTGAAAGATTTCAATTTGTATTCTGCCAATTCCTGGAGCCTTATTTTTCACCGATGCCTTCAGTGCAGCTTAGACTTCTTCCTTCAGTACCACCAGTTCTTGATCATATGCTACCTGTTGAAATGGTTGAGCATCAACAAATTCTTTTTGGTACATCACTCAATATTTTGCCCATGATGTTGTTGCTTAAAGTGCCATTGAATCAGTGCTAACTCACAGCAACCCTGTATAGGGTTTCTAAGCACGGGTTGATGAATTTGAGCTGCCAAACCTGTGATCAAGAGTGGTCAGCAGTTCAGGGCTTACAGCACCACAATCAGGACTCATAGAATCCTTCAGACATCATTAAGTGGAGGATTAAAACATTACTTCAATTCTTTCATCTAGAGAAATACTGAGAGTATTCTACCCTTTTGAACTCCAGGTCTTAGCACTCTTTGTATAACATACTGCTAGAGCTGCCCTTTGAAATTTTCTGTTCATCTTTTTAAATTCCTCATTTCTTCCATTCACTTTAACATCTCTGTGCTTAAGAGAAAGCTGGGGATTCTCTTCTGGCATCCACTTTGATCTTCTGTTTCTTTACTGTCTTGCTTTCTTCCCGTATGATGTTCTTGATGTCATCCCACAACTCTTCTGGTCATTATTAGGGTCCAATGCATCAAGTTTGTCTTGAAATCATCTCTAAACTCAGGTAGTATGTGCTCAAGGTCATATTATGGCTCTCATTGACTTGTTTTAATTTTCTTCAACTTCAGTCTGAACTTGCATATAAGCAATTGATGATCTGTTCCATAGTTGGCCTTGTTTTGAATGAAGATATTGAGTTTCTCTATTGTTTCTTCCCACAAATACAGTCCATTTTAATCCTGTATATTCCATCTGGTAACATCTATATGCATTGCTGTTGTTAGGTGCTGTCAAGTTGGTTCCTCATAGTAACCTTATGCACAACAGTATGAAATACTGCCAGGTCCTGCTCCATCCTCACAATTGTTACACTTGAACCCACTGCTGCTGCCACTGCCCCAATCCATATCAATAGGGATCTCTTCTCACTGAACTTCCACTTTACCAAACAATGTCCTTCTCCAAAGACTGGTTCCTCCTGATAATATACCTAAAGTATGAGATGAATTATCACTTTCTCCAGTCATATTTTTCGTGCTTTCCAACCTGAGGGGCTCATCTTCCATTATCATATTTCACAAAGTTCAGCTGCTATTCATAAGGTTTTCTGTGGCTAACCATTCAGAATTGGCTTACTTCTTCTTCCTAGTCTGTCTTAATCTTGAAACGCTTCTGAAACCTGGCCATCATGGATGACCCTGTTGGTACTTAAAGTACTAGTGCCACAGCTTCCAGCATCACAGCAACACAGAAGCCACCACAGTATAACAAGCTGATAGATGAGTTGTGGCTTTCTTTATAAAGACTATAAAATAGATCTAGAAAGAACAGCAGCTTATCTGAAATCAATCAGTCAGTGGTAAATTTAGGATTTGATCTAAGCCTCTAATTCTGTGTTCTTCCTTGATGCTATCCTATTGTGAGGAAAATCTGTATTTAGTTTCCTGAATTTTTTAGAAAATACATTGCAAAATGCTTGTAAGTCACAGATTTTATTCAAATACCTAGGTCTGTGTTCTAGCCTAAAAACCACCATTTTCAGTTTCTGTCCTTAGGCAGTCATTTAACCTATCTGGGACTCTGTTTCTTCATCTGCAACATGATGGTGATAATGATGCCCTTTTTATCTTATAGGATTCTCTTAATAACCAGAGCCGACACTGCATAAAAATGTGCTTTGCATGTCACAGTGTTTTATAATTTTAAGGTAACAGTATTGTAGCTTATTGCAATGGAAGGTTAAAGTCCATTTTTCATTATCTATGATGGCTCTACTCTTGAACCAAGCTATATTGAGACAGATTTTTTAAAAGATAACTTATTTTCCATACAAATTGAGCACCATAATCTCAAAGGAAAAGACCCACAGGCTTTTTAACAGATTTGGATGGAAAGATTCCTTGCATCTGTGTTTATGCTTCTAGTGTAAAATACTGCCTCTGACAAAGAAATCAGAAAATCTGTGACTCATTTTCCCTCTTGCTTACAAGATGACAGATAAATGGTTATATGCATCTATCTTTGGGGGCTCCAAATACACATATATTATAAGTTCAAGTCAAACACTTAGAAGCCACTTACAACTAAAGTATAAAAAAATCACCTCTTGCTGTCAATGAACCCTTAGATAACCTAATTTTCCTCACTGGGAATTAGTCTTAAGAACAAAACTATTTTAATTTTCCAGCTTTCTTACGAAAGGATTGTGAGCTCTGAGCTCTTTATTTCAATGTCTGTTTTTTCATTCTCCACTAAAGAATTTGTACAAAATGTGTTCCAGGCAATTACCAGAAAAACCATATAGCTGGATGTGCTTTATAGAGCAACAATCTATGGCATTCTTAATATTTTACTGCTAAATATACTCATATTTATACATTTATGCCATTTACTTTCAAAATAAGGAAAAATAAATTTGGTAATCATAAGCAGTTGGAATGAACACAGTATTTACAGCATTTTGGTAGCATAGTGATTACAAGTCAGGCTGCTAATCTCATGGTTTGCAGTTCAAAACTACCAGCAGATCCACAGAAGAAAGATGAGGCGTTCTGCTCCTGTAAAGATATACAGCCTATCCAGAGTTGCTATGAGTCAGAACCAACTCCACGGCACATCACCACCACCACATTCAATATGGCGCCCTGGGTTTGTAACTGAATGGTTGATGGCTCAAACCTACCAGCTACTCCTTGGGAACCCTGTATATGTCACCATGAGATGCAACCAATTCGACAGAACTTCACAACAATATTTTCAAAATATTTTTGCATTTTATTAAGCTATGTAGTATTTTAAAATCATGATTTACATAGGAAAATTATTAGTCATAAGAGTTTGGGTTTCAATATCATTAAATTCATTAACAAAAATGCCACCCCAGAGAAATGTCATCTCTGGGGTGTTTTAAGGAATGCAATCCACAGCATAGTCCTAATTGCTGTTGTTGTTGTTAAGTGCCATCAAGTCGATTCCAACCCATAGCGACCCTTGTATAGGGTTTCCACGAAGCAGCTAGTTAGCTTGAACCACCGACCTTGCAGTTCAAATGGCTTTGCAGTCTGACTCATTAACCCTCAGCACCACACCAGGACTCCACAGCACTACTAAGTCTCAGAAAAGCAGTATTTAGTAAACGAATCCATTGGTTTATAAAATACTAGCAGAAATTTATCTTTTCAAAACAGATTTTCTATGAATATGTTTATATTGGAATATTTTGATTGCACCATTATATTTGATTGACATTTTTGCTGGAGAGACGATTCTTGGTTGGCAGTGTTTTTCTTTTAGCATTTTATATATGTTGCCCCATTACCTTCTTGCCTGCATGGTTTCTGCTAAGAAGTCAGAGCTTAATCTGATTTGCTTGTCTTTATAGGTAACACTTCTATTTTCCCTGGCTGCTTTTAGGATTTTCTCCTTGTCTTTGATTTTGGAGCTTGATTATGATCTGTGTCAGTGATTTTCTTTTGGGATCTATCCATCCTGGGGTTGTTTCAGCTTCTTGAATGTTTATCTTCTCATCCTTCAAGATGTTAGGAAAATTTTCTTCTAGAAGCTCAACTATCTCTTCTATGGATGTCTGTGATTTTTCCTGTTCTAGAATGCCACTAATTCTTAAGTTATTACTCTTCATGTTATCCAGCATGAATCTTACACTTTCTTCAGATTTTTTTATCCTTTTTTCAGCTTGCTATTCTATCTTAGCAGTATTGAGTGATTTGTCTACCAGCTTACTGGTTCTGTCTTCCATCTTTTCCATTCTGTTCCTTTGCCCTTTCAGTGTATTGTCCATTTCTGGCATTTTATTATTAATCATCTGGACTTCTTTTTGCAGGTTTTGGATTGTTTCCAATGTCGTATCTATCTTGTTTGACGGCTCCTGTAGCACTTTCCTGATTTCTTCCGTAGTTTACTTCACCCCTTTTCAGAGCATTTAAATTTGTTTCCATATTATTCTTCTGAATTCCTTCTCAGATCCAAAGCCTACTCTTCTACTGGAAAGTCTGTGTCTGCTTCCAGCGCATTTGTCACAGTTACTTTTTTCTGTTTTGGAACATGTTTTGAGATCTTTAATTGTGTTTTCTTGGACATTTTCAACAGTTATGTGAGTTTTTATTGCTTAAATGGATGTATGTTGCTGTGTTGTTAAGCTTGCTGAGCGTCTCCTGGTGGATATGATCTGGAGATATGTTTCCCTTTTCATGTGTAATGCCTAGCAGCTGGTTTTTGCTCTTGTCCAGATGGTTGGATACTACAGAGTATTCTTGTAGCTTGGCTATATGGACACAGTTGCTGTCTCTTCTTGGGTAATGTAGGGGGAGAAAATTCCTATCTCTGGGAGAAGAGTGAGACCAAAAGGACCAAAAACAGAAACAATATAAAAACAGAGACAGAAACCACCAATCAAAAACAAAAATAAAATTGTGATTGACACTGTCCACTGGTCTTTGCTGTGCTAAGGGTCCCATGTAGGTAAAGTTTGGGTCTGGTTCCCAGGATCAAAAGAAGCAGCCTGCGGGTATCCTCTCTGTGCCATTGGAAAACTGTGGATGCAATGCTGGATCCTTTTGGGGGTGTGCTCCCACCTGCCTGAAGGTATCTGGGCTGTGCAGTGAGGGCGCAAATAGGGTGAAGAGGAGAGATAATGAAAAAAATAGATGAAAAATCCGTCACCCTTCTCCCTTCAGACATGCAGCTCTGAGGCTTCTAATGCTGAGTTTCTGCCTCCTCTTGGCTGTGGCCCTGCCCTCTGGCCTGAGGACTTCTGGCTGCCGGCCACCACCGTAGCTCGATCAATTCAGAAATCACCTTATTTTGCTTCCACAGGCATCTTTCTTCTCAATGGGCATCTGAAACTGGCCCCCAGAACCTTAAACAAGATCCAAAGCGCCACAGTTATTCTGCGGACTGCTCTTTCTGCTTTGGGGGGCGGGGGATGGCAGAGGAGCTTTCACTGTCTGCTTCTGCTTTCCCCTGCCCCCAAACCAGAAGTCCTGACTCACTTCTTGTAGTAGTACAGACAGAAAGAAACACAAAGGAACCTAGGGTCCATATGCCCCTACCTGTATGCAAATTACCAAATACAATGCAAAACATTTAACAGCAATAATGTCAAAGTTATTAAAGCAAGTTATTTCCTTTTACCCATATCAATTTCACCAAAATTTGTCAAAACAGTTTCTTGCAAGTTACTGAAGGTCTTGAGAGGTTTTTCCAAGGAAAGAGAAGGATTGAGAGAGACTCTGAAGGGGAAAGATGACTATACAAGTGATCTTTCTTCTCTTCTGAACTTCACACTTCAGCAAAACTTTCTATTTTGAGATTGGCAGTTTCAAAAAAACCTATATGTACAAATCTCAAAAGAAGAAACCAAAGGAAAAAGACCAAAAGGCACATTGACTTTGGTGGTGGTATGCTGGAAAAGTCGGTTCTGACTCATAGAGACCCTGTATAGGATTTCCAAAGTTGTAAATCTTTATGGGAGCAGAAAATCTCATCTTTCTCCCAGTAGGATGGCTGGTAGTTTTGAACTGTTGATCATCAGATTAGCAGCCTGACTCCTAACCACTATGCTAGCACAGCTCCTTTACATAAATTTAGAAAGTGATATTGACTCTTCTCTGATAGCTGGTTTAATCATTTATTAATCAGCAGTCATTGCACCATTCAATTTTGAAGCATTCAATCACCCTACCAACTCATAGGCTTTCCTCTTATCTATTCTCTTCTTTAAAGGAGCTCTGGTAGCGTAGTGGTTGCGAATCGGGCTGCGAACCTTAAGGTCAGCGGTTTGAAACTACCAGCTGCTCCACGGGAGAAAGATGAGGCTTTCTACTCCCGTAAAGATTTACACCCTCGGAAACCCCTGTACAGGGTCGCTATGGGTCGGAACTGACTCGATGGCACTTAACAACAACAACAAATGGGAACTCTGGTGTGGAGCTGAGGGTTAATGCGCCAGACTGCAAAGCCGTTTGAAATGCAAGGTCAGTGTTCCTCGGAAACCCTTCAAAGGGTCACTATGGATCGGAATCGACTTGACAGCACTTAACAACAACAACAACAACAACAATGGTAGTGCTGTGGGTTAATACACTAGACTGCAAAGGAGGTTTGAATCGTAAGATCAGATATTCAAGACTCACCAGCCGCTCCTTGGAAACCCTATACAGAGTCGCTATGTGTCAGAACCACTCCACCGCACTTGACAACAACAACAATGACTTAGTGAGTCCTGGCGTGGTGCTGTGGGTTAATGCACTAGACTGCAAAGTTGATTTGAACCGCAAAGTTGGTTCAAGCTCACCAGCTGCTCCTGGGAAACTCTATAAGGGTGATTATGGGTCAAAACTGACTCGATTGCACTTAACAACAACAAAAAAAACCCAACAACAATGGTGTAGTAGGTTAAGCCTTGGGCTGCTAACCGGAAGGCTGGCAGATGGAAACCATCAGGCGCTGCATGGAAGAAAGATGAGGCAGTCTGCTTTTGTAAATCTTTCCAGTTTTGGAAACTCAATGGAGTAGGTCTGCTCTGTCCTGTAGGGTTGCACTGAGTTGCAGTCAACTGTACGGCAGGGAGTTTTCGTAGTCACTTCTTTGCCACCTTTTCTCTCAAGTCACAGCATAGGATAGGAGTGTCAGGTATCCAGACCATCTAAGGAAATGAGTGGTTAATGGACTGAATGTGTAGTGCAACTTTCATATTTTATTAACAGCCCATCACCAACCATAAAGATGCAAAGCTCAAGTTTCTACTCCTCTTTTCCCAATGGTTGGAGTTATTTCCTCATCACTTCATTATTAGTTTCAGTCCTTAGGTGGCCCAAACTGTGTGTATTCAACTACTAGCCTAAAGGTTGCTATACGGACCCACCCAGTGATCCCAGGGAAGAAAGGGCTGGCAATCTGCTTTCATTCAGATTACAGCCAAGAAAACCCTGTGGAGTATCATATGGGACACCAGGAGTCTTAATCCCTCTATGGCAATGGAGAGAGTGTTTTGAGGATTTTTTATTTTATTTTTTTCACTTCATAACAAAAAAACCCTCAGGAAATAACTCTATAATTATGCAAAGTAACTTTAAATTTTTTTTATGGATTTAAAAAATTCCCTAGAACTCACAACTCCCTTCCTCACTCTATCACAAGGCAAGCAGTGCTCCTAACAGCGCCTCCTTCAGGGCTTTCATGCTTCCTGAGTCATCGCTGTCACATAGCACTCATGTAGCCAAAGGTGTAAGTTTCTCTTAAATCTGAAACAACATTCATCACAGTTACAAATCCTTCCTGCAATCTGATGCTGGGAATGACACGCAACATTCATCTCCTCTTCCCTCTAGGGTTTGCTAAAGATCACAAACACTTTTGACTGCAAATGACTGTCAGTGTTGCTGCATCCTGAAATGCTATCCACCAGAAAAGAAGGAGCGCTCACCTGTTTCTAAGAAAAAAATAAAAATAAAAAAAACATGGTTTTTCTTACTCCTGAAAATCAAATTGGAAAACACCATTTTGAAAGACACATTCAGACAGGGAGAAAAAAAAAAAAAAAAAGCTGCTAGAAACAAGTAAACAGTTCTATACTTTGGATCTTTGAAAACAAGATAAAAGAACTTTACAAAGGAATAAAATCTAAGGAACTCAGAAAAATTGAAGTTAGATGTGAACATGATTTGTTAACACTCTTCTTGTAAGAGGAATGTGGGGCTGTAGGGCTTTTTCATTTTTAATGTTGCCTTTTACTGGTATAAGAAACAGAAGTTGGATCTTATTTCTTCATAATGTACCTATAGGAATTACATTGTAAGCAAGTCCCATCGGCTATAGAATAAAGGCTAAAATCCTTGGTAGAGTTTACAAAGTTTTTTCATGATTGACCCAACCTGGCTTTCTGGCTATATCACTCTAGCCTCCGACATATATTTTTTGCCCCAGAAGAACTGAGTGTAACAATTTTCACACTGCTCTCCCAATTCTTAAACACACATTCCTTGATCTTTTTGGAATGCTTTCTAATCACTCCCACTGTCTGTTGTTGTTGTTAACTGCCACTGAGTAGGTTCTGACTCATAGAGACCCTGAATAAAGTTTCCAAGGTTGTAAATCTTTATAGGATCAAAACACACACTGTAGAACTTCTATTTCTCCTATAAGATTCAGAGTGAGTACTAGCCATCAGGCGTTTTCCCTTAATCTCTTCACATGAGTCAATTTTGGTCAGTTCTCGTTGTATTCTGTACTTATATTTTAATGCATACACTTGGTGAATTTTAGTTAGAAAGCCCCCTAAAGGTGCAATTATTTCAATCTGTTCTCCCTCACAAACCATTTACAGAGGATTTTGTTTGTTGCTTGTTGGGTTTTTTCATTTGTTTTGTTTAACTGTATGCATAATACCCCAAAATAGTTTTATGGGGAAGCCATAAATAACACTAAAACATTTTTCAGTAAATAATTTTTTTAATATTTTAAGTAACATTAAGATTTATACTCCTCCATGTCTTTGAAGCAATTCATTTTATTTATTTATAATTATTGATTTATAGATATATAGAGACTTCACATGCTTGGAAATAATATTTCTCGTTTAAATTTTTATAGCTTTTAAAAAATGTAACCTAATATTAAATGAATCCCATTGTAAATCAAATGTATAAAAGTAATAATCTTATAGACACTATACATGCTTGCAAACTGTACTTTCTCTAAGAATGCATCTCTTGTGCAATCAGTGCTAACTGAATATATATAACCACATACACACACACATACACACAGAGAAAAAACTTCTGGAAGGATTGGAATAGCATTAAAATGAACATACTTCCCATTTGAAGTATATTTTGAAAAAGGGTTTGGAAGATGGAAAGAAATATAATTTTGAAAAAGGGTTTGGAAGGTTTTTATGAATGTGAGAATATAATAAATGGAGTCCTGGTGTAGCACTATGGGTTAGTACACTGGACTGCAAAGTCAGTTTGAACCAGAAGGTTGGTGGTTCAAGCTCCCCAGCCACTCCTTGGAAACCCTACACAGGGTTGCTATGGGTTGGAACTGAATCAATGGCACTTAACAACAACAGCAAATAATGAATATGCAGAGCCATGGTGGCATTGTGGGTTATGCATTGGGCTTTTAACCTCATGGTTGGCAATTTGAATACACCAGAAGACAGAGACTTTCTGCTCACATAGAGATTTACAGCCTTGGAAACTCTATACCTGATCACTGTGAGTTGAAATCAACTTGAGGACACACAACAACAATAAACATTGCAAGACAGTGTGTCTCCATGATCATCGGTAGGCAGATTTTCATAAATTATATATGATAGTGCATTAAAATCTGCTAAAAGTGAAGAAATATAGGTATCTCTGTTTTGCTAAAGTAGAAAGTATAAGCCAGCAATTAGTAGGAAAGAGATAAATTTTGTGTCCTGGGTTATTTGTGGGTTTGGACTGAAGAGTAGGGGTTAGATGGAAATTCTAGATGACAAAAAAATTATTGTGATTATGACACGAAGACAGGTCAACCAGAAATTGTTTAAAGATAAAACTATAGCAGGGAAGGAAGGAGAAGGAAGAACAGATATGAAACACATGGCCAGAAAAATGCTTTAGAGACTATTTGCCATAATGAAAGACTCAAGGTTAATTTCACAGTTATACTTTAGGAGGCTTACGAGTCTAGTATCCAGGAACACTAAAAATAGGTTAAAGTATAGGATAGCACACAATATATGTAGGGTTTGAGGCTTCTCAGAATATTGTATGAATTATTTCAGATCAAATTAAATCTCTAAGGAAATTTGGATGGTGGAGAGCTGAGGTGATGTGACAAAGGACTTCTCAAAATCGACTGCAACTGGTAGAAATACTCAGCAATTTTTTTAAGAAATAATGAGTGACAAATTTCCATCTCAGCCATTAGAGTTCTTTATAGTGTCAAAATTATAAGAAAAATAGAAAACGAAAAAAGAAAAATATGTATTTGTCATAATAATTGGTAGATATTATCAAGCAAAAGAATAGGAACACTAAAAATAATGTATAGTACATGGACAATGTGGTGTATAGTTAAGTGGCATTTCAGATGAATGGACAGATATGAAATATACAGCAAACTATGCAGGAATAATTGAGTAATTATCCCTAGATTGAGCACTGCTCTGGCCCCAGATAACAAATATTAAAAGCAAGAATATACAGACTAAAGAAAAAACTCTTAGATTATTATAAGAAAATAAGCAACTCTATTAAAATCAGAAAAACATTTACACAGATAATTCAACAAATAAGATAGAGACTATTTGCCTGAGAAGCCAAAAGAGCACATGAAAAGATGCTCAACATCATTATTCATTAAGGAAAGGCAAACTAAACCTACACTGAGATATAATTTTACATGCACTCAAAAACCAAAACCAAATCAATTGCCTTCAAATTGGTTGGACTTCTGGTGTGGGGCTGTAGGATCATCACTGGACTTTGAATCACAAGTTAGGCAGTTCAAACACTATCAACTTCTCCTCAGAAACCCTGTACAGAGGTGCTATGAGTTGACATCAATTTGTCAACACTTACCAACAGCATGAAGACACAATGTATGTAAGAGTAAAACTATGTGCCACAGAATTTCAAGGACTGATTTTCCAGAAGTAGATAAGCAAGCCCTTTCCAAGGCACCTATGGGTAGAGTTGAACCCCCAATCTTTTGTTTAGCAGTCCATTTCATCAACCATATGCACCACTCATCAGAATGACTAAAATTAACAAGTTGACCATAAAAGTTGTTGGTGAGGAAATGGAGGAATTAGGACTGACATACTCTTTTGATGGGAATGTAAACTTGAACCACCACTATGTAAATCAAAAAAAGAGAGGAAGACCTACAATGAGATGGACTGGCCAACTGGCAGCATCGATGGACTCAAGCATGGTAACAGTGGTAAGGTTGGCCCAGGATCAGGCAGTGTTTCGTTCTGCTTTGCATAAGATCACGATGGGTCAGTACTGACTCGATGGCAACTAACAACAACAACAAATTAAATATCCAGCACTTATCTGTCAGTTTGTCATGCTGTGTTGGCTTGTGAGTTGCTGTGATTCTGAAAGCTATGCCACCAGTATTTTAAATACCAGCAGGGTCACTCATGGTGGACAGGTTTCAGATAAGCTTCCAGATGAAGACAGACTAGTAAGAAGGAGCGACAAAATACTTCCAAATAATTAGTCACTGAAAACCTTATGAATAGCAGAGAAACACTGTCAGATATGGTGCCAGAAATGAGCTCCTCAGGTTGGAAGGCACTGAAAATGTGACTGGGGAACAGCTGCCTCCTCAAAGTAGAGTTGACTGTGTTGACGCAAATGGAGTAAAGCCTGTGGGACCTTCATTTGCTGATGGGACACAATTCAAAAAGAAGAGAAACAGCTGTAAATATCCATTGAAAATCAGAACATGGAATGTACGAAGTATTAATCTGGGACAATTGGAAGTTGTCAAAAATGAAATGGAACACATAAATATTGATAGCTTAGGCATTAGTGAGCTGAAATGGACTGGTATTGGTCATTTTGAATCTGATGACCACATGGTTTACTATGCCAGAAATGACAAATTGAAGAGGAATGGTGTTGCATTCATTGTCAAAAAGAACACATCCAGTTCAATCATGAGGTACAATGCTGTCTGTGATAGGATAATCTCCATGTGCTTACAGGGAAAAACAATTAATACCACTATTATTCAAATTTACATTCCAACCACTAAAGCCAGTGAGGATGAAATAGAAGAATTCTACCAACTTATTCAATCTGAAATTGATCAAACATGCAATTAAGATGTACTGATCATTACTAGTGATTGTAATGCAAGGGCTGGGAGCAAAGAGGAAGGATCAGTAGTTGGAAAATATGGCCTTGGTGATAGAAATGACAAAGTCAGCTGTTGAAACCCACCAGCTGCCCCTCAAGAACCCTATACAGGGTCACTATGTGTCAGAACTGATTCAACACCACTCAACAACAGTAACAGTACGTAGCAACATTAAATAATACTTGTATTGTTTGAAAGTAAGATGCATGTTTAATATGCATGTGGTTGGCATATCTGTCTAAAAACAGGAAGCATATAAGACAGGTTTCATAATATTTGAATTATAACCATTTGTGTGAAAAATCATGGGCTAAATCTCTGCATTGGTTTTAATAATTGTATTTCTATATAGTAACTCTCAAAAAAAAAAAAAAAAAAAACAACAACAACAACAAAAAACCACAAACTCACTACTATCAAGTCAATTCTGACTCAGAGTGATTCTGTATAAGGTTTTAACAGCTATAAATCTTTACAGGAATCTAAAGCATCAACTTTATCCTGCAGTGGCTGATGACTCTGAACTGCCAACCTTATGGTTAGCAGTCCAATGCTTATCTTACAGTACCACCAGAGTTTATTCAAAACAGAATTTAGGCTAACTGTAGTCAGTTAAACTAAAAATACAGTTATTGTTGTTAGGTGCATTCTAGTCAGTTCCCACTCAAGGTGACCCTATGCATAACAGAAACAGACACTGCCTAGTACTCTGCCATCCTTATACTTGTTATGCTTAAATCCATTACTGCTGTCACTGTGAAAGTCTATCTATTGGGGAATTTCCTCATTTTTTGCTGACCCTCTATCAAGAAGGTCCCTCCTGGTAACTTGTCATGAAACTATGAAAGATGAAGTATCATCAGCTTGGCTTCTAAAAAAGATTCTGGTTCTACTTCTTCCAACATAAATCTATTTGTTCTTTGGGCAGTCCATGGTACTTTAAATATTCTCCCGCAACACCATAACTCAAATGCATCAATTCTTCTATGGTCTTCCTTACTCCAACTTTCAATTGCTGATGATACCACTGAAAATATCATGGCTTGGGTCAGAGTCATCTTAGTCCTAATGATTTTGAATACTTTTTAAAAAGTCTTATGCAGCAGATTTCCCTAATGTAATACATCATTTGATTTCTTGACAGCTACTTCCCTAAGTGTTGATTGTAGATTCAAGCAAAATGAAATCCTTGAAACTTCAATTGTTTCTCCATATATCATGATGTTATTTATTAGTCCAGTTGTGAGGATTTTTTTTCTTTTACATTGAAGTGCAATCCATAATGAAGACTGTAGTATTTTATGATCTCTTTGCTTTCAGCAAGTAAATTTTTACCATGTGCATATCGCAGATTGTTAATGATTCTTCTTCCAATCCTGATGCCACATTCTTCTTCATATAATCCTACTTCTTGAATTATTTGTTCAGCATACAGAATGAATAGGTATGATAAAAGAATACAACCCTGACACACACCTTTCCTAATTTTAAATCATTCAGTATCCCCTGGTTCTAATTGAATGACAGCCTCGTTGTCTATGTACTAGCTTCTCTTTGTAATAGGCACAAATACGAATCTCTTCCAATCGGTTGGCCAGGAAACCCTCTTGCAAATATCTTGGAAGAAATGAGTGAGCATCTCTAATTGCAGATGATATGATCCTATATATAGAAAACTCCAAAGACTCAGTAAAAAAAGCTATGAGAGACCTCATTGGAAGATTCAGCAAAGTGGCAGGATATAAGCTCAACATACAAAAATCAATTGGATTCCTCTATACAAAAAATGACAGCATTGAAAAGGACATTAGGAAAGCAATACCATTTACAATAGCCACCCAAAGGATGAAATACCTAGGAATAAATGTAACCAGAGAAACAAAGGACCTATACAAAGAGAATTATAAAACATTACTACAAGAAACCAACAGAGACTTACAAAAGTGGAAGAACATAACACGTGTTTCTGGATAGGAAGACTCAACATTGTTAAAATGTCAATTCTACCCAAAGCAATTTACACATATAATGCAATTCCAATCCAGATTCCAGTGACATTCTTCAAAGAGATGGACAAAATAATTATAAACTTTATAAGGAAAGGAAGGAGACCCAGGATAAGCAAAGCACTGCTCAAGAAGAAGAATAAGGTTGGAAGCCTCTCAGTCCCAGATTTCAAAATCTACTATATGGCTACTGTGGTCAAAACAGCCTGGTACTGGTACAATGAAAGATACATTGATCAATGGAACAGAATCAAGAATCCAGAAATTAACCCATCCACATACAGCCAACTGATTTGCAACAAAGTGCCTAGGTATGTTACATGGGAAGGAGATAGTCTCTTTTGCAGATGGTGCTGGCAAAACTGGAAAGTAATATGCAAAAGATTAAAACAAGACCTTTACCTCATACCCTATACAAAAATCAACTCAGCATGGATTAAAGACTTCAATGTGAATCCCAAAATTATGAAAGTCATCAATGAAACAATTGGGACAAATGTGAGGGATCTAATACAGGAAATACACAGACTACCAAACATTTTGAAAACTACACAAACAAAAGTAGACAAAACAGATGATTGGGACATACTAAAAATTAAAAATGTATGTGCATCAAAAGACTTCACCAAAAGAATAAAAAGGGAACCAACAGAATAGGAAAAAAATCTTTTGCAATGACACATCAGGCAAGGGACTCATTTCAAAATTATATAGGAAACTACAACACCT
>NW_006408535.1:7265258-7276292 GCF_000296735.1 Chrysochloris asiatica | reverse complement strand
ATTTACCCACAAGAAATACGAGCCATAACACGAGTAGCTATATGCACACCAATGTTCATAGCAGCATTATTTACAACAGCAAAAAGATGGAGACAGCCTTAGTGCCCATCAATTGAAGAATGGATAAACAAATTGTGGTACATACACACAATGGAATACTATGTTACTTTGAAGAACAAGGAAACTGCAAGCCACTGCATAAAATGGATGAACCTTGAGGATATTATGCAGAGTCAAATTAGTCACAAAAAGAGAAATACTGCATAGGACCATTACTGTAAAAGAGTAAGAAAAAGAAACCACACTAAAAGGGGGGCAGAATTTATACATATATTTGCTAATCACGAGGATGTATGGGATGAGAGGACAGGAGGGAAGGGAAAATAGAGCACAGGAAAAGGAATAGACACAGGATAGCTTAGGGGCAGGGGTGGGGGAGTCAATACACATGAAGAGGGAGGGGTATGGAAGAACAAGGTGGATGGAAGAACAGTTAGGCAGGTTCGCATGGGCTAAGTGGGACAGAGGTAAATGATGATGTATGCACAACCTTGGAACAACAGGGCTCCGGGATACAGGGATTGAGCCATGGTTTGAAGGGGTAAAAGAGGGGAATAATGTTAAGATGCTTGGCTGTCTTTTGAATCTTAGTTTCCCTTGCCCAGCATTGTAGAATAGACACTTGAGAGAGGGAGAAAGGAATAGCCAGAATCATCACTACAGAAATCTTGTAAGTCCTTCTTCAGCCTATAACTGACTCGAATACCTTAAAGGGGGCTAGAGGTTGCCCAGTGAAAGAGGCTTCCTGTGGAGCCTTTACAATGCACAACACCATAGGTGGAATCCAGAACCCCATCCAGAACCGACTGAGGTAGGAAATTTCCACTGGAAAGGATGCGTAGACCAGCCCAGAGCAGCTAGAAAAACAGAAGATATTTTGTGAAAGAAGGACCGGCAGGAAAAATCCAAAACAATAATGGCAGTCTGATTGATTACTACAAGAACAGCAAGCTGTTTGCCCAGGAGCCATCAAGGCAAGTGGTCAGGACCCCTCAAAGCAAACCCCCTTCCAAGACTGAGACTCAAGGGGAATACATGAGTAGGCATGTGGTCTGGTTGGTGACCACAATGATTACCAATAAGAGATAGAGGGGGTAAAAACAGCAATTTTATTGCAAGCTAAGCCCAGCCACAATCAACAGACTCCTGTGAACCCTGGGTGGAAACCTGGAGACCAGCAGTATAGCAAGACCCGGGGACTCCTGGGCCCAGAGGCAGTGATATGACTAGAGGAACAGAGCAGAGAATGAAGCGCCCAGCTGATATGAAGTGAGGGGAGATGCACAAGAATACCTGGCGTCAATGGCTGGATGGTCAGAATTCAACTAGAAAAAGAAAAAAGAAGGGGAAAAAAAAAAAAAGAGCAACCTGCTACAATTTGATGAACTTTACCTATACTTACGGATGTAGCAGCTCAAAACAGGGAACAAATCTTTACAGCAAGGATCACTCCCACCCCCTCTGCATACAAGGTTAACAGGGATGGGCAGCTTAGACATTGGCTACCCAAAATGGGGGGGCGGGATATAAAGGCAAGAAGTGACTGGCTTACAAGTTTTCAAAGGGAGCCTAGTTCCAGGCGGTGTGGTGGAAGGTAGAATCACCACTGAATGATTTACAATCCATTGGGACTGGGTGACGAAAGGAAATGGGGATAAGATTCTTGTGGTACAATAGTGAATAATTGCCATCAGGACTGACAGTGAGCCCAGGAAATACAGAGGTAGATGTTTTGTGACAAAAGGAGGAGAGTGATTGATTTTGCAGTACAGGAGCGGAGGCCCTTTGGACCTTCAAATGAGAGGAATGAAGAGCGGGACCCTACCCAGAGAGAGAGTAACACCAGGGATAGAGACAGAGATGATGACATGGACAGAAGGAGCAGCTGGGAACAGTGGACTCAAGGAGTGAGAAGGGCTGTGGGCTGGCAGCCCGAGAGCAGGCCTGTATGGTTATGTGGTGATGCATGGAGGGAATTATAATCATTGCAATGAAATGAAATATGATAGGATGAATATAAAGCTATCAATATTTTATGTGTTGTTTCATTTTTGACAAATCCCAGTTTTTCTAATTTCATACTTCATACCTTCCATGTTCTGATTATTAATGGATGGTGGATGTTTGCAGCTGTGTTTTCTCATTTTGAGTTGTACCCCATCAGCAAATAAAGGTCCTGAAAGCTTTATTCCATTCATAACATCATGGTCAAGTCTAATTTGGGGAGACAGCTCTTCCTTAGTAGTATTTTGAGAGCCTTCCAATCTGAGGGTCTTATCTTTCTGCACTATTTCTGACAACATTCTGATGTTATTTATGATGTTATCATCTTCTGAAACTATATCTGACAATTTTCTGTTGCTATTCATAAGATTTTCGGTGGCTAAACATTCAAAAGTTGTTAGCCTCTCCTCCTTCTTAGTCTGCCAGAGTCTGGAAGTTCTGTTGAAACCTGTCCATCATTGGAGACCTTACTGGTTTTTAAAGTATTATTGGCATAGCTATCAGAATCACAGCAGTACACACACCACCACAGTATGAAAAACAGGCAGACAAGTGGTAGAACGATAGTGTAGTACCAGCAATATTACTATTTGCAATTTAGATAAAATTTCATATATATATTTCAAAATATGAAAATTTGTTAAAGTTGTAAATAGGTGAAAAAAGCAGAGTAACGTCTATCTAAACTATTCCTCACTACAGACATGTAATAACCAGATTAAAAAAATAATAATAATATGGTTGTTATTCATTGTATAAATGTGGAAATATTAATAGATCTATTTCTAAATATTTTCTGCTATAATTGGTAAATCCACACACTGTATCGAATGTTTTATTTTTCACCTCCTTTTGTCTCCTGTCTTCCCAAAAAAACAAAACAATGAAAAATAATATATGATAATCTGTCCGTGTTGCCTCTCTGCTGCTTTTGCTCTGACAGTGCGTATTATAGCAGAGCAGTATAAGAGTCTGACTTTAAAACCTGAATAGCTCAATATTTATGGGCTAAACTATGATTTACCCAAGCCCAGTAGTTTTAAGAGGAAAACTGCTTAATAAATATGTATAAATAGGCATATTTACAGCTCCTATGCACTTCAGGATTCATACATAAGATATTCTGAAGCATTTCCCAAATGTGCTTTGCTAAGCAAACATTAAGTAATAATAAGCCTTTTGCTCTTCCTTTAGGCAGAAATTTTCACACATTAAAAAAATTTAGGATAATAGTATTAAGACTGCTCATGCTCTGGCTTGGCAGAATGGGCTTGCAGTGTTTAGCATTTACAATGTGCACATGATAGATTCTCCTACCTAGTATAAACTACAGCCTCTGTTCCTGCTGACACTTTACAGTATAAAGACAAAAGAAACAAAGAAGAGAGAGCGCCAACTGCTATTTTAACTTTCTCTTAAAAGTAGCTTGTTCCTTTGTTTCAAATTAACGTTGTTTGTAAGGAGTGTAAGATCATTATGAGAGAGGAATGAAATGCAGCAACAGTTTATAAAATATGATAATAAGCAATGAGTATTATGTATTGCCGCTCCTCTTCTGTTAGTTTGTTGTCCTGAGGCGACTGCATGTTGCTATGATGCTCAAAGCTACGGCACAGGCATTTCAAATATCAGCAAGGTCACTCATGGAGGACAACTTTCAGCAAAGCTTCTAGACTAACTAGAAATAATGACTTGGTGATATGCTTTTCAAAATTAGCTGATGAAACCAATATGGATCACAACAGACTATTGTCTAACATACTGCTAAAAGATGAGCTCCCTAGGTTTGAAGACACTCAAAATACACAGTGGCTACAACAATGCACTTGAATACACCAAAGAACCTGAAGATGGCACAGGGATGGGCAAGAATTCCTTCTATTGTACATGGAGTCATCACGAATCAAAGTCAACCCACAGAATCTAAAAGCAATTCTGTATTGAACAATTAATGCATCAGACCATGTGCTTATACCCTGCATACATTAGCTGACGTAATTCTCAAAAATCTCAGTGAGGCAGAACTATTATTATATCTATATTAAAGACAGGAATTTGAAGCATATAGAAACTTATAAACCTTATCTAAAAATCACAGAACTAGCAAACAGTGGAGCTGGCATCAGAATCCAGGTTTCTTTAAATATACAATTCCAGCATTGTTATTGTTAAGTACTGTTGAGTTGCTTCCAATTCTTAGCAACCCTGTATAGGGTTTCCAAGGAGCAGCTGGTGGGTTTGACCTTGTGGTTAGCAGCCCAATGCTTATGTTATAGCACCACACCAGGATTCCAGTAAGCTATCACTTATCTGTTTGTCACACTGTGGCAGCTTGTGTGTTGCTACAATACTGGAAGCTATACCATCAATATTTTAAATGCCAGCAGGACACCTATAGTGGACAGATTTCAGTGAAGCTGCCAGACTAAGACAGACTAGGAAAAAGGGAGGCAGATTACTTCTGAATGGTTACCCACTAAAAACCTTATGAATAACAATGAAACATTGTCTAATATAGTGCCAGAAGACCAGTGTCTCAGGTTGGAAGTCACTTAAAATACAACTTTGCCTTTTCAAAGTAGCATTGACCTTAATGACATGGATGAAGTAAAGTTTCCAGAATCTTCAGTTGATGATGGGGTCAAACACAAATGAGAAGAGGCAGCTTCAAGCAACCATTAATAATCCTAACATGGAATGTATGAAGTATGAATCTAGGAAAATTGGAAGCAGTCAAAAATGAAATGCACAAAGATCCATATCTTAGGCATGAGTGCACTAAAATGGACTGGTGTTGCCATTTTAAATAAGACAATCATATAGCTTACTATGCTGGAACAACAAAGTGAAGAGGGATGACACAGCATTCATTGTCAAATAGAGGATTTGAGGGTCTATCTTGAAGTACAATATGACTAAAAGGAAGACCAGTTAACATCACAATTATTGAAATTCATGCATCAACTACTAAAGTCAGTGATGATGAAACTTTAAGAATTCTACCAACATTTTCAGCCTGAAACTGATCAAACATGCAATCAAGATGCATTGATAATTATTGGTAATTGGAATCAAAGTTGAAAAAAAAGAAAAAGGATCAATAGTTAGAAAATATGGCTTTGATGACAGAAACAATCTTGAAGATCACAGGACAGAATTTTGCAAGACCAATGACTTATTCAGTGCCAATACCTTTAACAACAATGTAAATGGGGACTATATACATGGACCTCACCATATGGAATAAGAAGGAATAAAATTGACTATGTCTGTGGGAATAGAAAATGAAGAAGCTCAATAGAATCAGAAAGAGCAAGGCCAAAGGCCACCTGTGGAACAGACTATCAATTGCTCATATGCAAGTTTAGATTGAAGTTGAAGAAACTTCAGTCTCATAAGAGGCAAAATGTGACCTTGAGTATATTCCACCTGAATGTAGACCATCTCAAGAAATGAGATGCAATGCATTAGACACTAAAATTAACAACCATTAAGTAGTATTATCTCTAACTTCAAGTTCCAGAGTTCAAACCTATCAGTCACTCCTTAGAAATCCTATACATGGTTGTTATGTGTCACTACTTATCAACAATAAACATTATATGCCAGGTATTGTTCTCTGTGTTAGAAAACAAGGTATCAAACTGGTGCTAAAAATGCTTTCTTTCTAGCACAAACGGGCTATTTTTCTGTAGATTCAACATCAGTTAATAGGTATTAGATGGAATTTTACCCAGCATGCTTCTATTTGCTTCTCTTTGGTTGATTAAATATCAGTTTTAAGTGGTAAAAATATCTACCATTCCTATCCTTTGCCTCTTTCTACTATTCTTTCTCTCTTTCCATTAAACTCATTCTTTGCTCTAGTTCTTTGATTGATCAAGGATGAAATCTCAGCAAGATCCCATAATTTTTTTTCTGATTACTCTCAATCTGACTACTTTCAAGTAATCTGATTGCACTCAATAAAAAGTCCCTGGGCCACTTTTTGCCAAAAGAAATTTCTCTTTAGTAACTAAAATGTGTAGTGCATTGTAATAACATAACCCTACACATATTTCATAGGAAACAAAAATTCCTCCAGCTTGAGCTTTCTCCAGGCCAGGAAACCTGCAGTTAGGAGATAGGTGTGGTTTCCTTTGCATGTGCTTATCCTTCAGCTCTCCCTTCCCTGGGTGTCTGACTCCTTGGGAATAGGCAAGGAGGAAAACCATACTGCCGCTGTTGTCTGAAGTGTTCTCCTGGATTGGTGGAGGTTTACACTAACTGGGTACTTCAGTGGGGTTCTCAGAGACTAGATTTCCCACTGGGAACCTTTCATCCCATGCTGCAGGACACAGATGATACCTGTAATGCTCCTGTTGCTGCTGTTGAGTCCATTCCAACTCGTGGCAATTGCACTTGTGTTAAGTAAAATTGTTCCATATTGTTTTCAAGGCTGTGAACTTGCAGAAGCAGATATTAAGCCTTTGGGTGAGTTCACTTTGAGAACTAAGGTGTGCATGAACCAAGCCATTATTATTTTTCAATTATCTGATATTCATGTGAAACTTGGACAAAGAATAAGGAAGACAGGAGAAAAAAGTGATTCATTTGAATTATGGTGTTGGCAAAGAATATTGGAAGTTCCACAGACTGTGAGAGCAAACAAATCTGCCATTGAAGATGTAGAATTGCAATGTTCCTTAGAAGCAAGATGGCCAGATCTCATACTTCGAACATGTTATCAGGATGGACCAGTCCCTGGAAAAGACCATCATGATTGGTAGAGAGTCAGCAAAAAAGAAGACAATTCCTCCCCTCCCCCAAAAGATATATTGATACCATGGCAGCAACAATGGGCTCAAACACAACCATTGAGAGGATAGCCTAGGCCTAGGCAGTGTTTCATTCTGCTGTGCATATGAGTTGGTATATGGTTGTGCATATGGTATCTGTTCTGCATATGGTTGCTTGACGGCTCCTGACAACAACTGGGTGGCTTTGAACTACCACCCATTCAGATTGTAGTCTACAGCTTAATCATTTATGACACTCAATGAACCACCACCCAAAGCCAAACCTGTTGTTGCGGAGTCAGTTCCAATTCATAGCAATCAGATCAGACAGAGTAGAACGGTCCCTTAGGATTTCCAAGACTGTAAATCTATGGAAGCAGACATTATTCTCCAATGAAGTGACTAGTGGTTTCGAATTGACAACCTTACAGTTAGCAGCTGAATTCTCAACCTGTGTGCCACTAGGGTGTCTAGGGACTTCATGTCTCCTCCAAAACTCAATCTCAGCATTTCTAGAGGCCTACCTCATGTAGATTATCTTGTTGGCATCATCGCAGCTCCTCACTCCCACCAGGAGTTCCTTTGAAGACTTGCTCCAAGGATGCTTCTCTCTTCTGCATGGTCCTCTGCATGGCCCTCATAGGCAATACCATCACCCTGACATAGGAGAAGGTTTCCTCTAACAATTCCAATGGTTTCTCATCCTCAGAGCCCTTAGGCCTGAGAAAGACACCAGTCTACTAGATCACCCAAATATTTATGTCAAATTATCCCTTCCACAGGCTTGAGATAAGCAGGAAGCATTTGTTGTTAAGTGCCACTGAGTCGATTACAACTCACAGCAACCCTGTATAGGGTTTCCAAGGAGCAGGTGGTGAACTTGAACCACCGACCTTGCAGTTCAAACGACTTTGCAGTCTGACACATTAGCCCACAGTGCCACACCAGGACTCCACTTGGCTGTCCTTTTTCATGGAGAGGAGATAGGAGTGAAATACCTCAGAATCTCAGCAAATTGTTTTTTCTTGCCCAGTACTTGCATACCCTGGATGACTACTGGCATGGAATGTCTAACACAGATGATCCAGCACCTTACTTTGGAATGAGGGAGTGATTAACAAACACTTCTTTTGTTCTCAGCCTGTGAACCTCAGTCAAAACCAAGGCAGAGGTTCACTTAATATCCCATTTTATAAACATAAGATAATCACAAGACTGAGTAACATATCATACAATATAATTTATCTGTCTCTGTATGATTAGTGGCATCTCTAAGGAGGGACAGCAGGTTAAGTCAGAGGGACGATACCAAAATGACTGTCTACAAATTTTTTGTGCTGTGTTTCTACAAAAATTTAATATTTTTATAAAAATATCCATGTAGTTAGTTATAACAGCAAAAATATTTTTATAAACCCAATCTACATTATCAATATTCCAACCCACTAAAACTCTATGCTTATTTTACCTTTTGAACCTTCTAAGGAGCTCTGATATTGTAGTGGTTATGAGTTGGGCTGAGAACCTCAAGGTCAGCAGTTTGAAACTACCAGTTGTCTGGCAGGAGAAAGATGAGGCTTTCTGCTCCCACAGATTTACAGCCTTGGAAACCCTATTCAGGGTCACTATGAGTTAGAACCAACTTCACAACACACCCCCACACCCCCACATCCCACCCCCACCACTACACATGTGCTCTAAGGAGCCCTGGTAGCATAGTAGATCATGAACTGGACTGCTAACAGCAAGGTCAGCAGTTCAAATCTACCAGCTACCCCTCAGGAGAAAGATGAGGATTTCTGCTCCTGTAAAGATTTATACAGAAACCCTATACAGAGTCCCTATGAATCTAAACCAAGTTGGTGGCACACAACCACCACCACTAATGTGCTCTGGTCAGAGATGCCATTATTACTCAATTACAATGATACTTTCAGTCACATGGTTTTGTCTACACACAGTCTTTTCATTGCTATCAATGTTTATGTAGTCATTGATTTTGTCAAATATTCTGGTGCTTTAGATACCATATTGTGGTAATTAATATGTGTGGACCTATATAAAAAATGTTTTTGAGAATAGATTAATAATTAAAGGAAAAGGAAGAGAAAAATAAAGGCTCAGCTACTAATAATGTTGTAATCCAATATAGAAAGATCTGATAAGACAATTCTGTTGTTAGCATACATTTACTCTAAGTAATATTACATTTAAGCAAATTACAACTATAGCATACATTACTGTATAATTAAAATTGATAATAGACATTATTAAGAATTCTGTATCGTCTGGTATCAGAGCAGGTCCCTGATGAGGAGTGGAGGGGATGTGACAACACGAGTTATCCCACCCGGTGACACCAACCCTAGTGATGTTGTTGTATAGGAGAATTATTTTTTATTTTCCATTGGAGAAGATGGATTATTTTCTAATTCTGATTCTGCCCCTGGAAATGCTTTGTGAACTTGAGTACATCATTATACCTCAAATTCTTTACCTAAAAATTACAAAAATGGAATAAACATTGATTAAAAGCCTATCCCACAGAAGAAAGATGAGGCATTCTGCTCCAGTAAAGATTTACAGCCTCGGAAGTCCTGTACAGGGTCGCTATGAGTTGGCACCAACTCCATGGCACATAACAACAACAAGAACAACAAAAGCCTATCCAAGTAAATATAGTTCTGTCATTTTAGGCTCACCTGACAAAGTGGCTATTAAACAATTTTATTAGTCCAGCAAATGAACAGAAGACTAAACACTGGCCAGAGATATGGGAGAATTGCCTTTGAATAAATAGCAAAGTGTCAGAGCTACCTAGTTCCTGACATCCTCCTCTACCTCCCCAGGAGGATTTAACTGAAAATTTTAAAAAGTAATTAAAATGTTCTCACCTTCTCAACTGCAGCATCAGTTTACTCTTACCACTAGCTTGGCCATATGTCCTTGTTTGGTCACTGAGCATTTACAGTGTTCTCTTTCCCAATTCCTTGCAGTAGTATTACAAAGCCGATGAGTTCATCAAGGGTAATTCCCCTCCAAAAGAGAAGAATCCACTCTCAATTTATACAAGGTATCAAGACCTTATATTGGCAGACTTCTCTGAAGTCAGTACTTCCTGATTCATGGATATCCTATGTCTTGGTATGGCGCTGTAGAATAAACACTGGAACGCAAGCTAGGTGGGCTGTTCAAACTCACCAGCCACTCCTTGGAAACGCTATACTGGATCAATATGAGTCATAAGGGACTCAATGGCACTTAACAACAATGCTCCTGGAACCTCATCTTCTCCTGCCTCTAGGGACACTACCTCTGCAAAGCCTCCCTATCAGCTGTTTCCAAATCCAAAAACAGGACGAAAAGGTCTGTTGCCACTTTAATACAGTATATGTCCATGCCAGGATCCTTGGTAGACATAAATGCCAAAAGATGCTAATGGGTGCAATATTTAATAAGCAAAGTAAGCATGGGTTTATTTGGACTCCTAGTATGATACTGTGGGTTAATGTGCTGCACTGCAAGGTCGGTTTGAATCACAAGGTCGACCATGCAAGCTCACCAGTCACTCCTCAGAAATGCCATACAGGGTCTCTATGAGTCGGTACCAACTCAACGGCCTTAACAACATTTATTAATCTGTAATGGACAATTTCACATGGGTTTTACTACATCTTTGATGTGCTTCCCTTGCTCACTGGGTACTCTGTACCTGTCAGGAATTCTAAATTTGAAGAGATTTTATTCTGTAGGAATGTACTGTAAGGTGGGAAAGAGAAATATAACAGCCACACATAGAAACAGAATCTTTGATGTGTGAAAAAATGTGAAATTGTTTACTACAGATTAGTAGTAAGTAAGCACAAGTAAGCCTGTGCTTATCTCACTTTTTGGGTAGTCCAACACAGGTTTCTAACTGAGCAAATATGTGTTTCTTACAGTGTTTCCTTCTTAACTTTCTTATTTCTAAGGAATAAAATTTTTTTCAGTGTTTTACAAAGCTTAACGAAGTTACCGCCTTATTTTGATTAAAATGAAAACCACATCATATTCCACTCTATGCTTAGAGCATAGGTACACAAACATAAAACAGGAAATGAATGCTATTTTAAGAATTATGCCATGGGATGTGGTCTGGCTGGTGACCACTCTGGTCACCAATAAGGGGAAGAGAGGGAAAAAACAGCAATGA
>NW_006408535.1:7263269-7264348 GCF_000296735.1 Chrysochloris asiatica | reverse complement strand
AGTTATGATGGGATGAGTGTGGAGCTGCTGTTCTCCCATGTAAACCTCACAATTAAAACTTAAAAAAAGAAGAATTATGCCATGGGAAAATCAATAAAAACATTTGTGTTATGAGTTTAATGCAGATATCCCAAATCCAATATTTCTCAGAAGGTTTTGACAGCATCAGCAATGTATGAAAACACTTGGCAGTGGTATTCCAACATTTAAATATTTAGTTCTCTTTCTAGATACCAGCCAAGAATAAAAGCATCTTCATGGGAAAGCTACTTGAGAAGTCCTGGGAAGCACAAATTTTAAGCATTCAAGACCATTTTTTTTTTTTTTCCTATGTTGGTGCCTAATCTGAGACACTGTTATTTGAGAACGTTATAGATGCTGCAACAATGTATTCTCAAATTCTTGTTGTTGTTAAGTACTGTAAAGTCAATTCCAATCCATAGTGACCCCACGTACAACAGTACAAAACATCTCCCAGTCCTGTGTCATCCTCACAATTTCTGGACGTGCAGTGAGGAGTTCTGTCACCAAAAACACAGAATACTGGACCAAGCAGGCTCAGAGAATGGTGCTAGAATTCTGAACCACATATAAAGGAATATTTAGAATATTGGAAGGTTTACAGCTAGGGGAATTTATGGCAGAATCAAGAAATCCATTGCTTTCTAATACAAGAAGCTAAGCTACTCCCAGAGCTGCCATCTTGGGAGAGACCAAGTGGGGAAAGGATCAAAACAGTCCCAAACACCTGACAGAACTGGGAGATACACGTGTGGACATTCTTTTTTTGGTATCTGTTCAGCAGTGTCTCGCTGTCTGCACACCTCCATTCTGGTGATTACAAAGGATGCCTGAATGAATGGATACCCCACCCCCAATCCTGGAGGGTTCAACTAGGCATGCACACAGATCTCCTCAACATTTAAAGTTACAGTTTCCACTTAAAACCAAATGGCCACCACTCGTCTATCAGTTTGTCTCACTGTGGTTGCTTGTGAGTTGTTATGATTCTGAAAGCTATGCCACCAGTATTTTGAATACCAGCAGGGTCACCCATGGTGGACAGGTTTCAGATGAGT
>NW_006408535.1:7247002-7259429 GCF_000296735.1 Chrysochloris asiatica | reverse complement strand
CAAACCCTCTTTTGGGAATCTTCCTCTTCTCAATGATTCTCCACTTTCCCAATCATGGTGTCCTTCTCCAGGGACTGGTATCTCCTGATAATGAGAGATGAAGTCTCACTATCCTAACTTCTAAGGAGCACTCTGGCTATACTTCTTCCAACAGAGATTTATTTGTACTGGCTTAAAGATAACATACTAAATGCAAAAAGTTACCCTTTAGCAGATAAACATTATTACCTGCTAACCAGGAATCTTTAGATTAGTATTCTATGACAAACTGTCACACCACCCAGCGACTTCATAGAACCATTAGCTATCAGTAGTAAAGTTGAAATTAAATTAAAGCTGGAACTGTGAAAAAAAAAAAAAATAGAACATTTTCAATAGGTCTAATAAGTCAGAATTATAGTAATTTTCACCTTTGCACAAAAGTTTCTTTATCAAGTTCTCCCTCCCCCTTACACACATACATCACCATCACTCATTATATGAAACAGAAAGGCTATAGCTGGCTAAACTGCCATGGAGTGGATTCCAACTCATAATGACTCTATAGAACAGACTCGAACTGCTCCTTAGGGCATCTGAGATAATAAAGTTTTACAGGAGAAGACAGCTTCATCTTTCTTCCACCAATCTCTCTTTGGAAACCCTATAAGGGGTTGCTATGAGTAGCACTTAACAGCAACAACAATCAGATTAGCTGATGGTCAGTCAGGTATTTCTTCTGTAGAGCTGCTAAGTGGATATGCACCACCAACTTTTTGTTTAGATGTTGCTAAGTGTCGAATCATTTCTAAGGAGCGGCTGGTGGGTTTGAACCACTGACCTTGCAGTTAGAAGTCCAGTGCTTAAAGTATAGCACACATCTAGTGGAAATTGTTTGCTCTACCCAGGGACTTCCATCTTGATTAAGTTCTGATAAAACTCACATTGGTTAGTCTCTATTAGTTTCTCTTGAGGACAAGTTTTTGTTAGAAGAACAGAGCACGATTTCAAAATGGTTCCCTTCCCCTTTCTTTGTCTGCCAGAAGCAAGAGGGGGTTTTTCTCTGAGCTGCTAGTAAGAAACTCGTAAGACTCATAGAAACAAAACTCAGGAAAGTGTGGTGACTTCTATAATTCTGGGCCTCTAATCTTCCTAAATTCCAACACAATCAAATACTATTTCTCCTCAGCTACTCAATTACCCTGTAAGTAATCCTACTTGATGGTACTTAGCAACAACCACCACCTTTAATCTCTGATGGATCTAAGAAGACCTCTGAATTTCAATTTTTCAGCTTTTCTCTTGTTGTGAGGACAGGAGTGGTGACTCCCAAGCTCTGTATATGTCCTGACTGGAAACCATAAGTCCCTGTTTGTGCAAAAGCTTCTTTATGTACCACTTTGACTATATGTGACACAAAGGAATAAATCTTGGCTGTTCCTTGTCCTGAAATACACTACAGAGAATTCCTCCTGGGAGAATGAGCACAACTACAGCCTGAAGCTCAGCACCTCCACCTTCCTGATTAATGTGGAGCAGGGGAACGTTTAAAGAAACAGGTGGGAACTGGAGTATTCATGTTCCACATCCCATTGAAAAGCCTTTCTATAGGCCATGTTGTTATTGTTAATTATTTGGACTTTGAATATCACTCCACTAATAAAGATTTCAACAGCTTAGTAATTAGCACCATCATGACCTTACTTACCATTAGAAGAACATTCACTTTGAGGTTATTTTTCTCTTGTGCAAAATCATTGATTTTAAAAATTCAAAAATTGAACAGTGTTAGATTAACATAATGATTCAAAATTCATATTGAAAACATTTCTTTTAGCCTCACATTGTTGTTGTTTTGTGCCATTAAGTCAGTTCCGACTCATAGCTTGAACTACTGACCCTGTAGTTCAACTAACATTGTAGTACAGTGCATTAACCTATAGTGCCACACTAGGATTCTTTATCCATATATAATATCTTTAAATGTGTGTATTACCTAATAGAACCCCTTTTATGGACCTAGGTTTCAATTCTCCCAAATGAAAGCCTCTTGGCTCCAGTTTAAACTACTCTTGAGAATAATGTTGTTGTTAAGTGCCACAGAGTTGATTTTAACTCATAGTGACCCTGTGTAGGGTTTCCAAGGAGCAGTTTGTGGGCTTGAACCACCAATCTTGTGGCTAGCAGTTCAGTGTCACACCGGGACTCCTCTCCTGAGGATGATGGCCTACCCCTCACTCTCATGGAAATTTTGGTTGCTTTTAGCATGCATGTCTCTCAATACCAATAATTACACAATGTTTTCCTTTAGAGTTACTTTTCATTGTAGTGGAAGACAGAGTCCTATCTGAGTTTTTATGCCGCTCTGGGCTGATCGCCAAACCTCTTTATATTAAATCTTTCCCCTTCTTGGTCCTCAAAAGATCCAGTTTCTTCTGACCTACTCTCAAATGGCTATCACATTCAGAAAGAATAAATAGAATCTTTGTTTGATATAGAACATAAATTTATTAAATACACAATAGCATTTTTCAGGGCTTTTTTATGTGCATCCATAAAAAAGATTTTAAAATCATAAAAATTAAAATTAATGACCAGAATTTAAAAAACTGATTTTGAGAAACCATAAACAAACTAAATATTTAGTACTAGGGAGTTGGTTATAGAATTATATGAATTATGATATTTCCATTCAATCAAGTATTATGCATCTATTATAAATGATTCTGAAGCTCCTGATCCCACAAGATAGATTATGCACATAGGTGTTTACGTTCCCTTCCTCCAGAATTCCTATAAAACGACCGTAAGTAAAAACAGAAGATTATAAGCTCATATATATGAAAAAGAGAGAGAGAGCTATTGGTAGACCAGAGAACAAATGAGATCATATTATCAGTAAAGGAAAAGCAAGGAAGGAATACCCTATGACTGAAAACACTTAACTTCAAATTGTCAGAAGTCAAAACTAAGCAGAATGAAAGAAAAAGATTCATACCTAAAAATACCCCCATGAAATTTCATAACAAGCAAAAGACTGGCCCTCAGCCACCCTTCAGGTTTAGAATGGAACTCATTTTCACGGCCCAATTTTTAACCGAGCTATGGAAATGTACATAGTGGGGATAACAATAATGAAGTATGGTCACCAAGGAATGGTTAACCATTCAAGATTAAAAAGAGTAATCTTTACCTGGGGACAAGGTTCAGAGAGAAGGAATCTTGGCAAGGAGGGTGGAACCACAGGGAGGAATTGGGATAACTGTTGTTACACGGAGGGGATTGCAATCATTGAGATGAAACAAAGTGTGTGATTTGTTGGATGTAAAACTGATAACCTGCTCTGTAAACCTTCACTTGATTCACAATAAATAGTTTAAAAAGAAGGAATACCAAAGAAAATTGCAGATATAAGTAAATTTCCACAAACATTTAATGTATAAACAGTAAAATGAAAATTGGGAACACATAAACAGAGTCAAGAGTCAAATGTTATAGGTTCTTTGCATTACTCAGGAGGAAGGTAAAATGATCTACTAACATTAGAATTTAACAAAGTAAAGATAAACTAAGGATCAGATTTCAAGAACATGAAGAGTATAACACAACTAAAAGATAGGTTAAATCAATTATTAAGAATGATTAAAAATCTATCAGAAAACAAAAGGTCAAAAGCAGTAAGAATACAGGACTTGGGGAAACTTGTCTGACCGCTAGTTTGGTATTGAGAATCTACTGCCACCATAGCAAATACAGCTGATAGCATACCAGTTTAGTGATGCAAGCAAGTATTCAAGGAGTCCCTCTGGATTTTTTTGTTTGTTTGTTTTGTGTGTGTGTGTGCACGGATTTTATAATATTTGCAATGTCCCAGTTATTCATTAATGATTTCAACAAATTTGCTATATTACCAAAACCCAAAACCAAACCCACTCATGCTGAGTCAATTTCAACTCATAGCAACCCTATAAGAGAGAATCTAACTGTTCCAGAGGGTTTCTAAGGTTGTAAATCTTTATGGAAGCACATTGTCACACATTCTCCCACGGAGTGACTCATGGGTTCAGACTGCCAACCTTTTGGCTATTAGCTAAATGCTTTAGCCAACATGCCACAAGGACTCCTTTATTTGCTATATTATGCATATCATCTTCAAGATAATCATTTCTTATAAACCGGAAAAGAATCCCAGAAGCAGATATTCCTTAAGAGACTCTGCTAATACTCCTCCTGATATTATTCTCTCAGTAAATAAAAGTATAAGCTAGTAACAGCAACAACCTAAATCATTGCTAAAGAAATTAAATATTTGATGATAAAGAGTGAATGATGAAGTAACACAGAGAAAATCTGGTGGCAGTATCCTTCAACAATAAGTTTTCAAATAAGTTGAAAATAATCAGCAAATGAAATCAAGGATACTTCAGGTGCCTTCTAATTTGCAACACTTACTCTGTATTTTTATCCAAGACCAGGATCAAAGATCTCAATTAATATTTTCACCAACAATTTATGTTGACCACAGGCACTTGCTTCTGTCATCAAAATTTTCCATGAAGTTTATTATGTCTGTTTATTGTATGTATATAAATGTTCTACAATTTCAACTCCATTTGCACTATATGTGACAGAGCTTTTAAAATGTCACAGTTTCTTATTTTGAAAATAAAGTAGAAGAAACATTTGTTTTTCATCTTCCAGATTATCAGTAGAAATTGTAATAGAGGTATTACATAAGAAAGATTTTGACAAGTAACAATATAAACAGTACACATTTTTAATATAACTAGTTTCTTAGAAGAACTATTTCCAAAACATTCTCATGTGCTTGTAAGAAAGTAATTTTGTTTATCCTGGAACATTTTTAATACACTGTTGTATTTGATTGACAGCTTTGCTGGGTAGATGATTCTTGGTTGGCAGTTTTTGGTTTTGTTTTGTTTTATTCTTTCAGAGATTTATGTATGTCTCCCCATTATCTTCTTGCCTGTATGGTTTCTGGTGAGAGATCAGAGCTTAATCTGATTTGCTTGCCTTTGTAAGTAACACTTCTATCTTCTCTAGCTACTTTCAGGATTCTCTCCTTGTCTTTGATTTGGGAGAGCTTGGTTATGATATGTCTTGGTGACTCTTCCTGGAGTTCATTTCACTGAGCTTCTTGAATGCTTATCTTTTCATTTTTCAGGATGTTGGGGAAATTTTCTTCCAGAAGCTCTTCAACTCTCTCCTCTGTGGACTTGTGTGATTCTTCCTGTTCCAGAATGCCAATAATTCTTGTTATTCCTCTTCATGTTGTCCCACATGAATCTTAGAACTTTTTCATATTTTTTTATCCTTTTTTCTGCTTGCTCTTCTATCTTAGCATTATGGAGAAATTTGTCTTTCACCTCGCTGGTTCTGGTTTCCATCTCTTCAGTTTGACTTCTTTGCCTTTTCAGTGTTATTGCCCCTTTCTGATATTCTATTATTAATCATTTGGACCTCTTTTTGCAGTATTTGAATTTTTTCCAATGCTGTATCTATCTTATTTGATTGTTCCTGTAGTGCTTTCCTGACTTCTTCCTTAATTTTCTCAACCCCTCTGTGGAACATTTGGATGCATCTCAACTATTCTCCTGAGTTCCTTCTCAGGCAGTTCTACAGTCTGCCTTCTTTCCAATGGGAAGTCTAGGTCTACCTCCAGCTTATTTGTCTCAGTTACCCTATCTTGTTTCTGGACATGAAATGTCTTAAATGGCCAGTTGTTTCTTGAGATTCAAACTGACTTTGTAGTCCAGCACATAAACCCAGAGAGCCACACCAGGACTAAATAATAAGTAACATATACACATACATCCATAATAAATTATAGTTCTAAAAAAAGTAATGTGGATATTTTAAAAACTAGCATTTATCAGCTTTGATAAATATGATTGAAAAGATCTGCATCTGCACTACTCTAGATAAATAATATGGATAGATGAAGTTGTTGTTGTTGTTGCTGTTGTTTTTAAGTGCCTAAGAGTTGGTTCCAACTTATAACAACCCAGTGTAGGGTCCCAAGGAGGGTTTGAACTATCAACCTTGAAGTTAGCAGTTCAGTGCTTATCCTACAGTGCCACACCTACTCTCTAAAAGCAATTAATAATTAACTGAATTTTTTTTACATTGTTGTGGAATCCATTATGATTCATAGTGATTTCTATTCATATGTATCAGAGTAGAACTGTTTTTCATAGAATATTCAATGGCTGATATTTTTGGAAATAGATATAGATAACCAAGGGGTAAGATAACCTACTCTATGGAGAATCTTTATAATCATTAGACCTGGACTTTTGAAATGGGCCAAAATGAAATGGTCTACAGATCAGTCTATCACTGGAAACCCTTAGATGGAAGTTAGCTGATAGAAGAGATGTCACATTTAGATTACTTGTGGAGTTAGAAATATAAAATGTTTAAAATTGGGACTAAATATATTGTTATAATGTACATAAAGGTTTATTTTATATAACCACCGTGCCCTACCTTATTTTATTTTTTTAATCTTTTTTTTAAAAAAAAAAAAAAAATTGAGCCTTAAAGGTTTTGCACAGGTCTCTCATTCCACCTCCCACAATTAAATGATAAATTACTAGAATGTAAAGGTTGCTAATTCCCCTGCAAAAATATTCCAAAGACAGTAACTTAAAAATTTGTTGATTTTTCTGCCCTGAGTATTTTGTTTTATAGAGGCATAAAATGACTGAAGGGAGGAAGAATCAAAGACAAAGGAAACCCATAAAGGTTTCCTTTCACTATGATTTCAACTTTCCATTAAATTTTTTCATAAGAATTAGTCTAAATTATGTATTTGAGAGGTAGGCAACATTTTGAGGAAATCTGGGAGTAATGCCTCAGACCTAATATTTTATGCAAAAGATAAAGATAAGTAAACCTTGCAATCTCTGTGTGCTTCTGGAAAGAGTGCTCTAAGCACATCCACACACCCAAAGAGTCATGTTGGAATGGACATCAGTCAAGTGGATTAACCCTTTATAAACACTCTGCCAGTGACCCTCGCTACCAAGAATAATTTAAGGGAGTGGTGGTGGTGATTGTGTGTTGTGGAATCTCTTCTGGCTCATAGAGACTCTGTATAGGGTATGTGATGGTGGTGGTTAAGTGCTGTTAAGTCGGTTCTGACTCAGATCTACCCTCTATAGGGTTTCTGAGGAGCAGCTGGTGAGCTTGAACCATCGATGTTGTGGTTCAAGCTAACCTTGAAGTCTAGTGACAGAGGTTGTAAATCTTTATGGGAGCAGAAAGTCTCATCTTTCTATTGAAGGAGTGTTGTCATTGTTAAGTGCTGTCAAATTGGTTCCGGCCCATAGTGACCCTATATAGAGTTTACGTGGAGCAACTGGTGGGTTTGAATCACCGACTTTGTGGTCCAGATCATTATTCTGCAGTGCCACACCATTAGGGAACTCAAATTTATCAGACAGCAACCCAAGGCCTGCAGAAGTGTTCAGCACACATAGTTCAAGCACCTTCAGTTTCCATCAAAACTCTTCAGTCAGCGTGTACCCTCACTTTGCTCTTGTTAGCATACTAGTAGAACTACAATGACCATGATTTATTTAGGCTAAATCTAAATCTTTCATGAGAAATAAAAAGGGGGTGGCGCTCTGGTTAAAGGGAAAGAAGAAAGAATACAGTTACACTTCCCATGAGAATCCTTCCAATTTAAATTCTGACTGGATCTTTATTGATCTCAAGTGAAAATATAAAAAGAACTAGAAAGGGGAGCGGGAAAGGCAGCTTCAGAAAGAGCATGGCAAATTGGAAAAGAAAGCTGCAACATGGATTCCCTAAAGACAATTAGCTTAATTATTTCCATGGGCATCCACAGCATTCAGTGAATATTGATTGACTTTACTGCTAATTAGACTAAATGACCTTCAACATTTCTATATAATCAGTTACTTTCTATACAGCACTGTTTTTTCTGGTATTTTTATTGCAATTCAGCTCTTATCCTAAATGCTATCAGATATTTTGTTCTGATATTTTAAATAAATACGGGGAATCGTTATACTTAAACATCTAGGGAGAAGGGAAAACAATGAAGAAAATCAAATATAAATCACTATATAATTTCCTCCAATTAAGAAGTTATAGAATCTTATATTTTTCCTCTGTAAATTTCTTTAACACTATTTGTTGTTGTTAAGTGCCATAGCAACCCTGTGTAAGGTTTCCGAGGAGCAGTTGGTGAACTTGAACTGCAGGCCTCCTAGTTCAAGCAGACTTTGCAATCCAGCATTAACGAATAGTACCACACCAGCCTCCCTTTAAAGCTATATATGGACTTTAAATTCAGCTTTGATAAATATTCCTGAAAAAGTCTGTGCTACCCTAGAAAAAAATATGTGATTAAATGAAGTTACAAGAGACTAACAAATAACTGACAATTAAGAAAACCTACCATATGGAGTCCTAAGGAGCTCTGGTAGTATTACGAGATGAGCTGCTAACCACAAGGTCTGCAGTTCAAATCTACCAATCACTCTGCGGGAGAAAGATGATGCTTTCTGCTCCTGTAAAGACTTGCAGCCTTGGAAACTCTATACAGGATCAATATGAGTTGAACCGACTCCACAGCACATAACCACTACCCACCACCACCATATGAAGTCCTACTGTAGCACTGTCTGATAAGCACTGGACTGCTAACCACAAGGTTGGTGATTCAACCCCACAAGTTACTATGAGTCAGAGGCACATATTATATGAAGACTATTTATAATCATTATATCTGGGCTCCTGCAATGGGCTAAAATGAAAAAGACTGCTGAACAGTTTTTCACGGAAAACCCTCAGATGGAAACTAATAAAGACATCACTGCATTAGAGAGGAGGTTGAACGAGCTGATTACACGGGTAACTTCTGAACATAACATTCACATCATGCATTTACATTTCTAATCAAGATAACTAGTAAACTACTCTAGTCAAGTTGAGTATGTCGGCATTAAAAAAAAAAAAAAAAACAATCCTATTCATTGGCTTTCCCATGAAAGAAAGAAAGAAAAAAAAAGGAACAGGTTTACTGGTCTGACAAATGGGAGGAAACCCCAAGACCCCTGCCCTAGGACAACCTTCTAACTTGGAAGTGAAACCATCCACCATCCACCTTTCAGCCAAATAGACTATTGAGGAATGTGCTCCTTAGCACAATCAACTATAAAAGACCAAAAGGTCATCATCTTCCCAAAAGCAAAGATAGGAGGGACAGGGGAACCAGACAAAAGGAAACAAGGAACCCACGGTAGAAATGGGGAGAATGCAGACACATTGTGGGAATCACAATCAATGTGACAAGAATCTGTGCATGAACTACTGAATGCAAAATTAATTTGCTATGCAAACTTTTACCTAATGCACAACAAAATGTGAAAAAAAACTTTTGATGAGATAACCCTAAAAAAAAAAGATTGAATATGTCCCAAACATCAATGTGATATGACCCTCAGACAAGGAAGAGTTCTATGTATAAATTCTTTTGTGTTCAAAGTCCTGGAAGTAGAACCTGCTCTTAAGGTTGGATAGGTCTATGGAATCTCGGACACAGGTCCTTTTATGCTACCGAGGAGTTGGTTGTTAAATGGAAAGACTTTCATGATAGAACCCTCACGTATCCTCCTCCTCCCTGCTCAAGAGCTGGCCTAAAATTTCCAATGGATGGAAGACCTACAAACATTAGCTTCTTCCTCCAAGAGGCCTCCACATAGAAACCCAGATCAACGTTATCACAGTTGTTTGTGGTAATTGCGTTAAACTTCATGTGTCCTAGTTCTTTACAACTGTTCTCTTGGGTTTAAGTTGCAGGATGGAGAGTCTGGGAAAGGTGAGACAAGTTCAACTGCAATCTCAATATGAGGCATCCCAAGAAAGAACCTTGGGATAAAGCATGGTAAGAAAGATGGTCAGTTTTGCCACATAGGGTTGTTTATTTATGCACTGCAAAAGGGGGCCCTATCCAACAGACAACATTCACTTCACAGGTAGCTTTATGTTCTTTAAATACTGTAGGATTTTTATTATAACTAGCTCTATAATTGGACTTGTCTATTTTGTTATAATTTTATAGTAGATAGCAGCACTGAATCTTGGTCTATCTAACAAAATCAGTATGTTGCAACTATTCCCTGACAAGGGCCCATTAAATTAGATAATCAAAAAACCTTGCTGATGAAAAATGTAAAATAGAATGTCCTTTTAAACAAGAAAATGTAAGCAGCACAGTCCTCTATTGGTATTAGGTGAAGTTTGATGCTGCATATTTAAGTTCAAGTCATCTGCTGTCTGTTTACTATACTGGAATAATATTGCTGAGTTCTTAAATTAAATCTACAAATAATTTCCTGATGGTATAAATCACTATGTAACAACAAATATTTATTTCCTGTTAATAACCCACAAAGTATTACTTAAGCATAAATTAGAGATTACTATGTAATCATCCACTTGCTATGGCAATTGATTATGTTTTGTTATATCAATCCTGACTGTACAAAAATTAACTGCTCCTTAAATATTGCAGCCTCCTGCTACATTCATATTATCTAATGTTGTATACAAAATATGCAGGAACCAAAATTCAATCAACAGTGCCCTTGAGAAATCAAAAGGATAAGAAATTCTTTAAAGAAACATAAAGCAACACTATTTACTAAAACTGTATTATTGATGTTGAACCAATTGCAAAGTGTCTCAAGACTGACATCAACTTCTCCAATACTGAACTACCAAGAAAAGGATTAAATCTTGCTATAAATCTTACTATCAATCCAGCTATGATCCAAAATTAAATTTTAATATCACTTTTTTTTCTATATTGGCTATAAAATATTGTCTTTAAGAAAAAAACATAATAATGAAAGAATAACATGTTCTTTTCAGTACTGCAGATACTTCCTACTCAAAGTGTAGTCTATGAAATAGCAATATTAATATCATGTGGGATACTGTTATAAATACAGAATCTCAGGCCCCACCAAACATACTGAATTAGAATCTACATATTAACTAGATCTGGAAATATGCAGATCTCTTATAATTTGCAAAGCACTTTTCTGGAAAATATATAATTTGAAAAAATATGATAATGTGAGTTATTGTACCTTTGTAAAAACGTACAGTTTACATTGACTGATGAAGAAAGTAAGGAATATGATGTCAATTTGTTTTTTAAAAAATCAGTTTATTTCCCTCTAAAATATTATACTATATTTTCAGCAGCCATTTATCAGACACATTTCCAGATACTTTTAGACCTCTGAGGAAATATTTAACTGCACCACTGTCTTAAACTGGGTTCTCTAGAGAAGTAAAACCAGCGAAGCTTACATATGTATATATAAAGAGGTTCATATCAAGAAAATGGCTCATACAGCTGTTGTTAGGTGCCATCAAGTCAATACTGACTTATAGCGACCCTATGCACAGCAGAATGAAACACTGCCCGATCCTGGGCCAACCTCACTATTGTTGCCACACTGAGTCCATCATGCTACCACCTGGCCACTCCATCTCGTTGGAAGTCTTCCTCTTTTTCTCTGACCCTCCACCCTATCAAACCTGATATCCTTTTCCAGCGACTGGTCCCTCCTGACAACATGTTCAAAGTATGAGAGATGAAGTTTGGCCATACTGGCCTCAATGCATAATGTAATTTGCATACAGCTGTAGAGGTGGACAAGTCCCAAGCCCATGGGTCAGATGTTAGGCTGAAGGCTTCTGATTCAAGTAACCACAGGGCTGATAAACCCGATGTCAGTAGGTCAGACTGCAGAGAGGCAGGTCAGGCATGTAAGATGGCAGGCCACTGATGACTCCCAGGATTAGCAAGCAGTAGAGCAGAACACTGGCTCAAGCCCAAAGTACTGAAGTGAATGACAAGCCAGATGCAGAATGCAGAACCAGCAAAAAGCAAGCAAGATTTGCTTGAGTGTCCAATATACCAGAAATAGGATTCACCCCTGAGAAAACTTCCTGTCAGTTGAGCCATGGAGTTGATTGTATTTGATTACATCTCATCACAGGGGAGAATGTTTTAACTGCCAAAGCAATGAAAATCTTGGTCCAGTCAAGAAAACCTTAACCATCACCACCATTATTGATCACTAATACTAATAAATTAAAATTTACCAACCCCATATGGCCTAAAATGTTCCAAAGGAGATTGTCAAATCTAGGAACTATTTCTACAAAAAAAGGAGGTCTAAGAGAAAATAAGCATTTAAACTGCCGTAAGTCATTTAATTTCCATGATATCAAAATGTGTACTTTAAAACAAAGTTTATATCCCAATGGCTAATTTCCAAATACTGATTAAAATTCAAACATCTATTTGTTGTTGTTGTTAGGTGCCATTGAGTCAGTACCAACTCAAAGCGACCTTATGCACAGCAGAACAAAA
>NW_006408535.1:7200205-7214547 GCF_000296735.1 Chrysochloris asiatica | reverse complement strand
GTATATAGGGTTTCCAAGGAACGGTTGGTAAGTTTGAAGTGCCAACCTTACTGTTCAAATTGACCTTGCAGTCTAGTGCATTATCCTGCAGTACCACACTAGGACTCCCTCCCTCACCTAAGGGTGATGAAACTACATCCCAGAAAGCTCTAGTGACCTGGCTAAGATTACACAACTAGTTTGTTCCAGGAATAGAACCCAGACTTTCTGACTTCCCATCCAACTTTTTCAGCAAATATTTATCAGGTACTTTTTTATGGGTTGAATACTAATGATACAAAAGGAACATGAAATCTAGGGCTCTTTTCACCCAGTCTTTCTTTACTAAAGTTATAAACATTTTTTCTGATAAGGACATCCTCAACTGCTAAAAAAAATAGTGATGTTTCCATACTCACATAGACAAAGTTCATTGAGAAGAACAATGCTTCTCTTCCTGTTAAGACAAAGTGTCCTTAGATTGTATTAAGAACTGTGGGAGCTAGCAGGTCTTTAGAAAATGTTTATCTAGTCCTTGTATTTTACCAGTGGGGAAAAAAATAGGAATCAGTGAGTTTACCTGGTTTTATACTCTTTCTACCTTCTACCTTTTCTTGTTAGAAGAAAAGCAAGTTTATAAAACAAGAGTATGAAATTCCAACATGTTAAATTTTCTAATCAATTGTTTCTCAATTTCTATATGGGAAACAAAGTGGATCAAAATAGAGACAGGTATAAAAAGACTATGTATCTTCCTCCTAGGACAACAATATTTTTGTGCTGGGTGGGAAAGGGAACAAACAAAAAGACAAAAGTACTAAAACCAACTCACAGGCTGAGTAAGTGGTAAGCATGGCACTGTTTAGATACTTTTTGCCAGGAATCATAACAAGTTATATGATCCTGTGTCCTCAAACTGGATGTTGCCCCTGAAATATTGGTACTCGAACACAGCCCTAACTCCAAAACAAAGATTCAAAATGGAAATTGACTTTTTACTACCCCTCAGTTTTTCCATCAATGCTGATATTCGAACATAATGATATCAAAATATCTGCTTTCCTAGAAAACACAAGCAAATAGCTCATTTATTTCTTTCTGCCTTCTTTACTAAACATTCAGCTAGTCATAGATTTTGACATTTTCCCAATTCCAAGTTTTCTATGTAACATTATAACAGCTTTTGCCTCTTCCTTGAAAATTAACTGTTCTTTGTCATTAGACAGTATTTGGGAGACCAGATTCAATCAATGTAGATGGTATACCACTTACATAGAATTTTTCAGTACCTTGCCCAACAAAGATGTTCAATAAAGAAACATAGGTGTTTCTGAGGAATTAAAGTCATTCTAAAATATTTTCTCAGGCTTTGTGATATGCAGGAGATGCTAAACTAAAATATGAATCATGTTTTTTTTTTTCATATACCAAAGGCTGACTGACTGCCTTAACTTGTTTTTCTCCCTGCTTAAAAAAAGCACATTAGGAATAAATGTATATATAATTCAAAATCTATTTCAAGCCAAGTACCAATAATAAATGGTGAATACTTTAAAATGAAAATATGAATATAAAAACTTTACAGTGTTTATATCCCAAAAAGTAGTAAATATAGGGTCAAAATACAAAAATTGGATGAACAATGAATATACCAGAAAAAAAGTCAGTACTCAAGATTGTTGTTGCTGTTGTTAGGTGCCATCGAGCCGGTACCGACTCATAGCAACCCTACATGTACAACAGAATGAAACACTGCTCGGTACTGAGCCAACCTCACAATTGTTGCCAAACTTGTGCCCATTGGTGCTGCCACTTTGCCAATCCATCTCACTGAGGGTCTTCCTTTTTTTCTCTGACCCTCCTCCTTACCAAACATGATATCCTTCTCCAGTGACTGGTCCCTCCTGACAATGTGTGTGAAGTATGAGGGACAAAGTTTGGACATACTGGCCTCCAAGGAGCAATCTGGCTGCACTTCTTCCAAAATGGATCTATTGGTTCTTTTGGCAGCCCATGACACTTTCAGTATTCTCCTCCACCATCATAACTCAAATGCATCAATTCTTTTACGGTCTTCCTTATTCATTGTCCAGCTTTCGCATCCATATGAGGTTACTGAAAATACCATGGCTTGGTCAGGTGCACCTTACTCCTCAAGCTGACATCTTTGCTCCTCAACACTTTAAAAAGTTCTCCTACAGCAGATTTACCTAATGCAATACATCATTTGATTTCTTGACTGCTGCTTCCATGAGTGTTGATGGTTCATTCAAGAAGAATGAAGCCCTTGACAACTTCAATCTTTTCTCCATTGATAAGAATATTGTTTATTGGTTTACTGGTGAGGATTTCTGTTTTCTTTATATTGAAATGCAACTCATACTGAAGGCTGTGGTCTTTGATCTTTACCAGTAAGTATTTTAAGTTCTCTTCACTTTCAGCAAGCAAGATTGTATCATCTGCATATCTCAGGTTGCTAATGAGTCTTCCTCCAATCCTGATGCCACATTTTCCTTCATATAACCCAGCTTTTCAGATTATTTGCTTAGCATACAAATTGAATAAGTATGGTGAAAGAATACAACCCTATTGCACACCTTTTTTAATTTTAAACCACTCAGTGTTCCCATGTTCTGTTTGAACAACTGCCTCTTGGTCTATGTACAGATTCCTCATGAGCACAATTAAGTGTTCAGGTATATCCATAATTGGCAATGTTGTCCATAGCTTGTCATTATCCACACAATCAAAAGCCTTTGTGTAGTCAATAAAGCACAGGTAAACATCTTTCTGGTATTCTCTGCTTTCAGCCAAGATCCGTTGGACATCAGCAATGATATCCCTCATTCCACAGCCTCTTCTGAATCCAGCTTGAACCTCTGGAAGTTCTCTGTCAGTGTAAGCTTTCAGCCATTTCTATATAAACTTTAATGAAATTTTACTCACATGGGCTATCAAATGATTTCCACATTCTCTTGGGTCAACTCTCTTTGGTTGTGCACAAATACATATGTCTTCCAATAAGTTGGCCTGATAGTTGTCTTCCAAATTTCTTGGCAGAGATGAGTGAATACTTCCAGTGCTGCCTCACTTTCTTCAAAGATTTAAATTTTTATTCCGTCAATTCCTGAAGTCTTGTTCTTTGCCAATTCCTTCAATGCACCTTGGACTTCTTCCTTCAGTATCATTGTCTCTTGATCATATGCTAACTCTTGAAACAGTTGATCATCAACCATTTTCTTCTGGTACAGTAATTCTATATTTCTTCAATCATTTTTTGATGCTTTCTGCATTGTTCAATAATTTGCCTAGAGAATCTTTCAATAACAAGAGTTGAGGCTTGAATTTTTTCTTCAGTTTTCCCAGCTTGAGAAATGCTGAGCATGTTCTTCACTTTCGCTTTTCTAACTCCAGATCTTTGCACATTTTGTTGTAATATTTGACTGTGTCTTCTCAAGCTGACCTTTGAAGTTTTCTGTTCAGCTATTGTACCTCCTCATTTCTTTCATTTGCTTTAGCATTTCTATGCAGGAGAGCAAGTTTCAGCGTCTCTTCTGACATCCATTTTGACCTTTTCCATCTTTCTTGTCTTCTTAGTGACTTTTTGCTTTCTTCCTGTCTAATGTTCTTGATGTCATCCCACAACTCTTCTGGTCTTCAGTCTTTAGTGTTTAATGTATCAAAGCTGTTCTTCAGATGATCTCTAAATTCAGGTGGGATATATTCGAGATCATATTTTGGCTTTTGTGGACTTGCTTTCATTTTGTTCACCTTCTGATTGAATTTGCATATATGAGCACAATCTGTCCATGGCCTTGTTTTGGCTGATGATATGGAGCATTTCCACCATCACTTTCCACAGATGCAGTCAATTTGATTTCTGGCATTTTATCTATTGAGGTCCATGTGTATAATCGTCTCTTTTGTTGTCTAAAGAAGACATTTGAAATTAACAAATCATTGGTTTTGCAGAATTCTATCATGTGATCTCCAGCATCATTTCTATCACCAAGTCCATAGTTTCCAACTACTGTTTCCAACCTTTGTATTCCAATAATGATCAATACATCTTGGTTTCATATTTGATCCATTTCAGATTAAAGAAGTTGGTAGAATTCTTCTATTTCATCTTCACTGGCTTTAGAGGTTGGGGCATAAATTTGAATAATCAAGATTAAGGACGTTAAAATAGCATGACAGTGTAACATTAGCATGACAGGGGTGTTTGACCTCCTCTTGCTTCACCAGGTGGAAGGAAAATCAAGCTCAACACCCAAAGGCTGATTTCTATGAACCAGAAGTCAGACATACCACGTATCTCCAAGTTTTTGTCAGTTCTGACACCAGCCATTCCTTCTATGTTACTCTCTACTTCTCTGCTGTGTTCAATAATTTGCTGCAATGGCAGCACAGAATTCAAAAATCACACCCGCAATTATGAGGCAGATTAGGAAAAAGTAACAGGATAAAAACCAGTATCAGGAACAACTCAGGATATAATTCTTCAGTCAGGACATCTCCTCAGTCATTCCTGATGGAATGCCTCTTCCTCACTCCCTGGGCTCCTCAGGCTGGTTTTTGTCTTGCTCATGCAAATGATACAAAGCTCTTTCCCTCTGCTGGTAAATGCCAGAGGCACCTCATTCTGCCAGGAAGCTTGCCAGGAAGTCTCCTGCTTGAAGGTACTCAGCTTTCTTACTCAGTTCTCTTACTCCATGGGTCAGCAAAGTCTACTATAAACACCTGTTCTAGAAAGCCCACGGTATCATCTTGTGATGGTTTTCTGGTTCTGCTATCATTTCACTACCACTTTGAATGTTACAGCTCACTCTCTGTCTATCTATGTTCTTGGTCTAAGAGGTTCCCCTAGGTTCAAAGAACATGTTCCACTTTTAGTGCTTTTTCTTGATGGCAGCAAGTTCTCTTTAATATCTTGTTTATAAACCTCATTAGTTAGATATCCAAATTCATCCCTTACAAATTCTACCTTCCACCAAACATTTGAACATAGTTCAGACAAGTGCTTTGCCACTGCATAAAAAGCATCATCCTTCTTCCATTGTCCAAACATATGTTCACAATTTTCTTCTAAAGCCCCACCAGAAGCAAATTTAACATCAATATTTCTAGCAGCTATCTATGGCTCATTCCATATATATTCTTCAAAACAATAGAGGTTTTCTCTATAGCTCAATTCACTTCCTTTTGAGCCCTCACCAGAACTGTTTTTGATGTCCAAAATTCTACTAAAAGTCTCTTGAGAGCAGTCTAGGTTTCTACTTTTCTCACCGTCATCAATTTGATTATAACTCATAGCAATCTTATATAGGGGGTTTCTGAAACTGTAAAGCTTTTTGGAAGCAGACAGCCTCCTCTTTCTCCCACAGAGCAGCTGGCAGATTTGAACTGCCAACCTTGCAGTTAGGAGTCCAATATAACATACCTTAAAACTCTTCCAGATTGTATTCATGACCTAATTCTAAACCAACTTCCACATTTTAACACCCCACTCTTCCATGCTGCTACAGAAGTACTAGATAACTAAGAAACTTGAAATGGAAGTTGTCAGATTGAAAATATCAAGTACTAACCTTGTATTTACATTGAGAATATGATTTCCCCTTGTGATTATTCAAACATATATTTTGGACATTGTGTGTCCAGCACTTTCACATGAGGAAAACAGGATCTGATATTTATGAATAGAGTCTTGGTGTGGCGCTGTGGGTTAATGTGCCAGACTGCAAAGCCATTTAAAAACGGCAAGGTCAGCGGTTCAAACTCACTAGCTGCTCCTTGGAAACCCTATACTACAGGATCACTATAGGTCAGAATTGACTCAACAGCACTTAACAATTGTGGCACTGTGAGTTAATGCCATGGATTTCAAGCAAAAGATGTCTCTGACAGCTTCTATCTTTTCTCTATTTACATGAATATTGTTTATTGGCCCAGCGGTTAGGATTTTTATTTTCTTTACATTGAGGTGCAACCCATACCAAAGGCTGAGGTCTTTGATCTTCATCAGTAAGTATTTTAAATCCTCTTCATTTTCATTAAAGAAGATTGTATCATCTGCATATCTCAGGTTGTTAATAAGTCTTCCTCCAATCCTGATGTCTCACTTTTCTTCATATAATCCAGCTTCTCAACTTTAATGTGGATCAAAAGCATCTGGAGGAATTGTTAAGACATGAATTTCTGAGACCCAACCCAGTTTCTGATTTAGTAGATAGGGGATGGTGGCAGTGGTAGTGGTTGTATGTCATCAATTTAGTTCCAACTCATAGTGACCCTGTGTAGAATCTCCAAGGCTGTAAATCTTTACCTTAGTAGAAAGCATCATCTTTCTTCCTCAGAGAAGCTGGTAGATTTCAAACTGCTGACCTTGCAGTTAGAAGCCCAAAAAGTAACCCACTATACTACAAGGGCTCCTAGATAAAAGTTGTTGTTAAGTGCCATCACATCACTGACTCACAGTGACCCTGTATAAGGTTTCAGAGGAGCATCTGGTGGGTTTCAACATCTGACTTTGTGGTTCACAGTCCAGGGCTCATCCTGCAGTGACACACCAGGAGCCCAGATAGGCGGTTGTTGTTGTTAATTGCCATTGAGTCTGTTCCGACACATAGTGACCCTGTATTTAGGGTTTCTGAGGAGCAATTGGTGAGTTTGAACCACCTACCTTTTGGTTCAAACTGACCTTGCAGTCCTGCACTTTTCTTACAGCACCACATCAGAATTCCAGATAGGTTGTTGTTGTTAAGTGTTGTCAACTTGGTTCCGACTCATAGCGACCATGTTTCTGAGGAACAGTTGGTAAGTTTGAACTGCCAATTTCATGGTTCAAGTTGACCTTGCAGTCTAGAGCATTAGACCATAGCACCACACTAGATAGTTGGTAGGGACCAAGAATTTAACAAATTCCTAGATTATACTCATGCTGCTAGTCTGAAACTACATTTTGAGATCCACCAGTATGGATCATGGCAGATTCGTGAAGCATCGCGTGCAGAACTGCAGAGGCCAGAATCAACATGAGGATCCTGTTGAATATGAATATAGCTATTAAAGAAAAATTACCTGTGTCAGGGTAACCTGGAGCATTCTCCTATCTCTGATCCAACTTTCACTAAGTCATAGCTTCAGTATCTAGAAGAACTAAAGGTAGCTGCCAACTACTTGTCCTAGTTAGAATCCTTAAGGAATTACCCCTACAGGAACTACTCCCTGTCTTCTGATATTCCTGTAGTTTATTCTCTGAAGCATTGTTTATTAAGGGCGACTGAATCTATAAGCCTCTCTATAAAAAGAAATTTTCTTCAAGGCACCCAATGTCTCATTGTCTTATAAGATCTTGCAACAACTCTTAACTTTATAATGCAACAGTAAAAGTGAGCAGAATTTTCACAATGCTCCAAAATCTTGTTTCCAGAAAATTGTGAAAGTAAAATGTTTTATTTTTTTCCCCAACTATGACCACTCTTTGGAATCCTGGTATGGTGCTGTAAAATAAACAACAAACCACAAGATTGGTTTGAACTGTGAGGTCGATGGTTCAAACTCAGCAGCCGCTCCTCAAAAACCCTATACAGAGTCACTATAAGTCAGAACCAAACCACTGGCACTTAACAACAGCAGAGCACTCTTTAATCTACTATGATACTCTCTTGTTCTTTAGAGATCCTGGGTTCAAATAATTCATTTATCTCACCATCTCTCACTACATAAAGCAAATCATCTATGAATATCTGGATCACATTCTATATTGTTGATTAAAAAAGTGAGAAGACTGAGGTCTAATCAGTATTTTACATATTGGTTAATGGACCTTGACCCACTCTACACCAGAGCTCACGATTTATAACACACATTCACTGAAGCAGCACTGTATTTTATTGTCTTTGTTTTACCAATAAACCTACCACTCATCTATCAGTTTGTCATACTGAGGTGATTTACATGCTGTTGTGATGCTGGATGCAGGGTCATCCATGGTGGATGGGTTTCAACAGTGCTCCCAGGCTAAGATAGACTAGCAAGGAGGCTCTGGCAATCAGTTTTGAAAAAAACTCGACACTGAAAACCTTATGAAAAGCAACAGAATTTTGTCTTACACAGCGCCAGAAGATGAGACACTCAGGCTGAAAGAAACTCAAGTGTGACAGGGGAAGAGCTGCCTTTTCAAAATAGAGTTGATCTCAATGACCCGGATGGAGCAAAACGTTTAGGAGCAAAGGTAGCAAAGGGATTGGGGCACAATTCAAAATGAGGAGAAACTGCTGCAAATACCCATTAATAACTAACATAGAATGTGCAAAGTTTAAATCTAGAGAAATTAAAATCATCAATAGTGAAGCAGAATGCATAAAGATTAATATTCTAGGCATTAGTAGGCTGATATGAACTGGTATTGGGCATTTTTAATCAGACTATATCAGCAATGACAAATTAAAGAATAATTAATGGTGTCACATTAATTGTTAAAAACAGCATTCTAAGATCTATCCTGAAATACAACAGTGTCAGTGACAGGATAGTATCTGTATACTGAGGAAGATCAGTTAGCATGACTGTTATTCAAAGTTATAGACCATCCACTAATACCAAAGATGTGAAAATCAAAGATTTTTAATAATATCTGTAGTTTGAAATTGATCAGATATGCAATCAAGATACATTTATAATTACTGATTATTAGAATGCAAAAACTGGAAACAACAAAAATCAGCAGTTGGTAAGTATAACCCTGGTGATAGAAATGACACCAGAGATCTCACTCTTGCAAGACCACGGACTTATTTATTGTAAATGCCATTTTTCAACAGCATACACATAAACATAAACATGACTATACACATGGAGGTTGGCCCAGGATTGGACATTGTTTCGTTCTGCTGTGCATGGGGTCACTATGAGTGGGTTCCGAATCGATGGCACCTGACAACAACAACAACATACACATGGAACCCACCAGATGGAATATACAGTAATCAAATCAACTACATCAATGGAAAGAAACAATGCAGATGCTCAATGTCATCAATCCATCAATTGCTCATATGCAAGTTCAAGTTGAAGAATATTACAATAATGCCACAAGACTCAAAATATGACTTTGAGTATATCCCAGCTAAATTCAGAGATCATTTCAAGAACAGAGTTGATGCACTGAACACTAATGACTGAAGACCAGAAGAGTTGTGGGATGGCAACAAGAACATCATACAGGAATAAACAAAAAGATCATTTAAAAGACAATAAAGAAAAACAAAATGGATGCCAGAAGAGACTCTAAAACTTGCTCTGGAACATAGAAAAGCTAAAGTGAAAATAAATGCTGAAGTAAAAGAACTGAACAGAAGATTTCAAAAGGTGGCTCAACGAGACACACTAAAGTTTTATAATGAAATGTGCAAAAAAGAAAAAGAAAAAGAACTCACTTAGCACTTTTCAACTGAAAGAGTTGAAATACAAAATACAGGCCTCGAGGTATAATATTAAAGGATTCTATGGGGTCCTGCAAGACGCTCTGGTAGCGTAGTTGTTACAAATCAGGCTGCTAACCTTAAGGTTAGCAGTTCAAAACTACCAGCCATTCCGCGGAAGAAAGATGAGGCTTTCTGCTCCTATAAAGATTTACAGCCTCAGAAACCCTGTACAAGATCACTGTGAGTCAGAACCTACTCCACGGCACATGACCACTATCACCACCACCATGGGTTTCTGGTATGGCACTTAGAATAAGCACTGTACTGTGAACCACAAATTCAGAAGTTCAAACCCACTAGCTGCTCCTTGGAAACCCAGTACAGAGTCATTATGCATTGGAATCAACTAGACAGCACTTAACAACAACAACATGGGCAAAATATCGAATTATACAGGAAGCATAAAAAGAAGATAAATGGCATATGCAGTCATTTACCAAAAAGAATTGGTCAACATTCAACCATTTCAGAGTATATGATCAAAACCCAATAGTACTGAAGGAAGATGTCCAAGCTGCACTGAATGCATGAGCAAAAAAATAAAAGGTTTCTGGAATTGATGGGATAGCAAGTGAAACGTTTCAACAAACATTTGCAATGCTGGATGGGCTCGTTATCTATGCCAAGAAATTTGGAAAACAGACTCATGGTTTACCAAGTGAAGAGATTCATGTTTGGACCCATTCCAAAGAAAGTGATCCAATAGAATGCAGATATTATTGAAAAATACCATTAATATCACATGCAAGTAAAATTCTGCTGAGAATAATTTTTTAAATGGCGGTAATAGTGCATCAGTAGAGAACTGCCAGATTTAGAAAAGTCTGTGGAATGAGAAATATCATTCTTGCTATTAGATGGACCTTGGCTGACAGCAAAGAACACCAGAATATTTTCCTACAATTTATTGACTAGGCAAAGGCATTTACTGCATGGGTCATAAGAAAGTATGCATAACATTGTAAAGAATGGGAATTCCAGAACCCTTAATTGTGCTCATGCTGAACCTTTACATACACAAAGAGACAGTCATTCAAACAAAACAAGGGAACACTGTGTTGTTTAAAATTAGGAAATGTGTGTGTTAGGGTTGTATACTTTCATCATACCTGTTCAACCAATATGCTGAGCAAATAATATGAGACGCTATACTATAGGAAGAACACAGATTCAGGTTTTAAGGAAGACTCAATAACAATCTGCAATTTGTATATGACACAAGCTTGCTTGGCTGAAAATGAAGAGGACTTGTAGCATTTACTAATGAAAATCAAAGCCTTCTATATGGATTACATCTGAACATAATGAAAATAAAATCCTTACAACTGGGCCAATAAGTAGCATCACGATAAATATTGAAAGATTGAAATTGTCAAGAATTTCCTTTTACTTGCATCCACAACCAACACCCATGGGAGAAGCAGTCAGGAAATCAAACCATGTACTGGTCAGAATAAATCTGTGACAAATGATCTTTTAAAAGTATTTAAAAGCAAAGATGTCACTTTGAAAACTAAGGTTTGCCTGACTCAAGTCTTCATATTTTCAATCATCTCATGTGCACGCAAAAGCTGGACAATGAATAAGGAAGTATTAATGTTTTTGGATTACGGTATTGGTGAGTACTATTAAATATATCATGAACTGCCAGAAGAACAAACCTTGTGCTTTGCCATCCAAAGCTAATTGTACAGAGCTACCACACTCCCAGATTTAGTAACTAGAGGCATACATTTCTCATAATCATAGACTTAAAAGAATTAACAACAAAAAATGATTAATTGTTAAAAACAGCATTCTTCAGGCTAGCCAGCTACAAGAATAACCATGTACAAAACTATCTCGAGATATTTTCTCTTAATTTATCCTATTTATATGACCTGCAATAAAGTTGAGTGCAAGCATACAAGAAAATATGTGATTTGCATTTGTGTGCAATAAAGTGTCAACAATTTAGACTCAACTTGTTGTTAAGTGCTACTGAGTCGATTCTGACCCATAGTGACCCTATATAGGGTTTCCAAGGAGCAGTTGATAAGCTAGAACCGCCGACCTTGCAGTTCAAATGGCTTAGCAGTCTAGCGCACTAACCCATAGTGCCACACCAGGACTCCTTAGATTCAACTAGACTCCATTACATTAACCAGTTTGGGACTGAAGTTTATACCATCTCTACCAAATAATTTACTAAGCAAGTCAACAGTACAATCTTGATGGTTGTTGTCATTGCTGTTAAGAGCTGTCAAGTCTGTTTCAACTCACAGTGACCCTGTATAGGGTTTCCAAGGAGCAGCTGGTGAGCTTGAACCACCACTAACCTTGCTGTATAGCACATTAACTCACAGAGCCATACCAAGACTCCAAACTTGATGACGGAACCCTTTTACTGGACTCAGCAAAGGAATTTATCATACTTACTGTTTCTGTGCAAATGAAAGTCTAAATGGCAAATGGGTTTACTTGTTTTCCAGTGAAGCAAGATAAAACCTTCTCCACACCTACTCAGTTCTTTTGCCTTTGCTTCTGTAAATTCCTCCACATTTCAAGTATGTCCTGACTTAAAGAGTGTATGTGTGACTGCCCCTCTTTCCTTCATCATGTGCTCAATCACAGCCACAGCAGCAACACAAGAGCTTCTGATTCCAGGGGAATCAAATTGAAAACAATGAATTCAAATACACAGGAAAAGAAGAAACTGTGAGAAGGTGTCAGGTGTCAGGGACAGCACCACACTGACTGCTACCCCTCCTAAAGCCTATTATGAAAATATGCATTAGCTTTCTAGGGCTGCAGAAACAAACTACCACAAGCTTGTTGTTAAGTGCCATCAAGTTAGTTCTGACTCATAGCCACTCTATATAGGGTTTTCCAGGTGTGGCTGGTGAATTTGAACAGCTGATGTTGCTATTCAAATGACCTTACAATCTAGTGCTAATCCTAACAACACCATACCAGGACTCTAGGTGGTTTAAAAACAAAACAAAAAAAAAAAGAAACGATTTGTATTCTCACAGCTCTGAACACCAGAAGTTTGAAATCAAGACATCAGAAGGACCACACACTCTTTGAAGGCCCTAGGGGGAAATCCTTCCTATTCTCTTCCAGCTTCGGGTGGTTCCTGGAATTCTCTGGTTTGTGGCAGCATCACTCCAATCTCTGTTTTCACATCATTGTTTTCCCTGTCATTAGTCAAGTGCTTTTCAATTAACAAGGTAGTTCCACATCCATTATCTCATTTAATGACCACATTCTACAGTTGAGGCATTAATATTTTTAATTCACAGAAGAAATGATGCAGAGTGGTCCAAGGTTATACAGATCATTTTTTAAAAGATCAGAGTCTTAAACACAGTTCTACTAAATTCAAATTTCATGATATTTCCACCATACAAAGCTACTCATTTCTTCCCCCACACTGGATAATAGAGACAGGCTAATGCTTTCAAAGTATTTTTCCATTTTACATGAATACTACTAATTAGAGATGTGTGGACTAGCAAGGATATTCTATTATTTAATTTTTTTTTTTAATTTATATATTCCCAGGGTAGCTTTTCAACAGGCCTTCTCATCTAATTCCTGACATTGGGTCTCAGCTCTGGCTGCTGCACGTTAGAATCTACTGGGTCTGGGTATCAGGCATATACATCTTTGACAAGCTACCTGCAAGACCTTACCCATGTACAACTAGAGTTCAGAACCTGAGCAAAGGGATTTCAGATTTCAGTTATATTATTGGACATATAGCTATACAAGTACAGAGTCCTGGTGTGGCTCTGTAGAATAAATACTGGACTTCTAACCACAAGGCCAGTGGTTCAAACCCCAATTGCTCCTTTGAAACCCTCAACAGGGTCCCTATGAGTAGAACCCAACCTGACAGCAGTTAACAAAAACAACACACATACATAAGCAGAATGACTTTCATTGCTATGACTTTCTGAAAACAAAAGGAACAATCTCTTATTCAAGAAGATAATATAATATTTTAACCCAAACTATTTTTTAAAATTGGGGCACTAATACAACTGCTGAATGCTGGACGTGCTGTTGGTCTGTAGAATCCCTGGACACACTCTGGGCATCCTTACTGCTGTACACCTAGGTTCTCAGATCCAATTCTGTGATGAAGGTAAAAATCCTAGGGCTCTGTTAGGATAATAGATGTGTCATCTCTGATTCCTGTTATCTAATTACTTTCTTTGAATGCATCATTTTTGTCATTTCACTACCACTAGAAAGTTCTATTCAAAACAGCACCCGTCACTCATGTGTTGGCCAGTCATAATTCACGACCTAACTACTCCTTTCATCCATAGCAGTCAGGAAGGCCTAACAGAGTCTACTCTTGGCTTTAGGTGGCATAGAAAGTCTTAAGATGGCTGCAGTGAGGTTTAGTCTTCTGGATGTTCTGATTATGAAACCTTGAAAGATACCAGGTAAAGCAGAAATTATGTGGCTCATCCACAAACAGGAAGTCCCAAGAAACCATACATAACCCTAGCCTTATCATCTTTGTGACCCTACCATGTTTTGTTTTGTTTTTATAAAGATGTCAGCCATCTTTCAATTATAAACATCTCTTACTAAAGCGAGGGCCTGAAGAGTTTCAAGAGAAAACAAACATATGTGCACATGATAATATGAAAATTACATGTTAAGCTTACAGTGTCAGTTTTAGATTAAATGTATTTTTTTAACGGCATATTTGTTGCATGAGGAAAGAAACATGTAATATTACAGTACTATTATCATGTTCAAGCCAGATTCAGAAGAGGCCGTGGAAAAAGGGATACCATTGCTGATGTCCAATGGCTCTTGGCTGAAAGCAGAGAATATCAGAAAGATGTTTACCTGTGCTTTATTGACTAC
>NW_006408535.1:7178260-7199615 GCF_000296735.1 Chrysochloris asiatica | reverse complement strand
ACAAGACCTTTTTAAAGTGTTGAAGAGCAAAGATGTCAGCTTGAGGACTAAGGTGTGCCTGACCCAAGCCATGGTATTTTCAATAACCACATATGTATGCAAGAGCTGGACAGTGACTAAGAAAGACCATAGAATAATTGATGCCTTTAAGTTATGGTGTTGGAGGAGAATATTGAAAATGCCATGGGCTGCCAGAAGAACCAATAGATCCATTTTTGGAAGAAGTACAGCCAGAGTGCTCCTTGGAGGCCAAGATGGTCAAACTTCGTCTCTCCTACTTCGCACATATTGTCAGGAGGGACCAATTGCTGGAGAAGGATATCATATCTGGTAAGGTGGAGGGTCAGAGAAATGGAGGAAGACCCCCCATCAAGAGGGATTGGCTAAATGACAGCATCAATGGACTCAAGTGTGGCAATAGTGAGGTTGGACCAGGATCAGGCAGTGTTTCGTTCTGCTGTGCATAGGGTTGCTATGAGTTGGTACTGACTTGATGGCACCTAACAACAAGAACAAATTATCATGACTGGGTCCTGTAAGATAAGCACTATGTTACTAATTGCACTAACACTAAGTTGGCAGCTCAAACTCACCAGCCACTCTTGGAAACCTGTCGAGGTCCTATGTAGGGGTCCAGCCTCGACAAGGAAGTGTGGGTGACACGAAGAAGGGAGATCTGGTGGCAAAAGGGATAGAGAAAGAGAGAGACAAAATATATACAAAAAAGACAGACACACAGATATGATGCAAGCTGGCAGGTAGGCAGATCTGCAAACATATTGCCTAGCATTGCACACAGAACTTACTCTACCTCAGTCTTTTATTCTCTTTTTTAGGGAGGGATTTGTTACAAAGGAAGGATGTAATTCACTCAGGGAGGATGTCACAAAGGGAGGATGTGATTCTTTAGATAAGATAGGATACAGAACTGAAATGTGATTAATCATTCAAAACAGGACATAATGATTCACAAGAACAACTTTTAAGATATTTTCATAGTTTTTCTTAACAATCTAACATTTTTATTTTTACAGAAAAAAGGTTCAATCAAGCTGTTATATATTAACTTTTAGGCTTAAATGATCTAGAGCAGCAACCTGCAGTTTCTCAAGGATACTTAACATAAAGCAAGGTTCCTGAAAGGAGCCAAGCTGTCTCTGTACACTTTACAAGCAAAAGCTCATGCTTTTGTTTGTGAACAAGATCTCAGGCACTGGGCTTCATTTATCTATATCTAAAATGCTACATTGTTGTTAATAATCACATTCCTATATACTTTCAGGAGGAAGGAGAGCATCTGGGTTAAACTGATTATATTCAGAGGCAGTTTAATGGGGCTGCCACTATTATCCTCTAATCCAACCACACACTCTGTGCATTGGAGTCCTGGTGTGGTGTTGTAGGATAAGCACTCAACCACAAGATAGGTGGTTCAAATTCACCAGCGGCTCCCTGGAAACCCTATATAGGATCGCTTTGGGTCAGAGCCAACTTAACAACAACTCTGTGCATTACTTTGCAACTCATTTTTTTTTTCACTTAACATTATATCATGACCATCTTTCTAAGTCATTACACTCTGATTTAAATAGGTTTTTTTTTAATGTAAGATATGAGATTTGCAGACAAAAACACAAAGTTAACAATTAGTAGTGGTATATCATAGATTTGTCCCTGTGCTTCCCAACAATGAGTTCAAAAAGGAAAGCAAAATCAATTCCACTATCTCTGTAATTAAAAAAAAAAAAAAATCAATCTAGTTGTCCAAAACACAAACTTTCTTAGAACTAGAACTGAGGATTAATTTACCCTGTGCTCGTCATCAAACAAAAGTATAACTGCGGTGCACAAAGTACTCCAAAGTACCCTTTAGTAACATCAGTTTAACAGAGTTGATTTTCAGTATGTGTGTTCAACCTGTATGCGAGCAAATAATACAAGAAGCTGGGTTATAGAAAGAAAAATGTGGCCATCAGGATTGGAGGAAGACGCATTAACAACCTGCAGTATGCAGATGATACAACTTTGCTTGCTGAAAGTGAAGAGGACATAAAACATTTACTGATAAAGATCAAAGAGCACAGCCTTCAGTTTGGATTACATCTCATGTAAAGAAAACAAAATTCCTCACCACTGGACCAATAAATAACATTCTGATCAACGGAGAAAAGATTGAAGTTGTCAAGGACTTCATTCTTCTTGGATCAACTCTCAACACTCACAGAAACAGCAGCAAAGAAATCAAACTATGTATTGCATTAGGCAAATCTGCTGCACAAGAACTTTTTAAAGTGTTGAAGAGCAAAGATGTCAGCATGAGGATTAAGGTGCACCTGACCCAAGCCATGGTATTTTCAATAACCTCATATGCATGCGAAAGCTGGACACTGAATAAGGAAGACTGTAGAAGAATTGATGCCTTTGAGTTATGGTGTTGGTGGAGAATATTGGAAGTGCCATGGATTGCCAAAAGAACCAACAGATCCATTTTGGAAGAAGTAAAGCCAGAGTGCGCCTTGGAGGCCAAGATGACCAAGCTTCGTCTCTCATACTTCAGACATATTGTCAAGAGGGACCAGTCACTGGAGAAGGATATCATGTTTGGTAAGATGGAAGGTCAGAGAAAAAGAGGAAGACACCCAACGAGATGGATTGGCCAAGTGGCAGCATCGATGGGCTCAAGTGTGGCAACAGTAGTGAAGTTGGCCCAGGATCGGGCAGTGTTTTGTTCTGCTGTGCATAAGGTGGCTATGGGTCGGTACCGACTTGATGACACCTAACAACAACAACAATCAAAGTCATAATATCTGTATATCAAGAACTGATGAGGGGGAGGGTTCTGATTTAGTGCTATAGGATAAGCAATGGATCATAAGGTCAGTTTGAACTGCAAAATCAGCAGTCCAAGCCTACCAGTCGTACTGTGGAAACTGTACACAGGGTTGCTATGGTTGAAATTGACAGCCTTTAACAACAGTACTGATTGCATGGTAGGATAAGCACTGGACTGCTGACCACAGGGATGGCAGTTCAAACCTACCAGCATAGAAGACGATGATACTTATGTTTCTGTAAAAATGTACTGCCTGTGCTGGTGGTGGTTATGTGCCCTGGAGTTGGTTCTAAAGCGTAGGATTTCCAAGGCTATAATTCTTTACGAGATCAGAAAGCCTCATCTTTCTCCTGCAGAACCCCTGGTCATTTTGAACTGCTGACCTTGAGTTTAGCAGTCCGATTTGTAGCCACTACACTACCAGAGCTCCTTGGAAACTCTATACAGGTTCACTATGAGTTGGAATCATCTCAAGTGCAGTGAGTTGTTTGAGTTGAGGGAAACACCTAAAAGTCCTTCAGTTACGAACACTTAAAAGGGAGAGGGAAAAAAGTAGCTTAAAAGCAAAGTGGCTTGTGCCTGGGAGGGTAGATATCAGAACAGTCCGTACCCATCCACTTCTACTCCTACAAGAAAACGATATATATATAAAATCAAATGTAAATTTTGCACACATTTGAAATTTTCAGGAATCAATGTCTATTTTTTTTGTCAGATTCTCAAAGGGATCTGTGACTCTAAGAAAGCTTTAAAACCACTCATGTGGGAGAATATACAGCCTATATGTCTTTCCAAAAATTCCTTATAAATTTAATCTGTCACAAATTAGATTTTGACAAGTATTTCTTCATTAGTATAACCTCAAACCCCAGCACAAATCCTAGCATAGGATAAGCTTTTCATCAATATGTGTTGGATAAGTGAGTTGATTAGGAATGAGTTCATGTTCACAATGCCTGGCAAGGAATGAGAATGACAACATTCTCTGGGACTTTAACATACACCTTTCCTGAGGAAAATTAAGGATCCTCCTAAGAAAATGCTCATGAGAAGAAAGTAAGTATGAAAGCACCCAAGGACAAAACCAAAACTTTCCCTATAAGGTAATTTCTAACCTCTCTAGTACCTAGACAAATAAATGATCAAGGCCTCAAAATTCCTTACCATAGATCAAAATTACCGTAATTTTAGCTGCTTTTATATCACTTGCCTGCAGATGTATGTCAGCCTATCAAATTATGTATGTGGATTCAATGGCAGTGGTTGGCAATATTGATATACATTTTCCTCTTAAAAGGACTGATCGCTCATTTAGCTGTCATCTTGCATCTGACACTGAAAGAGAGAAGACAAATTGGCTCCATTTTTCAAACTCAGCAGTTATTTATTCTGTGAAGAACAGCATATTCATCTCTGCTAGTTTTCATGCGACATCAAGAGAATCAAGCCATGGCGTTGTAAAACTAATTAATGGAGACAACCTTTGAATTACTAAATTGCCAGTCTGACATTGCTGATTAGATTATCATGGGAATAGTGAGGTGTGGAAAATATTAAAATAAATCCAGATTTTTCATTTGATTATAGGAGAAGGATTTAAGCTGCTTTTTAATCAAGAATTCTTTGCTGTTATTTGGCATGGGATAGTTGCAGTATTTGGGGGGTTTCAGTTCTTCTGGTGTCATGTAAGCATAGTTCAGAAAGACACTACTTTTGGTATGTGTTCAACTCAGAAAAGAGATACAGTTTGAGTAAATTACCTTGCAAATTCTCTGATAGGGAGTGTTGTTAAGTGCTGTTGAGTTGGTTCTGACTTATAGCAATCCTGGGTTTCAGAAGAACAGATGGTGGGTTTGAACTGCCAGCTTGTTAGCAGTCCAGTGTTTATCCTATAGTAACACACCAGGATGGAAGAAATTTTGAAAAGCATTTTGGGGGGGACTGGATGCAGTGGACTTTATTGATGGTACATAACAAGACTGGGCTCTCCAAGCCCCTTCCATTTTCCAGGGAGTCTGGATGGAAACAGTGTCAAAAATGAGAACTTCTTAGTGTGTTGGAGGATTAAGTTGGGGGGACTCTCCAGCAGCTGAAATCCTATCTCCTCCTCTAGTGCTCTCTCCGGGACTGGTGGTCCAGGGATCTCTTATTCCTTGGAGGCCATATGGACCATAAGGTCCACCATTTTGTCATTACCAGGAAATGAACTTGACAAAGTGGCCATTGAGGGCAATGCCAGCCAGCCCCAGCATCACAGGTGGAAGAGTGGGTGGCACTGCTAAAGTCAATGGTGATGACCTAGTCTTCAGTGTAGCCGAGAATGCCTTTTAGGGGACCCTCTGATGCCTGCTTCATCACCTTCTTGATGTGAACGTATTTGGTAGCTTTCTGATCCATAACAAACTTGTTGGGTGTGGAGACACAGAAGGCCATGCCAGTGAATTTCCCATTCAGGCCAAGGAAGACCTTTACCACAGCCTTGGCAGCACCAGTAGGATGCAGGTATGATGTTCTGGGCAACCCCACGCCCATCACACCAGTTTCCCAGAGGGACCATCCAAAAGCATTTTTTTTTTGGGGGGGGGGGGGGAAGGTTTTTTTTGACTACCCAAAAATAACCTTTATTTCCTTCAGAAGTATAGAATCCCTTCATGGAGAGATGAACGGAAGAAATTTCATACAGTTATGACAAAAAAAAAATCTAAAAACTATCCTTAAAACATGAATTCTTACCTTCTGCCATGAATTTTTTTCTCTATCCATCTATTCCTTCTAAATAAAAATGCTGGCAATTTAAAGTTCTTTCCTTTGCATTAGAAAGAAAGAGGCCTCTAAAGAAGCACCATATTGATTTCTCTATAAAGATCAGAGTCTCTGCTACTCAAAATCTATTAAATATGTTTACCTCAGAAACATGGGGATTGGAGTCTATTTTGTCTTCTCCATTTAAAAGCACCAAAGAGACAGACAAAACATTAACTCCCTGAAGACCACTTCAACATATACTGCTAAGTTACATGTATCCTTTTCAAAATGCCTTTTGGTTTATTTAATGCATCTTGTTCTTTTCCTTCACAAGAAATTATTTTGTTCAAAGCTTTTATATACTGAGCTGCTACTGAAAAAATGTTTGAGGAAAGGTACTTTATATATTCTAAGAAATGGAAGGGTCAAGTTTATAACATCAAGCTTAGTTTATGAAGTACCTTCAGAATTCTAAAGGCAGAATCATAAGAAACTTGGTGAATATTATTTTTGGCATACTACTAAAAACATTCTAGGGTCATGTACAGCTAAAGAATTATCCCTGGACAACTAATTGTGTAGATAATTTTCTTGCCTTGGAGAAATAAAATTTAATGAAATACCATAAATATGAGTCATAAACACAGAAACCAACACTGCAGGTACATAACTCACCCTACTTACTGCACTGTAAACTCGGTCCTGCTGAATCCTGGTTTATTTAAATTTTTGTTATTTTAGTCATCATGGAATTTTGGGTATTAATTTTTTTAAAAATACTGCATTAAAATACTATTATCTTAGCTATTAAGTTTGGGGCATGTCATGTGGTTTGTGTCTAGGCGAGGCCCTCACTCACCTCCCAGCGCCAATCCTGACAATGGTATCTATCAGACTAACACTACATTCCGCTGCCAGAGAGAAGAACCATGTTTAACTGTGGTGGCTCTTTAAACGTGAAATTATTGTTTTCTATTATTTATTTTTCTATGGCTTTCCCAATACACACCCATTGTATTTACTTAGGAAAAAAAAACACAACAATAATCAAAAAAAAGAAACAATTTACAACACACCACACCTTGTTCTACCATTTAGTAATGTTGTTGTTAAGTGTCACTGAGTCAGTTCTGACTCATAACAACCCTGCACAGGGTTTCCAAGGAGCAGCTGGGTTTGAACTACCAAGTTTGCAGTTAGGAGTCCAGTGTCACACCAGAACTCCAATATTCATTATTAATAATTTACTGCATGTCTTTCTAGACCTTTTTGTGCTTGTGAAAAGCATGTTTCTGTCAATAAGATAAGCAGATGACAGAAAAATAATTTAATATTTAAAATGCATTGTAATATAGCAATTTTCTATATTAGCCAAAGGTTTAAAAGAAATAGCATTTTATTTCTTGAAAATTCACTAGAAAGGTTATTTTGCTAAATGTGCTCTCTCTGTGGTATGAGGGAGCCCTAGTGGCATGGTGGCTTAGGTGTTGGACTGCTAACCCTAAGGTCAATGGTTCGTACCCATTAGCCACTCCATGGAAGAAAGACAAGTATTCTGCTTCTGAAAAGATTTACAGCCTTGGAAACAATACATTAAATTATTAAAATTAAAATAGGATTTCTATGCCCAAAGAAGAGTATAATCAAATGGTAAAAAAGATTATGTATTCAATTAATGCAAATATTATAATGTAAAATGACAAAAATAGTGGCTAAGGACAAGACTAGCCAGACTTTGGGATCCAAATTTAAAATTCTTATTGGATAAATTTACCTTCTAATAAATCTTTGCTCATGAAAGGTCCCTTGAAGTTGATTAAACGATTCCAATATAATATCTGTTATGGATTGAATTGTATGTCTCCCCACACACACACCACCAAATATGAACCAACTTGGTTAGCCCATGATTCCCAGTATTATGGAATCATATTCCATTATGTGAGTGGATATAATTACCCTATGTGTTATAAATCCTAACCTCTACGATGTTAATGAGGCCGACTAAGAAGTAGTTATGTTAATGAGGCAGGATACAATCCAGAGGATTATGTTGTATCTTGAATCAATCTCTTTTGAGATTTAAAAGAGATTTAATCGTTGAACAGAGATCAGAGGGACCTAATACTACCAAGAAAGAAGAGCTCGAAGTGAAGCACATCCTTTATACCCAGGATTCCCTGCTCTGAAAATCTTCTAATATCAGGAAGGACTAGTCTCTGGAGAAAAGACATCATGCTTGGTAAAGTGGATGGACAATAAAACACAGAAGACCCTCAATGAAATGGACTCACACAGTGGCAACAATAATTGTCTCAAACATAATCATTGTGAGGATGACCCAGGACCACACAGTGTTTTGTTCTGGTTTGCATAGCGTCACTAACACCTAACAACAACAAGAAATAGGGGTTTTAAGACTGACCATTCTGAAGCAGATAACCAGGCCTTTCTTCCAAGGTGCCCCTGGTGGGTTTGAACTCCCAATTTTTAGGTTAGTAACAGAATGCTTAACCATTTGCACCACTCAAGGATTCTCATTAAGATTAAACCATTGCAGTCTAGTCAATCCAACAGTACAACACAGACTATAACTACACCCAGAGACTCATGCCAGAAACGGACTGTCATATCTTTCTCCTGCTTAATAGTTAGTGGGCTTGAGCCCACAACCTTTCAGTTAATGATGTAACCACTCTGTCACCAGAGCTTTCTTATAGGATGAAGTACCTTGAAACCAGTGTGCCCTCAATGAATATTTACTTGAACATCTGAGTTGTTGTCAGCTACTATAGAGTCAGTTCTGACTCATAACAACCTTATGCACATCAGAATGAAACATGGCCTGGTCCTGCACCATCTGCAAAATTGTTGGAACTTTTAAGGAATTATTGTAAATATCTATATTGCTGTTGTTGTTAAGTGCTGTCGAGTCAGTTCCGACCCATAGTGACCCTGTACAGGGTTTCTGAGAAGCAGCCGGTGAGCTTGAACCACAGACCTTGCAGTTCAAGTGGCTTTGCAGTCTGGCACATTAACCCACAGTGCCATACCAGGATTTAGAGGCATATAAAACAGAAAATGTCAATCCCTAATCTGAAGTTTAAATTATCATCATGGATGAGACTTAGAAAATTCAAACTGGAATGATGAACTGGCATCTATTAACAATGATACCATACAAGAGACTCTGAATTTCAATTAAGAGTATCATGGACATCCATAATTCTAAGTCTAGTGATGTGGGTGCAATTCATGGAGCTGTGACAAAATTTTGATTATACCTAGATTAAGATTAATAATCACGGAGTCCTGGTATGGTGCTGCAGGTTAATGCAATGGACTGCAAGATCTGTTTGAACTACAAGTTTGGCAGTTCAAGCTCACCATCCATTCCTTAGAAACCCTATACAAGGTCGCTATGAGTTAGAATTGACTCAACGGTACTTAACAACAACTACTGTATCTGAAAAAAGAATTTACTATCAAGAGGACTGAATATGGTGGTGGTGGTAGTGGTGTGCTGAGGAATCAGTTCTGACTCATGGCGACCCTGTATAGAGTTTCCAAGGCTGTAAATCTTTACTGGAGCAGAAAAATCTCATCTTTCTCCACATAACAGCCAGTAGTTTTGAACTGCTTACCTTGCAGTTAGCAGCCTGACTCGTAACCACTACACTACCAGAGTTCGTTAGAGGACTGAATAACACAGTATAAATGCAGAAATCAAAGACACAGAATTCTAGTATTGCTCAGAGGACACCCTGATTATCAAAGAAGAATGTTCTGTCTCTGTGTCATCTGTAAATCTATAATGAGAAAACACGGGCTAGGTTAATGTAGCTTCACGTACACTAATCATTAGCCTCATTCACCTAAATCCATTTCTTCTAGTGCCATGATGAAAATCATTGGGATTCCAAGTACAGTTAAGGGCTCCTTATGAAAAGAACCCTAGTGTCTAGGAGACTCTCAGGCTCCCTCCCACCTATCATACTAAATGTAGCCTCTCTATCAGAAGATGCTGCTATCAAATTCATCCCTTCATACTAGGTCTCTGCCCCTCTATCCAGTCTCTTCAGATTTTTCCTCTAGTTGGCTCTCCATTTTAGTTTTATCCTTATGAGTTATACTTCTGATTTAATTTGAATTATTACCCAGACCAACTTAGATAATTTGATTCCTTAATAATGCCTATGAGATGTATAATGTCCTAGCCATTTTCGCAAACTTGATAAATGATATCTAGCTCTATATCCTGAACATGTAGAATAATTATCTCTAGAAATAGCAGTTCGATTTATCTCCAGAACTAACTTGTACTCACATTCGCTACAGTCCTGTTGTTAAACTCCATATAGTCAGTTCTGACTCACAGTGATCCTGCATAGGGTTTGCGAGGAGCAGTTAATAGACTGGGTAGAATCCAAGAAATATTATTTTTAGAAATTCAGGGATCTCCTACATCTCCACTGTGTCTCCAGATATCCATTCCCACCAGATATCGGAGAAATAATACCAGGATGGGGCAAAAAATGTACAAAATAAGCATGTACCATCTTGTCCTAACAGAAAGCAAGGAAGCTTTAATCCTAAAGTTGTGCCAAAGGATACCAGAGCCAAACTAAGAACCTACCACTGGCTAAAGATGAGATAATGTGAGTATCTATAAGAGTACTCACAGCAATATATTAATTTATTTAAAATACGAGTCTCTAAAATTAGTTTTTTATAAATTTCTTTGTTTCCTTTGAAAGATGCTAGAAAATCAGTTATTTTGAAAATTAGTAAGTAAAAGGAATGAAGCAAGCCTTTCTTAGATGAACTGTACCCAGGGTAACCAAAAAGTTGATGAAGTGAAGCTCCAGTTTTAGAATTAGTCCAGACAGTAAATTAAGAAGGAACGATAGATTTCTGCTCCCAGACATGATTAAGTAAAAATTATTTTTTTACCTTTTTAACAAGAACAACTGGAAAACTAGAATTAATATAAATAAAACAACAGTTTTCAGATATTGCACATCAGGTAGTGAAGAATAATATCCATGAGAATGGGGAAGTCCTACAATTGTCCCAGCTCACTTACTGGGTTTTCAGGCTACAGTGTATGAAGTCCTGCACTATAAAATAAAGCTATGTACAAACAAAGCCCTGCAACCTTGCTAAATTGAGGAGACAGAGGTAAGAGTAAAAGGCAGTTAAAGCTTGTGAGGCTTAGTAATGGAGAAGAAGGGGCTTCACAAAGATAAAACTCCAGAGTTCTGCAGAGGATCCCCTTGAATCCTCAGGGAAGAGCGAGATAGAAGAAAAACCAATGGAAAGTAATGAGTCAAAATTCATGCAAGACTAGAAAGAGACTATTTCAGAATGGAAATACCTCACAATATATGAGGCATCAGATAGAATTCAAAGGAGTACATCATCACAGCAATGAAACAAAATCAGTCAATCTGAAGACTGCTCTGTACCCATTTTTTTTCTTTAAAGTTTTTGTTTATTGAGTGACAGTTTGCATGACAGAACATCGGTTTTGCACTCAACCAATCATACTTTGTTTCAATGCAATGCTTACAATCCCCTCCATGCACCATGCACCATCGGTTAATAGTATTTGCCTCTATTACTTTTTGTTTTTTTAAAGTACACAAAAACACACCGTAATATGTAACCAAAGGGCACATTTTGCGAGTCAGTCTCCTGCCCACAACCACACAGCCTTTCTTTTTCCATGAGTCTAGAGTCCTCAGCTGCTCTCTTTCTTCATGCCATCAATTCTGTCTTCATCTCTGGTGTCACTGCTTCTCTAGTTAGGATTCTACACTCTGCTCGTGTTCTTCCCTCTTGATGGTCCAAGGGTTTTATGTTCCTGGAATGTAAGATTAACTACTCCTGCCTTTGTGTTACACATCTTCTACATTTGCAGTTGTGACATTGCAATTAATCATGATAACAATTACTATTTAATCAAATTCAGCTATCTTTAATTTCCCTATCTTGCCTTATAGTTCTGGCTAAGATTTCTAACACAATACTGAATAGGATTGGTGTAAAGGGCATCCTTGTCTGATTTCTGTTCTCAAAAGGAAAGCTTTCAGCTTCTCTCCAATGAGAGAGATACTAGCTGTTGGTTTTGTATATATACTCTTAATTATGTTGAGGAATTTCCCTTCAACCCTACTTTGTTGAGTGTTTTTATCAGGAATTGATGCTGAATTTTGGCAAATGCCTTTTCTGCATCAGTCGATATGATCATGTGATTATTTTCCTTTTTTTATTTATGTGGTCAATTATATTGATTGTTTTTCTAATACTGAACCATCCTTGCATCCCTGATATGAATCCCACTTGGTCATATTTTTTTTTTGATGTCTATGTTGTTGAATTCTATTGAATAGGATTTTGTTGAGAATTTTTGCATTGATGTTCATGAGGGATATTGATCTGTAATTTTCTTTTTTAGTGAGGTCCTTCCCTGGTTGGTATGAGGGTTATGCTTGCTTCGTAGACTGTATTAGGGAGTTTTCCATCCTCTTCTACATTCTGGAATAGTTTGAGTAGAATTGGTGACAACTCTTCTCTGGATGTTAGGCAAAATTCACCAGTGAAGCCATCTGGGCCTGAACTTCTTTTTTGGTTGCTAGTTTTTGATTACCTGATCAATTTCTTCTTTTGTTATAAGTCTGTTCAAGTTTTCTACTTTACTCTATTTAAATTTAGGTAGGTCATGTTTTTCTAAAAATGTATCAAACTCCTAGATTTTCAAATTTGTTGGAGTACAAGTCTTCATAGTATTCTATTATTCTTTTTATTTCCATTGGTTCTGCTGTGATGTCACCCATGTGATTTCTTATGTATGCTATTTGTGTCTTCTCCCTCTTTTCTTTTGCCAGGTTTGCCAATGGTTTGTCAATTTCATTAAGCCTTTTACAGAACCAGCTTCTTGTCTTCTTGATTCTTTCTATAGTTTTTCTGTTTTCTATCCCATTTATTTCTGCTCTAATCTTTATTATTTCTTTTCTTCTGGTGACTATAGGTTTACTATTCTGGTCTTTTTCTAACTGTTGGAGATGTGTTAAGTGTTGATTTTGGTTCTTCTTTTTTGATATTTGCCATTTATTGCTATAAATTGTCTTCTCAGTACCGTTTTTGCTGTGTCCCAAAGGTTTTGGCATGTGTTGTGTTTTCATTCTCATTTGTTGCTAGGAATTTTTTAATTTTACCACCTTTTAATTGTTCTACTACCTAGTAGCTTTCAACCAGGGTGTTATTCAGTTCCCATACATCTGACTTAATTTCCCTGATCCTCCTATTGTTGATTTCTAATTTTATAGCATTGTGATCTGAGAAGATAATTTGTAATGCTTTGATGTTTTTAAATTGATGGAGGCTTGTTCTGTGGCCTAACATATGGTCTATTTTGGACTATGTTCCACATGCACTGGAAAAGAATGTATTGTGCAGTTGTTGGGTTGAATACACTATACACATCCATGAGATCAAGTTGGTTGATTGAATTGTTTAGTTCCTTTGTGTCTTTGTCAAGTTTCTTTCTAGTTGTTTATTCTCTTTTCAAAAGTGGTTTATTAAAATCTCCATTATTATTATAGATTTGTCTATTTCTTCAATCTATCAGGGCTTGTTTTATATATTTTGGGACTCTTTAGTTGGGAGCATAGGTATTTATTATGGTTATGTTCTCTTATTCAATTGACCCTTTAATCATGTGATAATGTCCTTTTTTTCTCTTATTCTGGTTTTGCCTTAACGTTTGTTTTATCAGAGATTAGTATTGACACTCCTGCTCATTTTTTTATTTCAATTAGCTTGGTTGTTTGTTTGTTTTTTCCATCCTTTAATTTTAAATCTGTTTTTGTCATTATGTGTATAGTGTGTCTCTTGTAGACAACACACTGAAGGATCCTGTTTTCTTATATATTATTCCCCTCTCTGTCTCTTGACTGGTGCATTTTATCCATTGACATTCAATGTAATTATCGATAGGTATGAATTAATTGCTGTCATTATGTTTTTGTGTTTTTGTTTTTTTTTTGTGGTGCCGTTGGTTTCTTTGCTCTGCATGTCTTCCTATGCTGAGTTCGTATTTTTGTGCATTTTCTTGTCAGTTTCTTCATAATTTCAATGTTTTCATGTTCTTCTTGAATTTTCCTTTTCTTGATATGTTGTGAAGTGCTGATTTTCTTTGTAGTTAAGGTATCTTCTCTTAACTTTTTCCTTCTTTTAAAACAGTCTGTTTTATCCTGAAATCTACCTCACCTCTTCATCACCAGGATCTCTGTTCCTATACTTTTCCCTTCTATGATACTGTAGTTGTTTTGATCATAGACTGACCTTCCAGATCCTCTGATTTCATTCTTGTTGTTTTGTTCTGCTCTGCACTCTTCCAACTCTCAACTGAGTTCCAGGTTGTGTTGCCACATCTGTCAATCTCTGTTTGATGTCTATTCTTATTGGTATGCCAAACAACTCCCTTTAGGATGTTTTGAAGCACTCTTGTCTTTTACAAAGTTCCTTAACTTCTGTTTGTCCTGGAATGTTTGGATTACATCATCAATTGATTGACAACTTTGCTGGATAACCGATTCTTGGTTGGCAGTTTTGGGGGTTTTTTGGTTTTGTTTTGTTTTTTCTTTCAGGATTGTGTGTATGTCTCCCCATTGCTTTCTTGCCTTCAGGGTTTCTGCTGAGAGATCAGAACTTAATCTTCTTGGCTTGCCTTTGTAGGTTATACTTCTCTTTTCCCTAGTTGACTTCAGGATTCTCTCCTTGGTTTTTTTTTTTGTTGTTGTTGTTGTTGTTGTTGTTGTTTTGTTTTGTTTTTTTAATTTTAGAGTTTGATTACGATGTCTTGGTGATTTTTTTTTTTAGGGTCTATCCTTCCTAGGGTGCCTTCAGCTTTTTAAATGCTTATATTTTAATCTTTAAGGATGTTAGGTAAATTTTTTTCCAGCAGCTCTTCTACTATCTCCTCTGGTTTTCTGGGATTCATCCTGTTGTGAGACTGCAATCACTCATAGGTTATTCCTTGTCATGTTTTCCTACACAAATCTAAGACTTTCTTCAGATCTTTTTTCATTCTTTTTTCTGCTTGCTCCTCTGTCTTAGCAGTCTTGAAAGATTTGCCTTCAAGCTCACTGATTCTGGCTTCCATACCTTCAATTCTACTCCTTTGCCCTTTTCAGCGTATTGTTCATCTCTAATAATTTAATAGTAATCATTTGACCTCTTTTTGCAGGTTTTGAATTGTTTCCAATGCTATTTGGATCTTATTTGAGAGTTCCTGTAACACTTTTCTGACTTCTTCCCTTATTTCCCTCAACCTTTCTGTGGAACATTTGAATGCACCTTAATATCAATCTCCTGAATTCCTTATTGGGAAGTTCCAAAGTCTGCACTCCTCCCAATGGAAATTTTTGGTCTATCTCCAGTTCATTTAATTGAGCTACTCTGTCTTGTTTTTGCACATGAGCAGAAATTTTCTGTTGCTTTTTAGGCATTGAGGTGCTGTTGTATTTTCAACAATTAGATGAATGTATGTTGGTGTATTCTTAAGCTCTCTGATTGTCTCATAGTAAATGTGATCAGGAGATCAAATAACCGGCATTGGTTATTTACCCTGTTCTGGTGTATAGTAGCTGGTATTGGTTCTTTCCCAGATGGTGGAATGTTATAGGGTAAAATTTAGTTTGGTTGTTTGATCACAATAGCTGTCTCTTATTGGGCAAGATAGAACAGAAAGGGGGACCAAAAAAACAGTCTTGACACTACCATCCAAAATCACCAAAACAAAATAAAAAACAAGAGAAAAAACAAAAAACAGCAAAATATGAGTAGAACTTTAGCCCACCTGTTTTTCCTTCTTGCCTTCAAAGCTTCCTGAGAAATTTCAAGATGTTCTTGCTGCACCTTATGATGTAACTCAAGGTTTGTTTCAGGTCTATTTTGCCTCTCTCATCTTGCATCATTGGTTTTGCAGAATTCTATCATGCATTCTCCAGCATCATTTCTATCACCAAGGCCATATTTTCCAACTACTGATCCTTCCTCTTTGCTCCCAACCTTTGCATTCCAATCACCAGTAATGATCAATATATCTTGACTTAAAACATTTACTGATGAAGATCAAAGAGCACAACCTTCAGTATGGATTATATCTCAATGTAAAGAAAACAAAATTCCTCACTACTGGACCAATAAACAACATTCTGGTCAACAGAGAAAAAATTGAAGTTGTCAAGGACTTCATTCTTCTTGGATCAACTCTCAACACTCATGGAAGCAGCAGTCAAGAAATCAAATGATGTATTGCATTAGGAAATCTGCTGCACAAGACCTTTTAAAAGTATTGAAAAGCAGAGATGTCAGCTTGAGACTAAGGTGCGCCTGACCCAATTCATGGTATTTTCAATAACCTCATATGCATGCGAAAGCTGGACAGTGAATAAGAAAGACCGTAGAAGAATTGATGTTTTTGAGTTTTGGTGTTGGAGAAGAATACTGAAAGTACCATGGGCTGCCAAAAGAACTAATAGATCCATTTTGGAAGAAGTGCAGCCAGAGTGCTCCTTGGAGGCCAAGATGACCAAACTTCATCTCTCATATTTTGGACATATTGTCAGGAGGGACCAATCACTGCAAAAGGATATCATGTTTGGTAAGGTGGAGGGTCAGAGAAAAACAGGAAGTCCCCCAAAAAGATGGATTGGCCAAGTGGCAGCATCAATGGACTTAAGCGTGGCAACAGTAGTGAGGTTGGCCCAGATCAGACATTGTTTCGTTCTGCTGTGCATAAAGTTGCTATGGGTTGGTACCAACTCGATGACACCTAACAACAATAACATCTTGCATCAAGCTAATTTAGGTGTTTCTCCTAGTAAGAATCAGCCCAGGGCTGGCTAGACCTGTTTTGGATGACACTCCCATTGTAAGCTGTTCCTATTGACTCCTCTCCCTTCATTGAATCTGTACCCAGTGATCCTTGCTGTGCAGATCCTTGCATGTGTATAGTAGAGCTTCCCCTGGGTGTGTCCACTCACTCAGGTATCCCCTTGGGTCCCCAGAATGGAGGCGGGCAGACAAATGAAAATAAAACAACAAAAAAGTGATGTTCACACCTTTATCTCTAAAGGTCAGTCAGACCTCTTTGATAGAAGTGTTCTCTTGACCTTGTATCCACTTTTTCCTGCTCAAAATAGCAGCACTGGAATTTTCTGGTTGCCACAAATCAGGAATTACCTCCTTTCTGGTTTCTCTTCCAAATCCACTCACAATAAGTCTGATCCTAATTATCCCTTTATATGAAGTTCAGAATTCCGAGAATGTCCTTTGTACCTATCTTGTCCAGTATTCCATGCTCTTACTGACATAGGTCTGCACACCCTTCTCCCTAATCTGCCATCGAGCCCTGCCTCTTCCTTTCTTACTTAACAAACTTGAAAGAAGTTACAAAATGAATTAATATATCCTAAGTAACTTGTCTGCTCTCTCTCTCTCTCTCTCTCTCTCTATATATATATATATATATATATATATATATATTTATTTATTTATTTATTTATTTATTTATTTAAGTCCAACATTGTTTAAAGGAACAAAATCATATCTAACAATCAAAAATGTAAAATCCACAATGTCTGGCATCCAGTCAAAAATTATTAAGTTAAGTATAAAGCAAGAAAATATGACCCATATCCATAAGAAAACAATTCAATATGTAGAGAGTTATAAATGACAGAGATAGAATTAGCAAAGACCACAAAAGCCTTACTATAAATACATTCTATATGTTCAAGAATGTAGAGGGAAACATATACATTCTGATAAGATAACTGGAAGTTATAAAATATATCTTCTGGAACTTCTTGTTGTTGTTAGGTGCCAGTGAGTTGGTACCAACTCATAGCAACCTTATGCACAGCAGAATGAAACACTGCTGGATCCTGGGCCAACCTCACTACTGTTACCACGCTTGAGTCCATCGATGTTGCCACTTGGCCAATCCATCTTATTGAGGATCTTTCTCTTTTTCTCTGACCCTCAACCTTACCAAACGTGGAACTTCTAGAGATGCAAAAATATTTAAGATAAAAATTGCACTGGAAAGAACTAGACAAGTATTAGATACTCATTGTTGTTAAGTACTATCGAGTCAGTTCTGATTCACAGCAACCCTGTATAGGATTTAGCAAACTGGAGGAGAAAACAATAGAAACTATCCAAAATAAAATACTGAGTAAAAACAGATTGTTGATGGGAGTTGAAACAAAATGTATGTGAGTGGACACTCTAATTTACTCCCCCAGCAATCAAACCATTGAACAGTGAATAAAAATATGCACACACTGAGATCTCAGAACTTCAGATGATAGCTGAGGTATTGTAGAGTCAGGGTGAGTCCAGAAAACAGGTGACAGGAGAAGACAGGGGACTGCACAGAAGGTTGGAAAACCTCCCCAATAACACTGACAGCATTCACTTATTGAAGTTATTATGGATGAAGCTGAGCAACAAACAAAAAAGGAAAGACAGAAAGAAAGCTAATCTGAGAAAGCTGTAACCTTCTTTTAATTTTTTTTTGTTTTGTTTTGTTTTTTAAAGTAGCAGAGATTGACTGTAGGAGTCTGTGGGACAAAATATTGGGAGTTAGTGAAAGGAAAGTGGAACTGTAAATTAGTGCTATTGAATCTCACTGAGGCCTGAGAAAGACAGGTTCTAAGACCAGGAGGAACTACAAGGCTTACAAAGTGAGGAGAATACTTTGGTCAGACAGCAACACAGAGAAAAATGACTCTCCCATGATATCCACAGAGGTAAACAATGGAAGAGTCTCTGAAGGGGCACCTAAGAGATAAATATAGAAAGTCCCCCACCTTCACCAAAGGGAAATAGAGCACCACCATTTACATCAGAATCTGCAACTACATAAAACCCTCATACATATACATTTTGGACTTCAGAGATCAAGCATCCAGAAATGAAATAGCACTGGGAAAAAACTCTAAGGACAAGACTGCCTCTCATAGTTATATCAAGAGGATATTATCAAGTCACTGCTGCTTGGTCAATTCTGACTGACAACTCTGTGGGGCAAGTGAATCTGCCCCATCAGGTCTCCAGAGCTGTGAGTTTTTGTGGAAGTGTGCAGCTATGTTTTTTTTCCCCTGAAGAGTGACTGATAGGTGTAGGCCTTACCTTTCAGGAAGCAGCTTGGCAGCAGTGTTCCCAATCAGAAAAATTACCTATAAAAATCAGAATACAAATTAATTTTTTTTTTAAAGAACAAAATGACCCAAGTTCAACAAAAAATAGTAAAACTCACAAAATAGCAGGGGAAGAAGAACCAATCAAAGCAAAATATAAAGGAGAAGACATTTTTCCTATGGAGGCCAGAGACAGAATTGATCATTTTAAGACTATGGTTCAAAGTCAAGGAGTACTAGTGAGTCTGTGGTTAAAGTACTTGACCATTAGCTGCTGTGCAGGAGAAAGATGTGGTTGGCTGCTTCCACACACATTTACAACCTTGGAAACTCAACAGGGCAGTTTTATTCTGTCCTACAGTATCACTGGGAACCAGAATCAACTCAATGTCAGTGGGTTTGGTTTTGAGTTTTGGTACTAAATATGTTTAAAGAAAGCGGAAAACAAACTAGCCATGATCAGAAACAATTGGTGGAACTAAATGAGAAACTCAGCAAGGAAACTGACAACATCAACAATAACAACAACAAAGAACCAAAGAGGACTACTGGATTGTTATCGTTGTTAAGCGCTGTTGAATTGGTTCTGACACGTAGCAAGCCTGTATAGGGTTTTCAAGGAACAACAGGTGAGTCTGAACCACCACCTTGTGGTTCAAATCAAGCTTGTAATCCAGTGATTATCCTATGGCACCACACCAGGACTCCAACTACTGTATAGTTAGTTCAAAGTAAAGCAACTCATTTAGAAACAGCAGGAGAAACACTCAAAAGTAGAGTCATACAGAATACAGAATGAACTAGAAAACAAAAATATGAACTTACCAAGTTTCAAGAGAAAAAAATACAAACACAAAAGGAAATGTGGAATTCACTTAAGAAATCTAACATTAGCATTATTAGAATCCCAGAACACCAGGATAACAATAAAAGCATAAAAACAATTTTCCAAGAGATAATTAGATAGCATTTCTCAGACCTGAACAGAGAACCAAGCCTGCGAATAAAGGCAGCAACACAAACTCCCATTAGAAAAAAAACACAAAGAAATCAACTTTGTACCATATCCTAATAACACTTGAAATCCAAAGACAAGGAAAGAATTCTGAAAGCAGTAAGAAAAAATGCAATATAATATACCAAAGGAGTTTCATAAGTATCAGTGATTTCTGCCCAGAAACTCTAGAGGCCAGAAGACAATGGGGCAACATATATAAGCAACTGAATGAAAACAACTGTTAATCAATTAATTCCTTACTTGGCTAAACTGTCATTCAAAAATGAAAGGGAAATCAAGCTATTTCCAGATAAACAGAAACTCTGGGAATTTGCCACTACCAGACCAGCTTTTTGCAAGTATTACTCAAGGGAGTGCTCCAAATGTAAACACAAGAACAATAAATATATGCCCAAACCCAAAACCTACTGCCATCAAGTTGATTTTGACTCACAGCAACCCTATAAAGTATTTTTGAGGCTGTAAATCTTCTGGGAGCAGAAAGCCTCATCTTTCTCTTACAGAATGGCTAGAAGGTTTGAACTGCTGATGTTGCTGTTACTAGTCAGTGCTTATCCTATACCCACCATAGCTTAGAAAAAAATAATAAGACAGAGAGATCTCCAATAAGCATAATAGTATGGACAATAATAAACACCAGATATATAGTATTTTCAGGGAATTAATTCAATAATCAAATTCCACAAACAAAACTATATAAAGCTCCTAAGAAATAAGCACAAAGTAAATCTAGTGAATATAAGCCTAGGTTGTGTATTGATTTAGCAGATACACATCAATAGAAGTGGGGGAGATAAGAGATTATATTAAAGTTATATGTTATATTGAAAATATGTTAGATGCTGTAAGGTTAAGTTTTATAATGCAATATAAGTAGTAATAACCAAGAAATTACTAAAAAAATCTGGAAAAAGGAAAAAAAGAAAAAGATTCATCACAAGAAAACATCCAGATATAAGCAAAAACTGAAAACTCAGAATTAAAAAAACAGAAGGCATGAAATACTCAAATAGCAAAATGTTTGAAGTAGATACTTCATTGTTAGTCATAACCTTAAGTGTAACTCATAACCTCTTTTAAAAATAGTCTAAATGTCCCATGCAAAAAACAGAGTGGCAGAATGAATAAAAAAATAAATTTAAAATAAAATTTAAATTTAAAAATAAAACAAACATGATAACTTTTGCTGCCTATGAGAAAAACATCTTATACATAAGAACACAAACAAACTAGGAATAAAAGTAAAGAGAAATATTCTATGCAACCAGTAAACAAAAAGGAGCAAGATGGCCACATCGACACCAGGTAAAACAGATATTAAACCAAAATGCATTACAATATATAAATATATCATATGATAATAAAATGGTCAATCCTTCAAGAAGACATGTTGTTGTTGTTGTTGTTGTTGTTGTTGTTGTCAATTGCCAGTGAGTCGGAACCAACTCATAACGACCCCATGCACAGTAGAACGAAACAATGTCCGATCCTGGGCCAACCTCACTACCGCTGCCACACTTGAGTCCATCAATGATGCCACCT
>NW_006408535.1:7173711-7177675 GCF_000296735.1 Chrysochloris asiatica | reverse complement strand
TTCAACAAGCAAGGTTGTATCATCTGCATATCGCAAGTTGTTAATGAGTCTTCCTCCAATCCTGATGCCATGTTTTTCTTCATAGAACCCAGTTTCTCGTATTATTTGTTCAGCATACAGGTTGAATAAGTATGGTGAAAGAACACAACCTTGTCGTACATCTTTCCCAATTTTAAAACATTCAGTGTTCCCATGCTCTATTCGATCAACTGCTTCTTGGTCCAGGTAAGATTCCTCAGAAGTACAATTAAGTGTTCTGGAATACTCATACTTCTCAATGTTGTCCATATTTATCATGATCCACACAATCGAAAGCCTTTGTGTAGTAAATAAAGCATAGGTAAACATCTTTCTGATATTCTCTGCTTTCAGCCAAGATCCACCGGGCATCAGCAATGATATCTCTCGTTCCACAGCCTCTTCTGAATCCAGTTTGAACCTCTGGAAGTTCTCTATCAATGTATGATTGTAGCTGTTTCTGTATTACCTTTAACAAAACTTTACTCGCTTGAGATATCAAAGAGATTGTCCAATGACATAGCCATTATAAATATATATATAAATTAAAAAACCAATGCACCTAAATACTGACTAATATGAAAGTTTACAATAATAGTAAAGGACTTTCAATAATTAACATATCTAATTTTTCATATGTTTATTATTATTATCACTAAGGATAATATCGGTGGTGGTGTTAGATACCACTGACTTGGTTTGCACCCAAAGCACAACAGAATGGCACACTGCCAGAACCTTAATCAATGTTAAATCATCCTCACAACACATGCTATGCTTGATTTCAATGCTGTGCCACTGTGTCAATTCATTTAGTTGGGGTCTTCCTCTTTTTCACTGACCCTCCAATTTACCAAGCATGATATCCTTGTCCAGGGACTGGTCCCTCCTGGTAATATGTCTGAAGTACAAGAGACGAAGTTTCATAATCTTGAATTCTAAGAAGCATTCTGGTTGTACTTCTTTCCACACAGATTCATTTGTTCTTCTGGCAAACCACAGTATTCCTGTTATTCTTTTCCAACACCATAACTCAGATGCATCAATTCTTCTATGACCTTACTTATTCATTGTCCAACTGTCACATGCATATGAGGCTATTGAAACTACCAGGGCTTGGGTCAGATGCACCTTAGTTCTCAAACTGACATCTTGGCTCTTGAACACTTTAAAGAGGTCTTGTGCAGCAGATGTACCTAATACAATATGTCATTCAATTTCTTTATTACAAGTATGGTTCAACGTTAGAAAATCAGTTGATTTAATCCACTACATAAACAAAGGAAAAGAACGACATGATCAGATAACCTTATGCCCACAACAAAATGAAACTCTGCCTGGTCCTGTGTCATCCTTACAATTGTTGTTAGGCTTAAGTCCATAGCTGCTGCCACTATGTCAATCCAACTTGTTGGGGGTTTCCTCTTTTTTGCTGACCCTCCACTTTATAAAGCATGATGTCCTTCCCCAAGGACAGGTTCCTACTGATAATATGTCTGAAGTATGAGAGAATAAATTTTGCCATCCTGTCTTCTAAGGAACCTTCTGGCTGTACTTTTTCTAAAACAGATTTGTTTGTTTTTCTGGCAGTCCATTGTAATTTTAATATTCTTCTCCAACACCATAACTCAAATGCATCAATTCTTTGGTCTTTCTTACTCATTGTCCAATTTTCAAATGCATATGAAGTTATTGAAAATATCATGGTTTGGGTCAAGTGCACCTTAGTCCTCAAACTGACATCTTTTCCCTTGAATAATTTAAAGATGTACTGTGCAGCTAATTTGCCTAACTGTGTATCATTTCATTTCATGACTGATGTTTCTATGAGGTTGATAGTGAATCCAAGCAAAATTAAGTCTTTGACAACTTCAATATTTTCTCCATTTACGTGTATGTTATGTACTGTTCCAGTGGTGAGGAATTTTTTTCTTTATATTGAGATGCAACTCATACCAAAAACTGTGATCCTTGATCTTCATCAATATTTTAAGCCCTCTGCTTTCAGAGACCAAGGTTATATCATCTGCAAACTGCAGGTTGCTAATGAGTCTACCTCCAATCCTGATGCCACATTCTTCTTCATATAATCCAGCTTCTCTAATTATTCTCAGCATACAGACTGAATAAGTATGGTAAAAGAATGCAACCCTGGCACACACCGTTCCTGATTTTAAACCATTCAGATTCCCCTTGTTCTATTCAGACAACTGCCTCTTGCTTTATGTTAAGGTTCCTCATGAGCACAATTAAGTATGCCAGAATATCTATTCTCCACAATGTTTTCAATAGCTTGTCATGATCCACACAATGGAAAGCCTTTACAAAGCCAATAAAGCACAGGTAAATATTTTTTTCTGGTATTCTATGCTTTCAACCAAGATCCAGCTAACATCAGCAATGAATCCCTCATCTGAATCCAGCTTGAGTGTCTGACAGTTCCCTGTCAATGTACTTTTGCCACCACTTTTAAATTATCTTTATATGCGCATGATATCAATGATATTGTCTGATGATTTCCGCATTCCATTGGGTCACCTTTCTTTGGAATGGTCACAAATTGTATTTTATCCATTCCTAGAGCCTTGTTCTTGACCAGGGCACTCAGTGCATCTTGGATTCTTCCATTGATACCATTGACTCTTGACCATATGCTAGCTCTTGAAATGGTTGAGCATCGACCATTTCTCATTAGTACAGTGACTCCACATATTACTTCCATCTTTTTTTGATGCTTTCTACATAATTCAATATTTTTCCCATTATTGTTTTGTTGTTGTTAAGTGCTGTCAAGTCAATTCCAACCCAAAACAACACTGTATAAGGTTTCTGAGGAGAAGCTGGTGAGTTTGAACTACCACAAAAACCTTCAATATTGAGAGTCAAGGATTTAATTTTTTCTTTCATTCTTTCAGCTTGAGAAATGTTGACCATATTCTTCCCTTTTGGTTTTCTAACTCCAGGTCTTAGCACATTTTATTATGATACTTTTCTTTGTGTTCTCAAGCTGCACTTTGAAATTTTACTTTCAGCTCTTTTGCCTCCTTATTTCTACCATTTGCTTTAACATCTCTATGCTGGAAAGCAAGTTTTAGAGTATCATCTGACATCTATTTTAGTCTTTTACTTCTGTCTTGTTTTCTTAGTGACCTTTTGATTTCTTCGTATATTATTTTCTTGATGTCATCCCACAGTTCGTCTGGTCTTCAGTAATTAGTGTCTTACGCATCAAATTTGTTCTTGAGATGATCTCTAAATTCAGGTGGGACATGTTCAAGATTCAAAGGAGAATTCATAATTTATATTAAATGTGAGCACTGAAATCATCCTCTTCCTCCATGGATGACCATAGCCCACTTGTGAAATATTTATTTCCAGTTCTTTTATGTTCAACAAACATGGACAAATGTATTCTCTGGGAAAACTTTCAAGAACACACATACACACAAGCCCAGCAACACATGGATACTTCAAAACGTTATGGGGAAATGTTCAGTATCTTTTAATTCCTTCTTTCCACAAACTCTTTGGAGCCTTCTCATATAAACCCATATATATATATATATAATAGATCTGTTTTGGAAGAAGTGCAGCCAGAGTGCTCCTTAGAGGTCAGGATGGCAAAGCTTCGTCTCTCATACTTTGGACATATTGTCCTGAGGAAACAATCATTGGAGAAGGATGTCATGCTGGGTAAGGTGGAGGGTCAGAGAAAAAGAGGAAGACCTCTAACAAGATGTATTGGCCAGGTGGCATCATTGATGGCGTCAAGTGTGGCAGCGGTAGTGAGGTTGGTCCAGGATCGGACATTGTTTCGTTCTGCTATGCATGAGGTCGCTATGAGTCGATTTCGACTCAATGGCACCTGACAACAACAACAATATATATATATATATATATATATATATATATATATATATATATACATACATACACATACACACAC
>NW_006408535.1:7164961-7173611 GCF_000296735.1 Chrysochloris asiatica | reverse complement strand
AGAGAGAGAATATGAATCCTGGTATGGTACTCTAGGAGAAGCTTTGGATTATTAATAACAAGGTTGACATTTTGAATCCACCAGCCATTCTCAGAAACCCTACACAGAGTCACTATGGTTGGAACTGATTTGATGGCACATAAAAACAAAATATGTCTGTGTGTGTGTGTGTTATTGTTGTTGCTACTGCTGTTATTTTTGCTTGGTGCCAGAGAGCTGGTTCCAACTCATAGCTACCCTATATAGTGTTTCTGAAGTTGTAAATCTTTAAAGGAGCAGAAAGCCTCATCTGTCTTTTTCCCATCTCTCATAGAGTGGTTACTAGGTTTGAAATATATAGATAGATGGGGGGAGAGACAGAGACAGAGAGAGATGGATTCCTGGTGTGGTACTATGGGTTAATGCACTGGACTACAAAGTCAGTTTGAACTGCAAGGTTGGTGGTTCAAGCTTACCAGTCACTCCTTGGAACCCCTATACAGGGTCGCTATGGGTCAGGACCAACTCGACAGCACTTAACAACAACACATATGTAAATGTGTGTGTGTGTGTGTGTGTATATGTATATATATATAAATATGTATGTATATATATATGTATATATAAATGTATATGTGTGTGTGTATATATATGTATATTTGTGTATATATATATTAGTAGTGGCAGTTATGTGCTGTTTCTCCCATGGAACAACTGGTAGACTCTAACTATTGACCTTGAGGTTAGTAGCCCAACTTTTAACCATTAGACTTTTCATTTATGAATTAAAGTGTCCCAGGCCAGAGAGTAAGCAAGATGAAGGTATACACGTAGTCCAAACCAATCTTGCAGCCCAGTGCTTATCCCGCAATGGTACACCAGGTCTCCATAGTCCTGGTGTGCTGCTGTAGGATAAGCATTGAGCCTCAAGGTCAATTTGAACTGAACAGTCAGCAGTCAAACCCACCAATCACTCATTGGAAACTCTACACAAGATAGTTATGATCTGAATTGACTTGTCCGCACTTAACAACATCTTGCCTACTGTCTGACCTGGAATATCTAGACAACTTCAAGTATCTCTTTCTCTCTGCTTCTTACAAGGACTGATCTTTTCTATCAACTCTTTAAGCAGATGAGCTTTAATATGTGGTAAAACTTTCCCCTATTTTCAAAGCTTATACTTTTTTTAAATGGCACTTTCATTTTCATGTTGTTGTTTGTTGTTGTTGTTGTCAGGTGCCATCGAGTCGGAACCGACTCATAGCGACTCCATGCACAGCAGAACGAAACAATGTTCGATCCTGGGCCAACCTCACCACCGCTGCCACCCCCGAGTCCATCAATGATGCCACCTGGCCGATCCATCTCGTTGGAGGTCTTCCTCTTTTTCTCTGACCCTCCACCCTACCCAGCATGACATCCTTCTCCAACGATTGTTTCCTCCGGACTACATGTCCAAAGTAGGAGAGACGAAGCTTAGCCATCCTGGCCTCCAAGGAGCACTCTGGCTGCACTTCTTCCAAAACAGATCTATTGGTTCTTTTGGCAGTCCATGGCACCCTCAGTACTCTCCTCCAACACCACAACTCAAAGGCATCAATTCTTCTACGATCCTCTTTATTCACTGTCCAGCTTTCGCATCCATATGAGGCTATTGAAAACACAATGGCCTGGGTCAGGCGCACCTTAGTCCTCAAGCTGACATCTCTGCTCTTCAATACTTTAAAAAGTTCCTGTTCAGCAGATTTGCCCAGTGCAATACGTCGTCTGATCTCTTGACTGCTACTTCCGTGAGTGTTGATAGTTGATCCAAGAAGAATGAAGTCCTTGACAACTTCAATCCTTTCTCCATTGATAAGAATGTTGTTTATTGGTCCAGTGGTGAGGATTTTTGTTTTCATGTTGTTGTTAGGTGCTATCAAATTGGTACTGACCCACAGTGACCTTATGCACAGCAGAACGAAACACTGCCCGATCCTGGGCCAACCTCACTACTGTTGCCATGCTTTAGTCCATCGAGGCTGCCACTTGGCCAATCCATCTTGTTGGGGGTCTTCCTTTTTTTCTCTGACCCTCCACCTTACCAAACATGATAACCTTCTCCTGTGACTGGTCCTTTTCATATCGTTAATATATAAATGGAGTTCTGGTATGGTCCTGCAGGATAATGCACTAGACCACAAGGTCAGTCGAACCACAAGGTCCTCAGAAATCCTAAACAAAGTCGCTATGACTTGGAACCAACTCAACGGCACTTAACAATAATATATAAATATCTAACTTTGTGAACTCCCTTGAAATTCAGGTAGTAGAAAACATACCTACTCCTTACTTACAAACTATTTCATTATACAACATTTAATGTTTAAAATAGTAAAAAGTCAATTATCTGACAATTTTGCACATTATAACAACATACATCAGGCAACAATGAGCACTGAAGTGTGAGGTGAGAGTAACACTGCCTATGATGTTTACGGTTATATATCAACCTAGGTGGATCATGATTCTCAATGGATTGACCCTTTATATAGTGATGTAGTAATCCTCCATCCTGTAATATAATGTGGTCACCATAAATTTTTCATAATACCAACTTTTACATAACAACCCACTTTTAGGAACCTAAATGTGTTGATAAGTGAAAAGTGGGTGTATCCATTTATGAATAAAATTTAGTTTGCGCCTTTCATTTCCCTTTTGAGAATTCTACACTGATGAGTAACAGTAAGCTTTGCTAAGAAAAAGTCCAAGAACAAAATGTACACATTTCTCTGGTCTAATGAAGGTATTTTAAATGGGTAATAAAGCATGAGAAGAGAAAAAAATTAGCACAAATCACTAAACTAAATATCAGCTATGGAGTTTCTCTTTAACAGTAAACACTAAGCATGCATTTATGGGGTTGTCAAGCAACAGGGATTTCAGCAGAAGCCTTTCACCTTAAACAAGTTGAAATTCAATGAAATTGATATAAAACTCAGAGCTGTATCAATTACATTATACCAGGAAACAAGTAATGCTTTTACAGAATTGAAGTTCTTGTTCAACTGTTATAGTCATGGTATCAAATGCTTAGTTGCTCTAATAAAATAACCCATAGAAAGACAGAAGTTATAATTAAAAAATTTTAAAGAAATGTGCTCTAACCATAATAGTTCTGAGATTGTGCCTTTGTTAAATCCTGCAGAGTATGCCCCTTTGCTGCAGAGACCTGAATTACATGGCCTAGTATATAATTAAAGATTATATCATCTGGATTGTTATACACACACACACACATATGCCACTGGAGATTTCCAATTGACCTTAAAGTATTTACTCTTTGCTTCTAGGGTAGCAAGATGTCAGAGACTAGAAATCCTACATGGGAAGAAAGATGGGCAGACTAATTCTGATGTTTAACCATTGAAATCCTTATAAATAACAGCAAAACACTGTCAGATACAGTACCAGAAGATGAAATCCTTATGAATAGCAGCAAGACACTGTGAGATATAGTGCCACAATATGCGCCCTTCAGGTTGGGAAGCACTCAAAATATGACTTAGGAAGAGCTTCCTTCTCAAATTAGAACTAAACATAATAATGTGAAACCTTCATTTGCTGATGGGGCACAACTCAAAATGAGGAGAAACAGTTGAAAATGTCCATTAATAATAAGGACATGGGATATATAAGAAATATAAAACTAGGAATATTGGAAGTCATCAAAAATGAAATAGAATGCAGAAAGACAGATATCCTAGGCTTTAGTGAACTGAAATCGACTGGTAATGAACATGAATTAGAAAATCATATGGTTTACCATGGCAAGAAGGACAAATTGAAGAGAAATGGCCTTACATTTATCATCAAAAAGAGTATTTCAAGATTTATCTTCAAGTTCAAAGCTGTCTGTGGTAAGATAATCTCCTTAAGCCTATCAGGGAAACCAGTTGATCATTATTATTCAAATTTACACACCAATCAGTCAAGACAGTAATAATGAAATTGAGGAATTCTACCAACTCTTTCAGTTTGAAATTGATCAGACGTGCAATAAAGATGTATTGATAATTACTAGTGACTGAAATGTGAAGGTTGAAAAGAGGAAGGGTCAGTAGTTGGAAATCATAGCCTTATTGATGGAGATGATGCTGGAGAATGCTGATAGAACTTTGCAAGGTCAAAGATTATTCATTGCAAATTCTTTTTAACAACATAAAAGGTGACTACACACATGAACAAAGAGATCTGGTAGCATAGTGGATTATGAGCTGAACTGCTAACCACAAGGTGAGCAGTTCAAATCTACCAGGCCACTTGGTTGAAGAAAGATAAGGCGTTCTCTGTAAAGATTAACAGCCTTGGAAACTCTATGCAGAGCGGAAACTGACTCAATGGCACACAACCACCACCACCATCACTATACACATGAACATCACCATATGGAAGACATGGGAATCAAATTGACTACATCTGTGGGAAAAGATAGTAGAACAGCTTAATATCATTAGCCAAAACAAGGTTAGAGGCAAACAGTGTAACAGACCATCAATTGTACATATGCAAGTTCAGGCTGAAGCTGAAGAAAATTAAAACAAGTCCACCAAGCCAAAATATGACCTTGAGTACATCCCACCAGAATTTAGTGACCATCTCAAGGACAGATTTAATGGATTAGTCACTAATGACGAAAGACCAGAAGAGATGTGGGTTGACATCAAGAACATCATACAAGAAGAAAGCAGAAAGTCACTAAAAAGATAGGAAAGAAAAGATTAAATTGGATGTAAGAAGAGACCAGCACTTTAGTGTAGAGAAGTTAAGTGAATGGAAAAAATGAGGAAGTAAAAGAGCTGAACAGAAAATTTTAAAGGGCAGTTCAAGACGACAAAGACAAATATTATAATGACATGTGCAAAGAACTACAGTTAGAGAACCAAAAGGGACAGTGTTTCTCAAGGTGAAATAACTGAAGTAAAAATGAAGCTTCAACTTGAAGTACTGAAGGATTCTATGAGCAAAATATTAAATGATGCAGAAGCCTCAAAAGAAGATGGAAGGAATATCCAGCATCACTGACTAAAAGCAGAGAATACCAGAAAGATGTTTACTTGTGCTTTATTGGCTGCTTAATCATTTTTGACTGGGTAAGTCATGACAAACTATGGACATCGGTAAGAATGAGTATTCCAAAATGCTTAATTGTATTCATATGGAACTGTACATAGACCAAGAGGCAGTCCTTAGAACAGAACAAGGGGATACTGAATGGTTTAAAATCAGGAAAGGTGTACATCAAGGTTGTATTCTTTCATCATATTTTCTCAATCTGTGTGCTGAGCAAATAACTATAGAAGCTGGATTATATGAAGTAAAATGTGGCATTGTTGTTGTTGTTAAGTGCCATTGAATTGGTTCTGACTCCTGTTGTTGTTGTTAGGTGCCATCGAGTCGGTACCGATTCATAGCGACCTTAGGTACAGAATGAAACACTGCCTGATCCTGGGCCAACTTCAGTTTTGTTGCCACGCTTGAGTCCGTTGATGCTGCCACTTGGCCAATCCATCTCACTGGGGGTCTACCTATTTTTCTCTGACCCTCCACCTTACCAAACATGATATCCTTCTTTTTCAAAGTGTTGAAGAAAAAAGATGTCAGCTTGAAGACTAAGGTGAGCTTGACCCAAGCCATGGTATTTTCAATAACCTCATATGCATGTGAAAGCTGAACAGTAAATAAGGAAGACCCTAGAAGAACTGATGCTTTTGAGTTATGGTGTTGGAGGAGAATATTTAAAGTACCATGGGCTGCCAAAAGAACCAACAGATCTGTGTTGTAAGAAGTGCAACCAGAGTGCTCCTTGGAGTCCAGGAGGGCCAAACTTCATCTCTCATACTTCGGACATATTGTCAGGAGAACCAGTCACTGGAGAAGGATATCTGACTCATAGTGACCCCGTAAAGGGTTTCCAAGTAATGGTTAGTGAGTTTGAACTGCAAACCTTGCAGTTCAAACTGACCTTGCGGTCCAGTTCATTCTCCTGCAGCACCACACCAGGACTCCAAATGTAACACTGTTGTTGTTGTTGTTGTTAGGTGCCATTGAGTCAGTACCGACTCATAGTGACCTTATGTACAGCAGAACAAAACACTGCCCGATCCTGGGCCAACCTCATGCATGAGCCCAGTGATGCTGCCACTTTGCCAATCCATCTCACTGGGGGTTTTCCTCTTTTTCTCTGACCCTCCACCTTACCAAACATGGTATCTTTCTCCAGCGACTAGTCCCTTCTGATAATATGTCCGAAGTGTGAGAGATGAAGTTTGGGCATGCATTAGGAAGACTCATTAACGACCTGCAATATGCAGATGATACAACTTTGATTGCTGAAAGCAAAGAGGAGTTAAAATACTTACTGATGAACATCAAAGACCACATCCTTCACTATGGATTCTAACTCAAAAAGAAAACAGAAAACCTCACAACTGGACCAATAAATAGCATCATAATAAATGGAGACAAGACTGAAATCGTCAAAGACTTCATTTTGCTTGGATCCACTACAACATTCACAGAGGCAGAAGTCAAGAAGTCAGAGGTCATATTACATCAGGTAAATCTACTGCAAATACATCTTTAAAGTGTTCAAGAGCAAAGCTGTCAGTTTGAGGGATAAGGTTACCTTGACCCAAGTTATGGTATTTTCAGTAGTTTCATATGAATGTGAAAGTTGGACAATGAATAAGGGAGATGGATAAAGAATCATTGCATTTGAATTATGATGCTATAGAAGAATATTACAAAAATCAATGCTCCCACATGTTGCTTGAATCTCTGGACGGCAAGGTGGATTAAGTAGGCCCTGACCCCTATTAATTACCTTTCTTAACCAGCCTGCATTTTGCTCCAGATGACTCCAGTAACAACTTTTCCCCCCTCAACTTCAGCGTAACATCTTTTCCGTTCTTTCAGCCATTATAGATAACAATTAGCAAAGTAACCATTTTATGAATCAGAAATTTTACTTCTGACATCCCTTCACATTCTTTTTCTTACAAAACCCCATACTTCCAAGAGTCTGGAGCCATTACAACAAATCTCTCTTCTGACACCAAACATCAAAAATATGAGGGAAATGCCATTCCTCCCACAACCTTCTCTAACCCTCAACTGGGTTTAATGATGCATTTCATTGTCCACCCAGAACTCAGAGACAATAATCACAGTTATTAAACTTATTAGGGAAATTAACAGGTTACAATACATTATCAGCAATGTTTAAGGCACAGTTGTTCCAATTAGCTACTGATAAATGCCCACAGGACATAACATCTCACCAAAACCTTCAACCTGAAGGCGCTCAGCTCTAGTTCAGTGGATCAGCAAATCTGGGCCTCCCACTATAGTGCCTGGAGGCACTCAGCTCTACAAGGAAGCATCCTGCTCAAAGTCATTCAGCTTGCTCTGTGAACTAGGATGCCCACTGCTTTGTCTTATGCTCTGGCTCTTGACTCTCCTGCTATTGCTGCTCCTCTGCCACTCCTCTGGTGTCACATGTCTGACCCTGGGTTGAGGAGACTCAATGTACAGGGATCTCAGGGTTCAAAAGATACACTCTACTCATGGATCCACTTCTTTTATGGCAGTGAGATTACCCCAATTGCTTCTGAGATGGGTCCTTTTATATACATGCTAGAGTTTCAAGTTGTTATAATTAAAATAAACTCTGTTAACAGCCACAGTTGCGTAGGATCAGCACCAGACTGCAAACCATAAGGTCAGCAGTTCAAACCCACCAGCCACTCCTTGGAAACCCCATACAGGATCGTTATGAATCTGAATAGAATCAACGGCACTTAAAAACAACATCAGAAAGAGTCATTTGGTAGGAATTACAAAGACTAAGGCTAGAAGAGACATTAAATAATATACTTGCAGTCCCATGTTTTATTCCACAGTGCCACATCAGGACTCTAATTATTGAATTATTGGTAACAATTAATATACCATATTTTGAGCATTTAGTACATGCAAAGTAACTATGCTAAACATCTTGCATGTATTAATTAAGTCATTTTCCTCATTTTGCATACAATGGAATTAAGACCTGGAGAAGCAAAGTCACACAACCCAGAACCTCACAGCTAGAAGTGAGATTTGAACCCGTTTACTTTATGATTCCAACACCTGCAGGTAACTGTTGGAATATTTTCTACATAATTTCTTTACTTTTACAGACTTATTGCATTTCTGTACACATATTTAAGTTTATTATGTTCAAAATTTTTATATAATTTTACAGTCATGAAAGTTTTTCCTGTAATTCAAAAACAGGGGTCTTAATAGTTGTTCTCAACTGTCATCAAGCCAGCCCCTTATATAGAATGACTCCAAGCACAACAGAACTAAACACTGTGCAGTACTGTACCATTTCTATGACTAAGTACAGATCAGACCTATGTGGCTCAGAGTTTTCATTAGATGATTTCAGTAGCAGATCACTAGGCATTGTTTCCCAGTCTATATTAGTCCAGAAGCTTCACTAAAACCTGCTCAATATCATAGTATCATAAAAACCATCACTGTTGTTACTGTATATGGAGTTAATTGGCCAAGTGTATCTGTGCCGGGGTCTGACCCCGACATAGTTGTCACGAGTTTTTGGTTCACGAGGAGGGGA
>NW_006408535.1:7161198-7164221 GCF_000296735.1 Chrysochloris asiatica | reverse complement strand
CAGCCCTAGAGGGCCTCGAACCTCTGACTAGTCTTACACGGTCTGCAACATATCTGGGTCTCCTGTATGAAAGCTAAGAATTCTAACACTGACCCACAAATGGCACTCCAACTTAATGTTGTTGCTGGTAGGTACCATCGACTCAGCTCCAACTCATAGCAACCCTATGCACAACAAAACAAAACAATGCCTGGTCATGCACCTTCCTCACATTTGTTATGCCTGAACCCATTGGTGCTGCCACTGTGTCAATCCATTTTGTCTTTTTTGCTGACCCTCCACTTTACATAGCATGATCCTACTTTAGAGACTGGTCCCTCCTGACAACATGGACAAAGTACAAAGGTTGAAGTCTTGCCATCCTCGCTTCTGGAAGCATTCTTGTTGAACTTCCAAGAAAGTGTTGTTTGTTCTTCTGGGAGTCGATGGGTCTTTCAATATTCTTTTCCAATACCGTAATACAAATGCATCAACTCTTCCTAGTCTTCCTTATTCATTGTCCAATTTTTGCATGCATTTTGCATGTTGTTATTAGGTGCCATCGAGTAGGTACCGACTCATAGTGACCCTGTGCACAACAGAATAAAACACTGCCCATACTGTGCCATCCTCACAATTGTTGCTTCACCTGATTGCTGTCACTGTGCCAATCCATCTCATTGAGAGTCTTCTTTTTTGCTGACCCTCCACTGTACCATGCGTGTTGTCCTTCTCCAGGGACTGATAACATGTCTGAAGTATGAGAGATGAAGTATCACAATCCAGGCTACTAAAGTACATTCTGGCTAGACTTCTTCCAACAAAGATTTATTTGTTCTTCTGGAAGTCAATGACACAGTTAATATTCTTCTCCAACAATAATTAAAGTGCATCAATTCCTGTGGGTTAATGCGCTGGACTGCAAGGTCGTTCGAACCACAATTTCGGTGGTTCAAGCTCACCAGTTGCTACTCAGGAACCTGATACAAGGTCGCTATGGATCAGAACTGACTTGATGGCACGTTACAACAACAACAACAATTCTTCTACAGTCTTCCTTATTCATTGCCCAACTTTCACATACTTCTGAGGCTACTGAAAATACCATAGTGTGGGTGAGACACACCTTAATCCTCAAACTAACATATTTGCTCTTGAACGCTTTGAAGAGGTCTTGTGCAGCAGATTTTCCTAATGCAATACATTATTTGATTTCTTGGTAGCAGTATCTATGAATGAAGACAGTATATCCAAGAAAAATTAAGTCTTTCACAAGTTTGTCTCTCCATTTATCATTGATCGAGTAGTGAGGATTTTGGTGTGTTTTTCTACATTAAGTTTCTATCTGTACTGAAGGCTGTGGTCTTTGATTTACATCAGTATAAGTCTTCTTCGCTTTCAGCAAGTAGTGTTATATCATCTGCATACACAGATTGTTAAGAAGTCTTCCTCCAATCCTGATGTCACATGCTGGTTCATCTAATCCAGCTTCAACATACAGAATGAATAAGTATGGTGAAAGATTATAACCCTAGAGCTCACCTTTCCTGATTTTAAATCATCCAGTGTACCCTTGTTATGTTCAAATGACTGCCTCTTGTTATATAGACAGGTTCTTCGTGAGCACAATGAGGTGTTCTGAAATACCCAGCATTATACTTCACAGCAGATCTTGAAAAAAAAAAAATTTTTCATGAATGACTCCATTCATCTTTAATTTTCATGAATGACTCCATTCATCTTTAATTTTCCATTCTCAGAATAGTAAATCATGATTGTCCGAATCAAAATGCCTAATACCAGTGCATTTATGCTCACTAATGCCTAGGATATTGATCTTTATGTGTTCTATTTCGTTTTTGAATACTTCCAATTTTCCTAGTTTCTTACTTTGTTCATGTGTATAATACTAATCTGCAATTTTTTTTAGGATAGATAAGCTGGTTGGTTGCTCCTACTTACAATAAAGCAAGTGGTAATAGAAAGAGAACTTCTCAGGGATAAAGGAATCACAGCTCAATCACCACATAAAAGATCTGGAAGTTTCTACTTGTGCCCTGAGAAAAAGCCTAATTTTTTGTAGTAGTAGAGCAGATACTGCTGAAAACTAAACCCGGAGTCTTAATGTAAGAGTGGCTGTATTACAATGCCATTTGAAATCCCAACCTGGAATGGTATTTGATGCTAAAGTAAAGGCATTGATTGGGAAGGAATGGTATCCTTAAACTTGGGATGAGAACATATGAATCGATAATCAGGAAGCAGGGTACATACAACCGGTAAATTCCATTGATGCAGTCTGGCAACAGCCAATTTCTCCCATCTGAAGATATTACTTCATCATTAGTAAAACCATTATCACTTCTTGTCCATACTTGTTATTAGCCGATGGAGCCTGCTGAGATGATACTTGAGGCATTATCTTGGTTGGGGGTTATGTGCCGTGGAGTCGGTTCCAACTCCTAGCGACCCTGTACAGGGTTTATTGAGGCTGTAAATCTTTACGGGAGCAGAAAGCCTCCTCTTTCTCCTGCAGAACAGCTGGTAGTTTCAAACTTACGGTTTGTAGCCCGATTTGTAACCACTACGCTAGCAGAGCTCCTTGAGGCATTATTTTGGGTTCCACCAAAGGTAAATGTCTTGTAAGACATTGCTGAATATTCTAAGGAAACAGCTTCACCAATTAATGTTTCTAGGTGTGGAACTAGACTTAAGTCCAAATGAGCCCCAACAGTTAAAGTAGAAATTGTGACCCTGAAGGAATGAAGGTTTGGGTCCCACCCCACCAGAAAAAGAACCACAACAAGCTGAGGTGCTTCCCAAGGGCAAAGGAGATATAGAATGGGCAATGAAAGAAGGTATAAATACCAGTTATAGCCAAGTGATCAAGATAGATTGGCACAGCAGCCATAGCAACCGGCTCAAATGTACCAACAATTGTGAAGTTAGCCCAAGATCGGGCAGTGTTTCCTTCAGTTGTACACAGTGTCACTGTGAGTCTGTACTGACTCAATGGCACCTAACAACTATGACTATACATATAT
>NW_006408535.1:7146244-7160607 GCF_000296735.1 Chrysochloris asiatica | reverse complement strand
TATATATATATATATATATGTTTGGTTTGTATAGGTGCATCAGACATTTTTGCTTTGGTGAAAGGTAAATGGGGTCAGTGCATTTTTGGTTGTATGTGTTTTACTTGTATCATGTTAGATGTAGGTATGATTTTACAATTGTCTGTATTTAGTGATTATCCATATGGTTTATAGGTACCAAATTGACAAGGGATGGACTTTTATAGTTACAGTTTTGTGTGAAGTTGACTGGGCCAGGATTCATAGTGGTTTGGCAGTTGAGTGTGGTTATCCTTGTGGTGAGCTCTAATAGAGTGTATTTAATTCTATGTTGATTGGCTGGGAGCAGGCACAGTTAATTTTACGACAATTGGCAATGAGCAGGCAATGAACTGAAAAGATGTGTACTTGGGGGTGTGCCTGCTTTCAATATAGTAGACTTTCAGCAAAACCTGCTTGCTTTCTGCTAGGTCTAGATTTTGCATCAGGCTTGTCCTCTAACCTCTGGTTCATTGGATTTGAGTCAGGGACCTGCTTTTACCTGCCTGCTGGCCTGCCTGCCTACCTTGGTTCATCTGACCCAGACTTGGGATTCTCCCAACTCTACAACTGTGAACCATTTCCTTGATATAAACTTTTCTTTATAGATACACATATGTAAGTTTCTTTTGTTTTGGTTCTTTAGAGAACCTTACCTTTGACATTTGGTACAACATATGATTGAAAATACCATGACTTGGGTCAGGTTCACCTTAGTCTTCAAACTGATATCTTTGCTCTTTAACACTCTAAGGTTTTGTGCAGCAGATTCACCAGATGTAACATGCCATTTTTTTTTCTTGATGGCTGCTTCCTTGAGTATTGCTTGTGGATAACAATGTTATGATGGATAACAACAAATATCTTTGCATGGTCAATAAAGCACAAGTTAACACTTTCTAGTATTCTCTGCTTTCAGCCAATATCCATCTGATGTTAATCATGATGTCCCTCATGCTCTGACTTCTGAACTTGGCTTAAATTTCTGACAGCTCCTAGTGGAGTGCTGCCACAGTTTAATCAAAATTTTACTTGAATGTGATATTAATGATATCATTCAATGATTTCTGCATTGCATTGGGTCACTTTTCTTTGAAAATATGCATCTCCTCCAATCAGTTAGCCAGCTAACTGTCTTCCATATTTCTTGGTATAGACAAGGGAACACCTCTAGTCCTGCATCAGTTTGTTAAAACGTTTCAATTTGTATTCCATCAATTCCTGGAGTGCTGCTTCTTACCAGTGTCCTTCCGTGTAACTTGGACTTCTTTCTTCAGTACCATTGGCTCTTGGTCATATGGTACCTCTTAAAACGCTGAACTTCTACCAATTCCTTTTGATACATTTACTCTGTGTATTCCTTCCATCTTCTTTTGATACCTATTGCCTCATGCAATATTTTGCCCATGTTGCTGTTGTTGTTGTTGCTAGGTGCCATGAATTCAGTACCAATCCACAGTGACCTCATGCACAACAGAATCAAACACTTCCCAGTCCTGTGCCAACCTCACAATCATTGCTATGTTTGAGCACATAGAATCCTTCAATATTACAACCTGAAGTTACAATGTTTTCTTTAGTTCTTTTAGCCTGAGAAGTGCTGAGCATGTTCTCCCTTTTGGATTTATAACTTCAGGTCTTTATGTATTTTACTACAATATTTGACTTTATTATCAATCTGTCCTTTGACGTTTTTGTTCAGCTCTTTTACTTTTTCGTTTATTCCATTTGCTTTAGCATCTCTGCATTCAAGAGCAAGTTTCAGAGTATTTTCTAACAACCACTTTGGTCTTTTCTTTCCTTCCTGTATTTTAAATGACATTTTGCTATCTCGTGTATGATGGTCTTGATTTCACCACGTAAATCTTCTGATCTTCGATCACTAGCTTCTAACGTATTAAATCTGTTCTTGAGATAGTTTCTAAATTTAGGTGGGATACACTGAAGCTCATATTTTGGCTCAAGTGGAGTTGTTTTAATTTCTTCAGCTTCAGCCTGAATTTGCATCTGAGCAACTGATGGTCTGTACCACAGTCTGCCAATGGCCTAGTTTTGTCAGATGATAATGAGCTTCTCCATTATCTATTTGCACAGATGTAGTCAATGTGATTCCTTTGTATTCCATCTGATGAGTTCTGTGTGTATAGTTGCTCTTTATGTTGTTGAAAACGGTATTTTCAATGTATAAGTCATTGGTCTTGTAAAATTGTATCAAGCTATCTCCAAAATCGGTTTTATCACCAAGGCTGTATTTTCCCACTACAGATCCTTACTTTTTATTTCCAGCTTTTGCATTGCAATCAGCAGTAATTATCAATGCATCTTGATTGCATATTTGGTCAATTTCAGGCTGAAGAAGTTGGTAGAATTCTTCAGTTTCATCATCATTGGCTTCAGTGGTTGGTGCATAAATTTGAACAATAGTGTTATCAACTGGTCTTGCGTTATACAGACAGCATTGTACTCCAAGACAGATCTTGAAGCAGCCTTTTGGACAATTAATATGATGGCATTCCTCTTCAATTTGTCATTCACAGTATAATAAACCGTTTGAAGGTCAGATTCAAAATGACCAATACCTGTCCATTTCAGTTCACTAATGCCTAGGATATTGATCTTTAGGAGTTCTACTTCATTTTTTATGACTTCCAGTTTTCCTAGATTCATACTTTGTACATTTCATATGCTGATTATTAATGGATGTTAGCAGCTGTTCCTTCTCATTTTGAGTTGTGTCCCAGTAGCAAATGAAGGTCTTGAAAAGCCTTGTCCAATCACATCCTTACGGTCAGTTCTACTTTGAGAAGGCAGCTTTTCTCCAAATATATTTTGAGAATGTTCCAACCAGAGGGTCTCTAGAACTATATCTGACAATGTTCTGCTGCTATGCACAAGGTTTTTGTCTGACTAACCATTCAGCAGTGCTCCAGCTCTCCTTCTTCCTAGTTTATTTTAGTTTGGAAGCTTCACTGAAACCTGTCCATCATGAGGAATGACCCTGATGCTATTTAAAATATCTGTGATATAGCTTTCGGTCTTAAAGCAACACGCAAGCTACCACAGCATGACATACTGACAGGTAAATGTTGGGTTTTAATAGCTACATAATATTCGCTCTGATAGCATAGTGGATTATGAGTTGGGTATCTAATTGTAAGGTATGCAATTCTAATCTACCAGACACTGTGGGAAAAAAGATGAGATATTCTCCTTCATAAAGATTTATAGTGCTGGAACCTCTATGGGTCACTATGTGTCAGAAATTACTCAATGGCACATGACCACCACCACCACATCTATACCAAAATATAGATATACTCTATTGATGTCAATATTTTTATAAATTTTTACAAAAATGTTTCAATGTAATCTCCAATTATTTATCTAGTATAAAATCCTAAAAGTGAAATTATTAAGAGATGTAAGCATTTTAAGGTTATTGGTCATACTTACAAAATGTCTTTAATAATCATTGATCAGTTAATTATTGCACTGAAGTCCAAAGAGGTTATGTATTATGGTCAAGGATAAATTTAAAACATTTTTAAATTGTTTTTATAGTAATTACATTATACTTACAGATACCTTTCAGGGAAAATAACAATTTTACAGCCAGCACTCAGTATGAGTTTTGCTTCATACATGCCTTATTTATACATTTTAGATAATATATTTTTCTAAGTATTTTACCATTTTTGTTTACTGTGCAAGTGATTGTTCTCCATTGTATTTTATACCTAGTTTTCTAGTCAAAGGGAAAATTTTAGTTGTGATTTTATTCTTTTTATTAATGTTTAACTTGTAACAGGAAGTCTTGTCTTTCTTATTAACTAGTACTACTTTTATTGAGTAGACTTTCTTGCATTCGTCAGTTTGAAGATTGGTAAAGAAGCAAATGTTTTCTATGTGAAGCTTTCTACCCTTCTTCCCCCCCTCTTCCCTGCCCTTAAATTTCATCGGTCATATACGTACTCCCCATTTCTTCTTTGTATATTAGCTTGTACGCAGTATCAAACAGTATCAAACTGCAAGGTCAGTTTGAACCACAAGGTAGGTAGTTCAAACTCACCAGCCGCTCCTTGGAAACCCTATACAAGGTCACTATGAGTCAGAACACACTCCATGGCACTTAACAACAACAACAACCATACTAAGTAGGGCTGTTGTTATTAAGTGCCAGCAAGTCAATTGCATCTCATAGAGACCCTGTATACACCAGGACAACATCACACCAGGACCCCTAAGTAGGGGTTGTTGTTGTTGTTATTAAGTGCCGCCGAGTCAGGTTCTGACCCATAGCGACCCTGTACAGGGTTTCCGAGGGTGTAAATCTTTACAGGAGTAGAAAGTCTCATCTTTCTCCTGCGGAGCGGCTGGTAGTTTCAAACCACTGACCTTAAGGTACGCAGCCCGATTCGTAACCACTACGTAGGGGTAGGGAGTACGTAAGTGCAATTAGTGCCAGCAGGAAGAAATATTTTATCAATAACATTGTTTCAAATTATGAACTTGTTATAGTAAAAAGCAAACCTACTTACTGCCTGCATCTGAGCATAGCTCTTCCACCACACCCCTTTGCTAGGTCACAACTCCACAGGAGCCCTGGGCTGAACATGGGAGCATACTGGTAGATCATCTCTGGTCCTCTAGGAATGAGGGTAAATCTGTTTGATCAAGAGTAGATTGCTAAAATTTTAAAAATAATAATGGACTGCTGTTGTTGCATGCCATCAAGTCAGTTCTGACTCGTAGCAATCTTGTATAGGGTTTCCAAGGAGCAGTGGGTGGGTTTGAACCACTGATCTTGGAGTTAACAGTCTAGTACTTATCCTACAGTGCCACACCAGGACTTCTCATAAAGTCACCCAAATATAATGGTACTTGGGCCTTTGAAAAGCTTAAGCCAAAAAAGAGCCATGGTCAGTCACCTTAACAATGAACAAGTTTTATTATTTTTAAGCCCGATATTGGGGTAGTGTTCATGAGGTTTTTGTTGTTGTTAACATCAGCAGAGTGAATTCTGACTTATGGCAACCCTATGCGTGCAGAGTAGGGCTTCTAAGGCTGTGAGGTTTTGAAAGCAGATCACCAGCCCTGTTTTCTGAGGTATCTCTGCGTGGGTTTCAATTGCCAACCTTTTGGTTAGTAGTCAAGTACTGAACCATTTGCACCACCTAAGGATGTATAGTTGTTGTTGCTTTTAAATGCGATCAAGTCGGTTCTGACTCATAGTGATCATATATAGGGTTTCCAAGGAGTGGCTCGTGAGTTTGAACCTCCAACCTTGTAGTTCAAACCAGCCTTGAGGCCGAGTGTCAAACTCATGCATTATCCCAATATAATATCTATATTGATTTGTCTTGGTCTTATAAACCACATACACCCTAAATTTGTTTTTTTTTTCTCTTTTCTCTGTGATCTGAATGTGTATATTTTCTTCAAAAGTGGATACTGTGAGGTCTGTTTGTCTTTATGTCCTCTGTCTGTGGGAACCCTAAGAGCACAGTGCTCCTCAAACACTTGCCTAGCCCCTGATTTAGAGAGCCCTGCCTCAGAGGCAAGAGTGTTGGGTTCCAGATCTAACCGACTTCGTGTATAACCTTGCAAAATATAACTTTATGTTTCAAGACGTCTGTTTTCCAACCTTAAACAGAGAGACATTCAGGTGACATTATTTCTAGAAAGGAGCTCTGGTGATGCTGTAGGATAAGCGCCAGACTGCTAACAACGAAGTAGGCAGTTCAAACCCACCAGCTGCTCCAAGGGAGAAAAATGAGTCTTCTGCTCCTGTAAAAGATTACAGCCTTGGAAACCAAGATGGATATGAGTTGAAACCAACTCAACAGCACCTAAACAATAATGATTCAATGATGATCAAAATTTCAAACAACCAATTTTAGTTTCTCAATAATGTATTTTCCATCTTGTGGTACATTTGTGTTTTTTCTTAAAATAATCTTAATGTTGTTAAATCTTAGTCACAAAAGACAAAAGCACTGAAAAGCACAGACCATGTAACTTAAAACCTAAGACCAATCTTTTCTGAGTCCCAGCAGACACCTGAACGCTTTGAGCATTCTAGATTACTCATAATAAAGTGTCCCTGTTTCTGCTGTATTCTCTTCCACAACATTGTCACTTAAAAATTATAATTGCAGTAAAATAACCAAAGACTAGGTTGCCACACTTAGAAATGAAGTGGAAAATTAAATAGAAATGTTAATAAGTACTTTTAAGTTTGTATTCATTTCTTATACAAAGTATAAGATAATAGCAAAATTAAACAACAGGCCATTCCCAGATTATGGACAAATTCTGTTTCTCAATCTGTCTTTATGTCAAATTTCTTTTTAAATCACAATATTTAGATATAGTTCATATCCCAGTTGGTCAAATGTTTGTCATAGTGTATAGTATGAGGAAACTTCAAAATTCATGAAAATGGAACTAAAATCAATGGAATTTTTCCATGAACTTTTTAAAGCCCCCTCTTATATAGTATAACTTTCTATGCATAAAAAAGATTAAACACTTCCAGATACACTAAAAAGGAGCTCTGGTAGCGTAGTGGTTACGAATTGGACTGCAAACCACAAGGTCAGCAGTTCGAAACTGCCAGCTGTTCCGTGGAAGAAAGATGAAGCTTTCTGCTCCTTCTAAAGATTTACAGCCTCGGAAACCCTGTAAAGGGTCGCTATGAGTTGGAACCGACTCCACAGCATGTAACCACCACCACCAGATACACTAAAACTTATCTTTAGCATACTACTATAGAATACACCAGGATTCCTGGTGTGGTGCTGTGGGTTAATGCTCTGGACTGTAATCAGTTTAAACTGCAAGGTTGGTGGTTAAAGCTCACCAGCTGCTCCTCAGAAACTCTATACAAGGTCACTATGGGTGGGAACTGACTCAACAGTACTTAAACAACAACATAGTAATATTAATAACAATGTTTATGTGCAGGCAAAATAGCACCCATTTTTCATTAGAAACTAACAGCTACTTCTCACTTATCAACTATCGCCTCATCTTGCATTTACAACAATAGTAAAAACTTTACTATCTGACTATTTTGCACATTGGGGGACGGGGGTGAGCATGGCAGCAAAGTCTGGAGAGCCATCCCCTCCCTTGAGGAAGGTCTTGAGGCAGTTCCGGGAATCTGGACCATGCTGCCCAACACCCACAATTCCTTCCTGTTGTTGGAGGCACCACATCCAGCTGCCACACTGGGCCAGCCTTCTGGCCACAGCCTCTGGGCAGATGTGCAGGCAGCACCAAACCAGTTGGCACCTGTTCTGGGTTCCCAGCTCCTATGTGGCTGAGGGCCCTTCGGCTCAAAATTGTTATGAGAGTGATAAAGAAGGAAAGAAAGTAGAATCAGAGAGGGTGTTTGGAAGAAATGCATTAGAGTTAAATGCCTTTCCAAAGTAAGTTGAAGTGGGCCTGAAGTCTCTGCCTCAGTGGGGCTGGGTTTGAGACCAGGCTACCAGAGCTCTTGCGGGAAGTACTAAATCTCTGAATCACCAAACAAAGAGGGCAGAACAAGTGTTCATTAACTTGCAAATGTGGGAGTGGAGTCTGTAGACCTTCCAGTGAGGGAAGTTCTGGCCCAGCACCCGAGGAACGTGAAATGGTTAAGCCATGGGCCTCCAGTTGAACAGCCCAGCTTTACCCAGCTTTGTCTCCTCCAAGCCTCTTTCTTCACATAGAAATAATTCGTAACTGGACTCATCACAGTGATGAGCATGACAGTAAACCTTAGCTTTTATTATATCCATGATCATATTTATTCTGTTCTCTAAATTTTAAAAAAAATCAAAAATATAGTCTGAAAACTAAAAAAACAAAAGAAAAACTAAATCCTACATTTTCACATAACACCAATGTTTGCATCATGACCTGGTATTTAAAATCTAACCATGTAAATAAATGAGTAGTAGATAAATGTACTTTTCATTTTTAATCAATTAGGTTTTATATGTTTGGGTATTAACTATGGGCTGTATGTAATTTGGATGTTCATGGCCAGGGGACTGCATATATTCTGATTGACACGAGATAAAAAAGACATACAATATTCTATTTTATATTCCTGCCATGACCGTTAAACATTTTCTGTGTTGTTTTTGTTTTAGATAATATAAAGGAAATAGGTTGCCTCATTAGGGTTTCCTCAAGGAATTGCAGGAATAACATTGGCAAGGTCAGAAAATGAAATCCTAAATCACCATGCTGAGATGCGATAACAGTACCTTCAACATGCAACCTTTCCTGAGGAAGACTTTGGAAATGGCAACAGGGTTATGTATTTTTAGAGTTTACTTACCAAGAGTGTAAATAGTCTTATGATCTAGTTAACTATTATTATTTCAATGTTATTTTTGCCTAATTGTTGGTCACAGCCTTGTTCTTTTACATTTTAACTAATTTTCTGAAACTGCATATTGTTCCTTTAAGAGAGAAGGGAAGTGGTCAAGTTGCCCAGTAAGCGCGATCTGGCTGGGTCCCGCCTACTTTTTCTCTACAGAGAAGCCATGTAGGGCAATAATGATTCTGAACCAGACTTTGTGAGTTCAAATCCATAAGGTAGAATTTTCTACCCATGAAACATGAAACACTGGACAATTTGCATGCCTTCTTTATATTTCCATTTCCTTACTGATACAATGACATTGACCTCACAAGATGATTGTAAGGCTTTAATGAATAAATTTCTCTAAAGCTCATGGAGCCATCAATATGTTGAGTATATTCTATAAGAATTTACCTATATTATCATTGACTCTAACTCTAGTTGAAATTCAAATACAGTGAGCTTTCTCATATCTCTAGTATTTCAAAAGGGGAGCTATCCTTCAAATATTAAGTGTTGTTGTTGTGTGCCGTGGAGTCGGTTCCGACTCATAGCGACCCTGCACAGGGTTTCCGAGGCTGTAAATCTTTATGGGAGCAGAACGCCTCATCTTTCTTCCACGGAACAGCTGGTAGTTTCAAACTGTTGACCATGAGGTTCGCAGCCCGATTTGTAACCACTACGCTACCGGAGCTCCTTCAAATATAGGTAATTAATATGTATTTGTGTGGCTATTTTCTTAATATCTGCCTCCCTTCCCTTCCCCAAGTATCTCCCATGTGTTCAGGAACGGTTTTGTTCACTGTATAACCAGAGGCTATGCAAATACGCATGGTGGATACTCAATAAATGTTTGTTGATCATCAAGTGAATTAATTATAAACCCAAGAGAACAACAACAAATCTTAGTAATTTTTTAAAAATCAAAGAAGCCAGGATTGGTTAAGTCTCTATGTTTCAAAACTGTTTGCTCTTTGCTGTATTGTATTACATCATATCTAAATTTAGCTTAAAATCTTGGTGGTGTTCCTGCTGCTGCTTATCATTTAGTCAGTTCTGACTCATAGTGACCATAGAAACCATAGTTTCTGCAGGAGCAGAAAGTCTCATCTTTCTCCTACAGAGCAACTGGTGAGTTAAACTGCTGACCTTGCATCACCCACTGCAGAACCAGGAAACCCAGCTTAGAATCTTCTCGATGTTATTGCTAAGTGTCCTATATAGGGTTTCCAAAGATAAACTGATGGGTTTGAACTGTCAACCTTGTAGTTTTCAGTCCAGTGCTTATCTTATAGCTTAAAATCTTAGAGATGTACTTTTATATATTTCCTTTCAAAGTGCTTCTTCAGAAACAGTATTGTAGCTGTTAATCATGTCTTTTAGAAAACTACATAAATGCTTGATATGATCTCTGAGATTACTAGTTTATTTCTTCTTTAGAAGTGTAACTAACTACTAATGAAAGTCTAATAAAATTTAATCAGCCAATAGTAAATACAGTGTACCCAGAACAGAACGTCTTAGCAGATGATATAGCACTTTGAAATTCAGTGTTTATCTCTTTAGAAAGTAGAGGCAAAACTCCAGTCGATTCAGTGGACCCTAATGATAATGCTATATTGGTTTAGGGAATGCCGCTTGTAATGAGGATATACTTGCAGACCAAGAAAATGATGTTCTATAGGGAGTGCATATTTGATTGTTCACATTACTAGTACATTACTGCTGTTTTCCTATATGGAAATTAGTACCCTCAGAGGGCAATGATCAGATGGCTAATGTTATAAAAAGTACTTTGAGTCTCTGTGGGAAAAGGATTTTATAAAACAGTATTATCTAAACCATCATTCCAAATACACTTAGAGGGTCTTATAAAGCTTCAGGCCACACAGAAACTGTATAAGTTTGACAAAGGCTCTGTTGAATTAGCAGCTTCAAGGCCTATGGCTGCACCTGTCTTTTCAATCCACTCAAGTATACAACCTAGTGAGGCCTCTCCATTTATATTTTCACTTTATTGCTTTGCTACTCAGGGTGTGGTTTGCATCACATGGAAGCTTATTAGAAAAGCAGACTATTAAGACAACAAACACCTTGATGTAAATACAGAATCAGAATTTTAAAAAGATCCCCAGGTGATTTGTTTGCACATAAAATTTTGAGAAGCGTGGCTGTAAAAAGTTTTGTTAAAAGCAATGAGAATGAAATGGAGAATTAAAGTTTAAAGAAAAAATAATAAAACTGTTCAAACTCACCAGCACTCCTCAGTAACCTTAAACAGGGTTGCTGTTGGTTGGACCTTCTTGATGACACTTAACAACAGCAACAACAATGTTAAATAAAGTGCAGGTGATGATGATGATGATGAAGCAGCTAGGACACTAGAGTCAGTCAGACTTAACCACCAGTTCAGCCTTCAATAGCTATGTGAACCAAACAGTTACTGCTCCTAAATCATACCTTCTCATCTTATCAAACCTTTCACTCCAGCCACGGCTGTGGCAACCTGCCTTGAGTATCTGTAATCTGACAGTACCTTACCTTATTGCTCCAGACTGCTGATGCTTTCCACTCCAGCTTCTCTACTGTCCCCAGGAGAAAAGGTTCTTAGAAAAGAATTCAGTCATTATACTACATCTATTTCCCTTGAGGCAACCCTTCTTGTTGTTAAGTGCAGTGGATTCGGCTCCAGCTCAGAGCGACTCTACATACAAGACAATGAAACACTATCAGTCGTGCACTATCATCTGTTGCAGCCACTGGGTCAGTCCATCTCATTGAGGAGCTTCCTACTTTACACAGACTCTCTACTTTAACAAATCTTTTCCAGGGACTGGTCCCTCCTGATAACAAGTCTAAAATATATGAGAAGATGTCTTATCATCCTGGCTTCCAAGGAGCATTCTGGCTGTACTTCTACACAGATTTATTCATTCTTTTGGCAGTCCATGGCACATTCAATATTCTCCACAAATGCCATAAGGTAACCTATCAGTTCTTCTTTGGTCTTCCTTATTCAACTTTCATGGGCATATGAGGCAATTAAAAATACCTTGACTTGGATTAGGGATACTTAGTTTTCAAAGAGACATCTTTACTTTTTAACACTTTAAAGATATTTTAGAAATAGATTCATGCAGTGCAATACATTGTTTTAATTTCCTAACTGCTGCTTCCGTGGGCATTGACTGTAGATCAAAATAAAATTAGATCCTTGGCAACTTCACTCTTCTGTTTATCATGATTTTGCTTATTGGCCCATTTGTGAGGATTTTTATTTTCTTTATGTTGAGTTGTAATCCGTACTGAAGGCTGTGGTCTTAGATCTTCATCAGTGAGTGTTTTAAGTCCTCTTTGCTTTCAGCAAGCTAGGTTGTGTTATCTGCACATCACAAGTTGTTAATGAACCTTCCTCTATTCTTTTCCATATAGTATAGCTTCTTAAACTATTTGCTCAGCATACAGATTGAATAATCCTCACCACTGGACTAATATATAAAATCATGATAAAAGGAGACTGAAGCTGTCAAAGACTTCATTTTACTTGAATCCACAATCAACACTCAAGTAAGCAGCAATGAAGAAATCAAACGACATATTGAATTAAGCAAATCTACTGCACAAGACCTCTTGAAAGTCTTTAAGAGCAAAGATGCCAGTTTGAGGACTAGGGTGTGTTTGACCTATGTGTTTTTAGTAGCATCATATGCATGTGAAAATTGGACAATGAATAAGAAAGACCAGAGAATAATTCATGCACCATAATTGAATAATGGTATTGGAGAAGAATATTAAAGGTACTCCAGAGGAGCTCTGGTAGCGTAGTGGTTACAAATCAGACTGTGAACCGCAAGGTCAGTAGTTTGAAACTACCAGCTGTTCCACGGGAGAAAGATGAGGCTTTCTGCTCCTGTAACGATTTACAGCCTCAGAAACCCTGTACAGGGTCACTATGAGTCGAAACTGACTCCAAGGCACAAAACAACAACAACAATGGACTACCAGAAGCACAAACAAATCTGTGTTGGAAAATATACACGTTCATACACTTCCATGTCTATTGCAGTACTATTCACAATAGTAGAAACAACCTAAGTGTCCATCAACAAATGGAAGGATCATCAAACAATGGTACATGCATGCAATGGAACACTACATAAGGTTAAAGAATATTAATGAATCTGAGAAACACCTCACAACATGGTTGAAATGAACCTGGAGAACACTATGCTTCATGAAATTAGCCAATCACACAAGGACAAATATTGTATGAGACCATTATTATAAAAGTCAAGAATATAGGTTTTCATAATAAAAGATGCATTCTTTGATGATTACCAGGGATTGGAAGGGAAATGACGGTAAACCACTAAATAGAAAGTAGCCATATGTCAACTTGAGTGAAGGGAAAGGCAGTATCTAATAAAGGGGAAGTTAGCACAAAAATCATCAAGGCAAAAGACAACAGAGGTAATTACAGTAAGTAATCAATCTATGAGTGGATATATAGATAGACATGAAAACTGAACAGGTGGAAGAAGGTGAATGAGATGATGCCCACAAATATAATTATACACACACACACACATATAAATATATATATATATATATACACACACACATATATGTTTGGTGGACTCCTAGTGTGGTGCTGTGGGTTAAGGCACCAGACTCCAAAGCCATTTGAACTGCTTAAGGGTAGTGATTCAAGCTCACCAGCTGCTCCTCGGAAACCCTATACAGGATTGCTATGGGTCAGAATCAACTCAATGGCACCTAACAATAGTATATATGTCTGAGAGATAATATACATATACATGTATATTTGTTGTTGTTGTTAGGTGCCATCAAGTCGATACTGATTCATAGCAACCTCATGCACAGCAGAACGAAACACTGCCCGATCCTGGGCCAACCTCACTATATATATATATATACACACACACATATAGATATTTAAATATATACTTATTTGTGCTGCAAATATATCCACGACTACAGTAGAGCATACAGGAGGCAAAGTTATGAAAAGTCCTCAGTATTACTAAGCACCATGAGGGAGTCCTGATATGGTGCTGTGGGTTAATGAGCTGGCCTACAAGGTCAGTTTGAACTTCAAGGTCAGTGGTTAATGCTCACCAGCTGCTCCACAGAAACCCTAAAAAGGGTCGCTGTAAGTCGGAACCAATTTCATGGCCCTTAACAACAACAAAGAGGGAATGAGTCAGTGGGCCTGGAGGCTTAGAACCATAGTATCAGGGATATCAAGGTCAATTGGCATAGCATAACCCACAAGGACAGTGTTCCACATCATACTTTGCTGAGTATCAACTACGGTCTTAAAAGCTTGTGAATATCCATCTAAGGTGCATAATTGTTCTCTCTCTGTCCATATAAAAGTGAAGAATATCAAAGATGCATAGAAACAATTACTCCAAAGGAATACGGTACTGACTGCATGGACATCAGCCTCTGCACTCCTGAGACCAGAAGAATTAGATGGTGCCCAGCTTCTACCAACAACCTCTCCGAATGGATCACAATAGGTTGGGTAGAGCTGAAGAATAGTATGGAACAGAACTCAAAATTATAAAAAAGAATAGGCTTAATGATCTGATAGTGACTGGTGGGACCCCCAAGATTATGGCCCTTGAGCACCCTTCAAGCCTGGAACTGAACCCTGTGTGGGTCAACTTTCAGCTAAATGATAAACATGTTTATGACGTTAACAATAACACCAGAAAAGTAGCCACTCTGAGAGGATAGGCACATGTTAGCTAGGTGATATGGAGGGCAATATACAAGAAAGGGGGGTGGTTCACAAGAGGAGGGAGGGTGGCAGAAGAATAATGAAGGCAGGAGTCATGCATGGCTGAAGGGGATAAAAGTAAATAGTGACATATACACATAATCTTGGAACAACAGTGCTTTGTGCACAGATACTTGGATTAAGACATAGGCAGAATGGGTAAGGAAGGAAGAATGG
>NW_006408535.1:7125176-7146109 GCF_000296735.1 Chrysochloris asiatica | reverse complement strand
GGTGTACTGCAAAGCCAACGTCACCAGCTGCTCCTTGGAAACCCTACACAGGTTGTTGTGTGTCGGAACCGACTCTCTGGCACTTAAAATATGTATGTTATTGTTGTTAAGTGCTGTCAAGTCAGTTACAACACATACCTATATAGGGTTTCCAAGGAGCAGCTGGTGACCTTGAACAGCCGACCTTGTGGTTCAAACAGACTTTGCAATCTAGTGCATTAGTCCACATCTCTACACCAGGACTCTCTCTGTCTCTCTTTCTCTTTCTCTGTCTCTGTCTCTCTCTCTCTCTCAGAAACCCTGTGCAGGGTCGCTATGAGTCGGAACTGACTCCACGGCACATAACAACAATATATATAAAATGGGTGTACTGGTCAGAGACTGGAGGAACCTCAGACTATGGCCTTCAACCATCCTTCAGGTCTGGAAAAGAGCTCACCCTCATGGCCCAGTTTTCAGCCAAGCAGTAGATAGGTTTATAGAGGGGGACAACAACACTAGCAAGGTATATTCAAAATCAAAGGGTAACATTTACCTAAGGACAAAGTTGAGAAGGGATGGAAAAGTGAGTGAAATGCAAATAGAAACTATAGGGAAGAAGCAGAATAACTGGTGTTACATGGAGAGGAATGTAAACATTGAGATGAAACAAAGTGTATAATTTGTTGTTGGATGTAAACCTGATGATCTGCCCTGTAAACCTTTACTCAATTCACAGTAAGTTAAAAACAAAAAACTTTTTAACCCTTCCCCCAAAATAAACACACACAAAAAATACCCACTCCTTAGAACAATTAATTTTATGTAATCAAAAGAAATGCAATTACCCAAGGATAAAGCTTAAAAACCAGGAAGGAATTAAGAAAAAGAATGACTGGAAATATTAAACACAATAAAGAAACAGAAAGAGTGCTGTTACATTATGGGAATTGCAATCGATGTCACTAAAGAAAATGTGCATGAATTGATGAATGGAAAACCAATTTGTTTTGTAAACTTTCACTTATACCACAAAAAAAGATCCAAAAATTAAATAACAAACAATTGAGAACATATTTATATGTAGGTTTCACCACTTTGGCATTATTTGTAATTAAAGTTATCTATTTTCAAAGACACAATTGAATGCTTGACTTTGCATGATTTTAACAATGCTCTCCCAGCGTTCTCTACCTGACATCCTCTCATGTAAACAGCCAGTCACGCAGAACAGGTGTGGTGCAGCTGACAGTTGCTCTGGTACAGCAATTTATTCCTAAATTGTCTAATTTTAGTCATGTTTCTTCCCCTTGTCAGAGCGGCTGATTCAATGTTCCAATGAGTTGAATGAAACATCACAACACTTTGGTTTATAATAAACTCAAATTCTCTTCTAGCCTAAAACTCTTCTAGGAGGCCTGATATAACGTCTACAAGAAATTGATGCTACTTTTTAAAAAATACACAAACACACACACACACACAAACGTTGGTAATTCAGCCATGAAATTCACTTCCTGGATGAATTTTTTTCTCATTTCATTATCATAATCTCATTCGGTATGAATTTCCCTTATTATGCATACACTTATAACTAAAAAGGGTGAAGGTCAAAGACTCATTGCTCATATTGTTACCTTATTTACTTTGACTTCTTTAAAGGCGGCTGACAAAGTGTAATTGAATATGCATTGATGAAGAAGGGAGATAAAAGAATAACTAAACATAGCCAGGGAAGGCTAGAGCTGAGAATGAAGCATCCAGCTGATATGAAGTGAGGGCAGATGCACAACAACACCGGTTCTTGTAGATAGTACCCATTTGACCTGGCTTCAATGGATTGATGATCAAAATTTGACTACAGGAAGATTTTTTTTTTTTTAAATTGATAAAGATAACAAGTGTAAATGGCTACAATTTGATGAACTTGACCTATACTTACGGATGTAGTAGCTCAAAATACCAACTGAGACAGAAGGAGTCTTCACATCAAGTATCAATCCTATCTCCTCTGTATACAGGGATTGATAGGGACAGGCAATTTAGATATTGGCTACCTAAAATTTGGGGACTATAAAGGCATGGAGTAGCTGGCTTACATGTTTTCAAAAAGAGTTTGGTTTAAGAGTGTCGGAATGTAGAGATCCCACTGAATAGTTTTCATCTTGTCTACAAGGGTCTGGCAAAAGGAGATGGGGATAATATTCTTTGATTCAATTGTAATTGTGATCATGGCTAACTGTGACTGTCACAATTGTAAAGATAGAAATTTTATAACAAAAAGTGGGAAGTAGTTAATCTTATAGCTGAAAAACAGAGGATCCTAGGACCATCAAGGGAGAAGAGCATAAGCCGAATGTAGGACTCTATCCAGAGACACAGTGACACCAGAGAAGGAGGCAGAGACGAGGACATGGAGAAATAGGGCCCCTGAGGACTCTAGACTCATGGAAAGAAAAAGGCTGCATGCTGGTGGCCAGGTGTTGGCAATCAGAAGGCAGAATTGCAGAAGGTGCCCTTTGGTTGTTTAAATGATTATATATTCCTGAGTGTTTTTGTGTACACACACACACACTCCACCCAAAAAAAAAAAACAACAACACACACACACACACAAGAACAAAAAGCAGAGGGAATAGAAGCAAAAATGTGTTGAATGATGATGCACAGAGGAGACTGTAATCATTGCAACGAAGCGAATGTAAAACCAATGATCTCCCATGTAAACTATTACTCAATTCACAATAAAAACTTAAAATTTTTAAAAATATTTTACAAACTAAAAAACAAAAAGAACTAAAGCATAAATGAAGAACTCATGTGACCGTATGTGTGTCACAGTAGAACTGTGCTCCATAGGCTTTTCAATGGTTGTTTTATCAGAAGTAGAACACCAGGTTTTCCCAAAGTTCCTCTGGGTAGGTCTTGAACATCCTGGTCCTACTACATCAAAAGATTGTGTTGATTTCCCTGCCTCTCCTTTCCATAATGCCACTACTTTAAGAACAAGTGCTAGTGTGGCACTATAGGATAAGCATCTAACTGCTAACCCTAAGGTCAGTTGTTCAAACCCACCAGCAGCACTTCGGAAACCCTGTAGAGGGTCACTATGAGTTGTAACCAACTTGACAGCACTTAACAAGGGCTTGTGCTATACTAGTAGGTCTCTGATATACTGCTGGTCTCATAACTGAGTTTAAGCCTTCACTACCTACATCCCCTCCATGTTTTCATTCGCTCTTTCATAAATAAACAAACCTTTCAGTAAATCAGAGGATATGCCATATATATCAATCCAAACTAAAGGTGCTCTTTCCAAATATATATCCAGGTATTTGCTACTCTTTCTTTAAATTAAAATAGGATTATATCTAATTTTTTTTAAACAGAATGCCTTGCCATTCTTGTTAGACATTTTCAAGGCAATTAACTATAAGTCTGTTGTTGGTCTTAAATGCCATGGAGTCGGTTTCAAGCTTTTAAATCCTTTGTGTAGCAGAAGGCCTTATCTTTCTCCTGCACAGAAGCTGGTGGGCTCAAACTGCTGACCTAATGGTTTGAAGTCCAGTCTTTATCCTATAGAGCCATCGCTTTGCCTACTACAAGATAGATTCTTCCTATTTCAGACCTAATTGTGGTTACCTTTTGAACTTAACTCATTTTTCTCTCAAATTCTTTTTTTTCTTATTCACAAGACAAATGTCAGTCCAGGTGTGGAAGTTTGCTTCTTACAGCTTACCTGATTTTTTAATGAATTATTTGCCAATTTATATTATTTTCGGGAGCTGACTGACCTGTCAGATAAAACAGTTGTCAGCTTCAAGTTGACAGTTGCACACCTGAGAGCCTTAAATTCAAACTCTAAATAAGGAAACACAACAATCCAAACTAAAGGTGCTCTTTCCAAATATATAGCCAGGTATTTGCTACTCTTTCTTTAAATTAAAATTGGATTATATCTAAATTCTAACCTTTCGCAATATCTGATAGGTTTGTTGTGATGATTAAATCAGTACATATACACACAATGATTAGAACAGTAAATAGCATGCAGTTAGCTCTAACTATTTGTTACAGTTGTTACTGTTAATTTTAGTATTTTCTTTCCCTTCGGAGTAATCATTATTTAATAATTTGAATGGATAGTACATTACCTTAAATTTTAATCTGAAGTACAATTTTCTCATGCTTTGTTAATAGTTTTAAATCTTAACTAATAAGAATAATACAAGATGTAAGTAAATTAAGTGCCATCAATTCAGTTCTGCATCATAGTGACTCTGTATAGGGTTCTTAGGAGTGACTGGTAGGTTTTAACTAGTGACTGTGGTTAGCAGTCCAGTACTTATCCTACAGTTCCATACTGTTGTGGTGTTGTTATTAAGTGCCTTGGAGTCGGTTCCAACTCATAGCAACCCTGTACAAGGTTTCTGAGGAGCAGCTGGGGGCTCCTTTGCTTTGCAATCCAGTGCTTATCCTAGCATTCCAAAAATAAATCACCTGTTGACATCACTGGTTTAAACTTTAAGATCAAAGTGGTTCCTAGTGGTGCATATTTCTGTTCTGCACCAAATTTTCAAAGTCATTGATTATTCATTATGGTAACAACCTAATGAGTGAAAAGGTTACCTATGTATGGTAGTAGTGGTGGTGTGCTGTGGAGTTGGTTCCTATTCATAGCAACCCTGCATAGGGTTTCCGAGGCTGTACATTTTTACAGGAACAGAAAGCCTCATCTTTCTCCCGAGAAACAGCTGGTAGTTTTGAACTGCTGACCTTAAGGTTCGCAGCCCGATTCATAACCACTACGCTCAGAGCTCCTTGAATCTATGTACAGGAAACCAATTATTTTAGAATTTGGAATCTCGTATTTGGAAAGTATACAACACTGTTGACAGAAGTTTATTGTCAATGTTTACTAACAGTAAATGTTCTAAAATAGGATGTAAAGGTGAACTGCTTCTTCCAAAGAATCAGGAAATATGAAAGACATGCAAATAATATGATAATGGCCATCCCAAGACAACAACTCAAGATTTAACTGCCTGCAAATAATCATCTGTGTAAGCAGTACCTTGACTTTAAGGCTCTTAAAAATGCAAGCATGGTGATGAGGGAGCTAATCATACTAATTAACTCACTGTGCTTTGTAACAAATTAATTTCAAGTAAAGGAACAGGCAACTAGAGAAAAAGGCCAAAATCTCAATGAGTTGATCTAAATCAAACATAAATACTCTCAGAACTCATTTACCCTTTTTAATAAAAGAGTAGAACTAGTTTACTGGGAGCAGGGATCATTCCACACTACAGTCCATAATAGTTATTTACTACACTATTTTTCAAGTTTTAAATTCAACAGGAGCATTTACTGTACTTGTGATTAATGTGACTGATGCAGAGTATCCGTAACTCATTCCACCCTCAGAAAACTAATTTAACCTGGTAATTTTTATGAGCTTAGATGTTACTTAAAAAGTGTTACTGATAGGGGATCCTTATAGGCTAAGCGATGCTCAGGATCATCAACATTTATTTTTAGTCGTAACCATGTGGGTGAGAGTTCTCTGTACACCTGAGATCATTTTATAAATGTTCTATCACTATTCTAATAAAGGCTGTTACTATTTTCATTGTTTAGGATGTAAAACTATAAAGTAAGGTCTATTTCTTACTCCTAAAAGATCCAGTTCTTACATTTATCCATTTCCTTTTCAGAATATTCAAACTTTCAGTCATAATTCTCTTTGTCTTCAAAAATAGTCAGGTGTTTTTTTCATTGATACTACAGGTCTTTCTAGCTACTATTCTCAATGCATCCTTTCTTATACAAAATCCTTTAAAGGCTATTCTTCATACAATGCTTCTAAGTTCTCACTTACAAGCTGACTGGGAAAATAAGACACACTCTAACAAAACACAGATGGCCTGAGTTAAGGGTTATCCTGTTTGGGTTTGGGTTTTTAGTAATGGAGATACTTAATCAGTTAAGCATTAAACTGACAACTCTAAAGAATCTGCCATTAAAGAGAGGCAAAAGATATCCAGAGGAGAGAACACAACTGAAAGGGGAAAGCAGTGCTGGCCATCTAGCATATTGGGAGAAGGGACAGTGAATGTCGTAAATCTCACAGCTTGTCAGTTCTGGGCCTCTTTACGGTCAGTTGATACCACTAACTTTCCATATTTTTGTATCTAATGGCCTGCATTATCCTTTGACTTAGAACTTTTATAGTCTTATTTGATATGGATAGATAATTAAAGTTGGAACGATTTCTCTTCCACAAATGTCTTATATAATTATAATAATTGCTATAATTTCTGAACACCTACTCCATGCTAGACACTGGGTGAAGCACTCTGTGGCCATTATCTCATGTGATCCTCATAACCACCCTATGTGGTACTATTACAATCAACTGACAAACAAGAACACTGAGGTCGGAGAGAGTGATGAATAAACTTGCTGAAGAACTGGCAAAGCCAAGATTCCTCCACCTTTTCTTTACTCGAAAAAAATAGCATATTTTTCACAACTACATTAGGTTTATATCTTTTTTTGGATGTATGGACACTGGACATTTTAGTAGTTTGATATTCTTAGCACCTTAAACCAGACAGGGAATTTAAAATGCATACCAGCCCAGCCTGTGTATCCCAGTATGTCTAGAATTCATAAGAGGAAGTTGTTGTTGTTGTTGTTAAGTGCCGTGGAGTCGGTTTCGACTCATAGCGACCCTGCACAGGGTTTCCGAGGCTGTAAATCTTTACGGGAGCAGAACGCCTCATCTTTCTCCCGCGGAACCGCTGGTAGTTTCGAACTGCTGACCTTGCGGTTCACAGCCCGATTAGTAACTACTACGCTACTAGAGCTCCTAAGAGGAAGTTAGGACAACTAAATGAGACACCTGAGGACAAACCTAAGGTTACTCTCCACTTCTGTGGAATGGGGCCTCCTCCACTGCTTACTACGGACTATGGGTTAACATGGTATTGAGATGAATTGGTTGAATTGGGAGAGAATGGGAAACAACGTTATATTTTCATCTTTGTTATTGTTAAGTGCCATTGAGTTGGCTCCTATTCATAAGCGACCCAGTATAAGGTTTCCAAGCAGCTGGCAGGTTCCAACAACCAATCTTGCAGTTAGAGGTCTAATACCAGGAATCCTTGTTAAATTGTAGAGAAGACATTTATTTATATAACTTACTGTACAAGCTGCCAACTCATAGTAATCTTGCAATAGCATTTCTGAGTCTGAAAATTTTTACAGGAACAGAAAGTCTGCTCTTTCTCCTGACATGCAGCTGGTGGACTTGAACTTCTGGCCTTGTGGTCAGCAGTCCAGTGCTTATCCTACAGTGCTACCAAGGACCTTATTTCCTGGAGGTAGGACTTGAAATACATTAACTGCTTCTAAAATGCCATCAAAATCATGAGATAAATCCATCTTTTATGATTCTGCAGGTCAAATATGCCTCCATTTTCCATCCTAGGGAGTCCCATTAATACCAGTGAAAGATGAAAATCAATTCATATTTGGTTTCATCCAAACATGTTATTTAGTGAATCTCTTCAAGTTAATCCAAATTGGTTTGGAAAAAAAAAAAAAAGGAATGAAGAAAAATTGTTTTAAACTCCCTAAATCAATATGCATTTTAAAAAACATAGCAAGGTCATCTTTTCCCAAATGTGCACATCTCTGTCACAGGCAAGCCTCCCCAAAGCCTCTGGAGAACCTAGCTTAGTAGATTATACAATTATTAAAGGTTGACCTTTTCTGTGGCATTTAATGAACCAGAAATTGCATTTTAACCTTGGCTGATGTGCTATCAGATGTCAGTCATCATTTCTTTAATCTATTTCACACAGACTATAAATTAAATTGGACCAAAAACTAATTTATTAGACCAGCAGAGGGGTGAGAATAGCCAGTGGTTATAGAGACGAGTTTCAAGTAATAGCCACATGAAGCTATTCTAAAACAACAATACAAATGGCAGCAGCAGTAAGAATGGCAACTGATGTACAGGCCCATTTGAAATTTTCAAGAAAACATATTGGGAATCCTGCTAAACAAGTAGTGGAGGCTTGAAGTCATTGTCACATCAACATAGCCTGATGTCGACAGCCCCGCACCTGGCACACTGTATATGTTAAAGCTTAAGTAAGTCCACAATTCAGTTTAAATTTTACATTTTATAATTATTTTATTTCATGAATTTTAACATTAAGGCTTTGCAGATGTAAAAATGATATGGGGTTACCATCTAACCTCCTCTGTCTTCACAAGGGGAAAGGAGAAGAGTCATTATCATCAGCATTGGCTAAAGCTAATTTCTATGAGGTGGAGGTCAGACATGGCTCCACCCTCCAACCTCTACACCAACTCTAACACCACCCTGTAATTCCACAGTACTCTCTACTTTTCTGCTGGGTTGGGTAATTCATTGCAATGGCCACACAGAATTCACAGACAATACTAATTTGGAGTTTGTTAGAAAAGTTAACAGGTATTCAGGATCAGGAATGCTCAGGATAGATTTTTTTCTGTCAGGACAACTTCCTCTCAGTTGTGCTCACAAGTAAACCCAGGCACTCGGACAAGTGCTACATAGGTGTTTTGTAGATCTTAGCCTGTCAGCACTATGGCTCCTTGGCGTCTGCCCTGTTTGGGCAAGTGTAGGTCTACTGATTAAATACCTACTCCACCAGTAGTCCTGGTGTGGTGCTGTGGGTTAATGTGCCATACTGCAAAGCCTTTTGAACTGCAAGGTTGGCAGTTCAAGCTTACCAGCTACTTCTTGGAAACCCTATTCAGGGTTGCTATGGGTCAGAGCCGACACAATGGAACTTAACAATCACCAACAGTAAGCCTTTGCCCAAAGGTGCTTAGTTCTAGCTCTTTGGGTCAGCAATGCCTGGAAGCAACCCACCCTACCAGCAAGACCCAAGATTCATGGGTCAGGAATTTCATTGTTCTGTCTCATCCTCTTGGTTCTTCTGTCTTTCCTGCCACCACTTCTCTGATACTTCTCTCTGCCATTTCTCCCAGTCTCTGTTTCTTGGATTGAGGAAGTTCCATGTGCAGGAATCTCACACTCTATTCCTAGCTTTTCTTGTGTAATCAGAGTGTGATTCTTATGCCAGCCTCTGGTGTGGCTCAACTTAAACTTAGCAGGATGGCAAAACTGATCAATCCCCATATTAGGATTTCTTGTACCTTATTTGAATGGTCTCACTCCCTAGGCTAATAATATAAACAATGTACCATGAGCATTATATATATTATTTGCAAGCTATCCAGTTCTCTTGGTGGCCCACAGTCACCTCACATTTACTTAGTTCTACCCATTTAGAGTCCTGGCATGGCACTGTAGAATAAGCACTGGACTGCTAACCTCAAGGTTGGTGGTTCAAACTCACCAGATGCTCCTTGGAAACCATTATTCAGTGTCACTATGAGTCTGAACCAGTTTGACAGCACTTAACAACCACCACCCAGTTATTTGGTGTAAGTTACAAAGACTAGCTAGAACAGCCATTTTAAGTAATTCACTGTACCATAATGCATATCTCCCTTGTCAACCAATTAACTATTTCTATTTGAAACGAGTTCTATTCATTGTATAGTTCATGTGCTAGAAAAAGTAAACATCCCCAACAGTGTTACATAAATAAGCATGCCTATTATGCCTCCTTTGTTTCATTCATGCTGTTTTTTATTTTCTTCAGTGAAGATACTATTCAACTAATAAAACATTTTTCTATTGTAAAACTTCTGACTTTGCTTTTCTCACAAGCTGATCCTAAGACACTTCAGGTGAGAGATTTATGTAGACTGAGACTACTTGTGGGTGATGTTAGAATAATAAGTAAATCCAATCAATTCTATGAATAACTGGTGAGTTCTGAGAGCAGAGAAACAATGTATTAATTGGATGCATGGTTTGCTCCAGTCACTGAACAAGCTACTTCCATTGACTCAAGAATGAACAAAAGCCAGACTCTGACCTCAAGGAGCTTAGAGTCTTGGAGTGTGAACAAAACAATTGTGTAAATAACTATAAGCAATACCCTTTGGTGTACCCAAAGAAAGCAAGCTAATCTCTTTCTGTCAGAGTTGATGAAATATGTTTGCTCAAGTAATCATTTTTACTGGTTCACCCTGAAAGAAAGTATTGTTTACTTCACAATGTATATAGATGTTGTTGTTGTTGCTAAATGCTGTCGAGTTGATTCCGACACATAGCAACCCTATATAGGGTTTCCAAGAAGCAACTGGTGAGCTTGAACCACCAACCTTGCAGTTCAAATGGCTTTGCAGTCTGGTACATTAAGCCACAGTGCCACACAAGGACTCCATGGATATTAAAAAAAAGAGAGAGAGAGATAGGTAAAAGAGGAATTTCATTATTTGTTAACATGTGATTTAAAAAACAACAGCATTGTGTTTTTACACACATATAAAAAATGAAAACAAAAACCCAAAACCTATGAGAAGGACTTTCTGCTCTACTCCCTGGCAGGTGAAGGTCCAGCAAAAACTAGGGTCCATACAAGGAGGTATGGGACAGAACGGTGGCCCAGTAGGGCCAGGAGCTTATTTTCTTACTGAGGTATGGAGCAAATCAGTAAACATGCTCATATATTGAGGATTATAGCAGACAGGCTTACCACCCCCAGAAAAGTGAGATATAAATATAAAAACATGAAACCTGGAATGAATCCTGTAAAGTTGGAATAGAATTATAACTATGAGGGTGCATTCATGGTTTACAATTATATCCAGAGAGACTGTTGGTAGGTGCCATTGAGTCAGTTCTGACTCATAGCAATCCTATGCACAACAGAACAAAGCATTGCTCAGTCCTGCACCATCCTCACAATGGTTGTATGTGAGCCTATTGTTGCTGCCACTGTGTCATTCCATCTTTTTGAAGGTCTTCCTCTTTTTCTCTGATTCTCTACTTTTCCTAGTGTTAAATCCTTCTCCAGGGACTGGTCCTTCCTGACAATATGCCCACATTATTATAGACAAAGTTTTGCCATCCTTACTTCGAAGGAGCATTCTTTCTGCAATTTGTCTAAGACAGAGTTGTTTGTTCTAATGGCAGTCCATGAACTTTCAATATTCTTCTCCAACATCATAATTGAACTACATTGATTCTTCTACAGTCTTCTTTATTCATTATTCAACTTTCACATGAATACGAGGCTATTGAAAATACCACTGACTTGGGTCAAGTGACATCTTTGCTCTTTTACACCTTAAAGAGGTCTTGTGCAGCAGATCTGTCTAGTGCAATACATTTTTTGATTCCTTGACTGCTGCTTCAATGATCCTTGATTGTACAATGAACACTGATTGTACAATGAACACTGATTGTACAATGAACACGGGTACAAGCAAAATGAAGTCTTCCAAATTCAGTCTTTTCTCCATTTATCATGATGTTATATATTGGTCCCCTTTTGAGTATTTTCATTTTTTTTTACATTGAGGTACAATCCATACTGAAGGCTGTGGTCTTTAATCTTCAACAGTATCTCGTGGTCTCTTCACTTTCAGTAAGCGAGGTTGTATCATCTGCGTATCATCTTCCTCCAATTCTGATGCCATGTTCCTCTTAATAGAATCCACCTTCTCAGATTATTTGCTCAGCATACAGATTGAATAAATAAAAGGATACAACCCTGACATATACACCTTTCCTGATTTAAAATCATTCATTATCCCCTTGTTCCATTCTAAAGATTGCAATTTAATCTATGTACAGGTTTCCTCATGAACACAATTAAGTGTTTTGGAATACCCATTCTTTGCAGTGTTATCCATAGTTTGTAATGATCCACAAAGTTGAGTGCCTTTGCATGGCCAATAAAGTGCAGGTCAAAAACTTTCTGGCATTCTCTGCTTTCAGTCAAGATTCATGTGATATTCACAATGATATCCCTCATTGCACATCTTTTATGGAATCTAATTTGAATCTATGGCAGTCAATGTACTGCTATAATGTAACTGCTTAAAACTTAGCCCAAAGGCATACACCTCTCTCTGTCTGGGCAACAAAGCTCTTTTAGGGTTACTGATAAAGGCTCACAGGGCACACCAACTGCACTGTAAGCCTCAGCCTGAAGGCACTCAGCTCTAGCTCTGTGGGTCAGCAAACCTAGCTCCCCACAACTAACTTTCCAGAGGCATCCCACTCTGCAGGAAAGTTTCCTGGCCAAGGTTACTTGGCTTTACTTACTCTGTGGACTAAGAAGCTCAACACTTTGCTTAATGTTCTCACTCTTGTTTCTGCTTTTGCCCTGCCACTCATCTGCTATCACAACTTTCTGTCCCTAACTTGAGAAGTCTCAATGTGCAGGCATCTCAGGGTCCAAGGGAAGCACTCCATTCCTGCCTCTTCTTTTTTGATGACTGGGAGATCCCCCAGTCCTGCTTATGAGATGGCTCATTTTTTACACATTAGAATTCCAGGTTTTCACAATCACAGTTAAACTTGTTAAACGTTACAGATAAAGCATATAATCCTGTCAGGTACTTTTCACAACTTCTTTACCCAGACCCATCGGGACAAAATGTTGTTTGGTGGGAATTTACTTGGGGGGGGGGGGGGGGGAAGCATAGCATAACCTGGGTCTTATCATAAGGAAATAAGAAACAAACACAAATTGGCCAACAATCTTTGAAAACTTCATAGTCATGAAAATTCAAAGAAAGACTAAAAGCTTATTTCAGATTAAAGGAGAATTAAGTGGCATGATAACTGGGTACAAAACACAGTACTAGGCTGTATCTTCTTGATATAAAATACTAAAATGGGGAGTGTGAGTGAAGACACAAGAAAGTTATTTGCACTATTCAACTTTTCTGCAAGTTTTAAATTGTTCCAAAATCAAACTTTTAAAAGACAACGAACAAAAGTAATTTCTGGAAGGGCAGTATAAGCAAAGTAAATTGGGGTTCAGAAGACAGTAATATCCATAGTAACAGAGTTCAGTTTCATCTGTCTTGTTGCTGAGGGCCCAAATTAGTTCTTCACATAGTTAGTAGTCAACAAGCATGTGTTGAATGAGTTCAGTTGTTAATTAAACAGGGGAAAATGTCAGTCAGAAGGCTTCATAAAAAAGATGAGAAGAGGGGTACAGCGTGGGTATGGTTGTAAGTGTGTAGCACAAACAGCGGCAGGTCAATGGAGCAGAGAGAACGCTCAGGATTGCAGGAAGGGTGACTGTTAGGAAAAGTAGTTGAACAGCATAGTAGATGCTCTACAGTGTCAGGGTGAGGAATGAATATCGAATTTAGAAGACAATTTGAAAAGCCTGATCACCTGTTCTAAGCAAAGTCAATTTATTCTCCCCATCCCCTGTCTTTCCTCTAACAACTGTATAAAGGGGTACAAAAGAAAGAAAAAAAGCTAAGAGTATGGTTAATCTGCTATCTAGATGGCAATCATCCCTGATTCTTTAGCTCCATTTGTCAGAATTTTCTGCAGAGCCAAGTTCCACAGAACCAAGGACTCAATAAGCAAGGTAAGCACCAACAAAACATGTACACCAGTTTTTGTCAAACTCAAAGACCCATAGAGTGCCACAGTGGAAGGTAACTTGTTGCTGTTAAGTGCCATCAAGTTGGTTGCAACCAATAGTGATCCTGTATAGGGTTTCCAAAGAGCAGCCAGTGAGATTGAATCACCAGCCTTGTCAATCAAACCAACTTTGTAGTCCAGTGCATTAACCCACAGCTAGGCAGTACACTAAAGAAAATTGATACCAGTTCCGGTATATGAGAATGTTTGGGCCAGAAATAAACTTTACTAGGGTTATCAGGGCACCACACAAAAGATTATTTAGGCCTCTACATCTTCCACTCCTTTGTTGACATTTGCCTCCTGCTATCTCCTTCCCATGTAATTTAAACTCCTTACCTTGGAAAATCTCTTGATAATGTACTATTTAATTCTAATAAACAAGAGGTGAGGTGAGTTCTTGAATTACTGAGAAAAGATGGGTTATATTAACCCATTTTGAGAAAACAGTGTTGTACAGACCCATCTACTGATTCAGCAAAGCCAGCCAAAAGGGACAGCAATGCTCTTTGCAATGATACACATACAAAAGTATGCTCTTGCACATGTGCTGGTAAACATGCAATGGGAATTCCAGTCCTAGATAGCACACAAAAGTAAGGGAACTCAATAAGTCCACTATTGCAATGAATTTCAATCACATTAGTTTTTAACTATTTAGCATTTACATACCGAGTTATGTCTGAAATGTTATAAACAGTGATATTTATAACTTTAACTTAAAAATATGTTTGGCATACATGTGGACATAATCTTACATTTAATAAAATACTAATATGGGTAATAATCTAACAGCTGCTGCTGCTGCTGTGTGCCATGGAGTCAGTTCCAACCCATAGCGACCCTGTACAGGGTTTCCGAGGCTGTAAATCTTTACAGGAGCAGAAAGTTTTATCTTTTGCCCGCAGGGCAGCTGGTAGTTTTGAACTGCTGACCTTAAGGTTCTCAGCCCGATTCGTAACCACTATGCTACCAGAGCTCCTAAGACAAGCTCCTAAGATAAGCTCTCATTTATCATAAAAAAGTGAATTTCAAGAGCTATCTTGAAGTGTAATGCTGTCTATCCTGGTGTGATACTCTGGGTTAATGCATTGGACTGCAATGTCAGTTTGAATCACAAGGTCAGCAGTTCAAGGTCACTACCCACTCTTTGGAAACCCTATACAGGGTCACTATGAGTTGGAACCAGCTCGATGGCACTTAACTACTATTACTACTACAAGGAAGACTAGTTAATACCACTGTTTTTTGAATTTATGGACCAACCATTAAAGCCAGTAATGATGAAACTGAAGAATTGTACCAACTTCTTCAATCTGAAATTGATCAAACATGCTATCAAGATGAACTGATAATTCCTGGTGATTGGAATGCAAAGGTTGGAAACAAAAAGGTAGGATCAGTAGTTGGAAAATATGGCCTTAGTGATAGAAATGATGCTGGAGATCGCATGTTCATTGCAAATACTTTCTTAAACATAAAATGCAACTATCCACATGAACCTCACCAGATAAAACACGCAGAAATCAAATTGAATACATTTGTGGGAGGCCAGGGGCAGACTGTAGAACAGACCATCAATTCCTCATATGTAAGTTCAGGCTGAAGCTGAAGAAAATTCAAACAATTCTATGAGAGCCAAAATATGACTTTCAATCTATGCCACCTGAATTTACAAATCATCACAAGAATAGATTTATGCATTAAAAACTAATGAACCGAAGACCAAAAGAGTTGTGGCATGAAATCAAGATCATACAGGAAGAAAGCAAAAGGTCATTAAGAAGTCAAGAAAGAAGGAAAAGGCCAAAATGTGTCAGATGAGACTCTGAAACTTGCTCTCCTGTGTAGAAATGCTTAAGCAAGTGGAAGAAATGAGGAGGTGAAAGAGTTGAATATAAGTTTTCAAAGGGTAGCTCAAGAAGACAAAGTCAAGTATTATAACAAAATATACAAAGACCTTGAGTTAGAACACCAAAAAGGAAAACCACACTCAGCATTTCTCAAGCTTAAAGAACTTAAAAACAACAAAAAAAAAATGCCAAGCCTTGACTTTCAATATTGATGGATTCTATGGGTAACATAGAGTCCTGGTGTGGCATTATGGATTAATGCACTGGACTGCAAAGTCGGTTTGAATCAGTTCAAGCTTACCAGTTACTCCTGGGAAACCTTATACAGGGTCACTATGGGTCAGAAATGACTCTACAGCACTTAACAACAACAACATGGACAAAATATTGGATGATGCCAAAAGCATCAAAAGAATATAAAAGGAATTACAGAGCCACTGTATCAAAATAAAAGGTCAATGTTCAATCATTTCAAGAGATAACATGATCGAGAGCCAATGGTAGTAAAGGAAGAAGTCCAAGGTATACTGAAGGATTGACCAAGAACAAGGCTCCAGGAAATGATGGAATGCAAATTGAAATCTTTCAGTAAGCCGATGCAGCACTGGAAGCACTCATTCATATATGGTAAGAAATTTGCAAGACAACAACCTGGCTAACTGATTGGCAGAGATCTTATTTGTGCCCACTGCAAAGAGAGGTGACCCAAAAGAATGTGGAAATCATCATTAATATCAATGGAAGCAAAAGTTTGCTAAAGATAATTAAACACCTGCAACAGTATATTGACAGGGAACTGCCAAAGGTTTAAGGCAGATTTAGAAGATGTGAAATGAGGTATATCATTCCTACATCAGACTGATTTGGGCTGAAAGCAGAGTGTAGCAGAAAAAAATATTTACCTGAGCTTTATTTTCCATGCCAAGGGTTTCAACTGTGTGCATCATGACAAGCTATGACAACAATGTGAAATAATGGGTATTTCAGAACTCTTAATTGTGCTTATGAGGAACCTGTACATAGACCAAGTCAATCAAATAGCACTAGGGGACATTGAATGGTTTAAAATCAGGAAAGGTTTGCACCAGGTTTGTATTCTTTCACCATACTTAGTCTATCTGTTTCAAATCTACCAATCACTCCAGGAGAAATATGAGGTTTTCTGCTTCCATAAATATCTACAGCCTTGAAAACCTTATGCAGGGTTGCTGTGAGTTGGAACTGACTTTGTGGCACACAACCACCACCACCACCACCACCACCATTCTATCTGTATGCTGAGCTAATAATCTGAATATCCAGATTATAGGAAGAAGAAAGATGGCATCAGGATTACAGGAAAGCTCATTAAAAACCTGCAATGTGCAGATGTTACAACCTTTATTGCTGAAAGCAAAGAAGCCTTAAAATACTTACTGATGAAGATAAGCTCAAAGACCACAGCCTTCAGTATGGATTGCATTTCAATGTAGAGAAAACAAAAATTCTCACCACTAGACCAGTTAATAACTTCATGATAAATGGAGGAAAGATTGAAGTTTTCAAAGACTACATTTTGCTTAGATCCATTATCAACACTCATGACAACAGCAATCAAGTAATCAAACAACACATTGCATTTGGCAAACCTGATGCACAAGACGCCTTCAAAGTGGTAAAGAGCAAAAATGTCAGTTTGAAGTTTAAGGTGCCCCTGACCCAAGTCATCATTTTTTCAATAGCCTCATATACATGTAAAAGTTGGAAAACTGTATAAGAATTTATGTAGTTGAGTTAAGGTGAAAGAAGTGCAGCCAGAATGCTCCTTAGAAGCCAGGATGGCAAGACTTTGTCTCTCATACTTCAGGCATATTATCAGGAAGGACCAATGCCTGGAGAAAGACATCATGCTTGGTAAAATGAATGGCCAGCAAAAAGGAGAAGTCCACCCAAGGAGACTGATTGACACAGTGGCAGAAACAATGGGTTCAAGCTTAACACCTAAGAGAATAGTGCAAGAGCAAACAGTGTTGCTTGGACTGCTATGACTGAGCGGACTGGACGGTACCTAACAACAAAATGAGATATTTGCATCCATTAAGAAGAAATATCAGTATTTGTCATGCTAAATATATTTCTCTTTTGCAACAATAAGCATTTTTTTTTAAAGCATCCAAAACCATTTACCAGAACAGTACACCTATATTTTTAGTATTTAATAGTACACTATTAAACACCTCCATGAAAGAAAATTGAACAATTTCTGGAAGAAATCAATTTAATATTTAGATAACAAAAATTATATTTTTCTTAATTATAAATGTATTATTTTCCATTTGCCTTCTGATTGACTTTCTTTTAAGAAATGGATCGATATTGCCATGACCACAAAATAACTTGCTTGTCAAGAAGTGGTGCTATTGTTACATCAGTTATGCATATATCTGCGAATATGAGAATTGAACAATTCCACAAAAAATACAATGTAAATTTTATCAATTTTGTATGCAGTAATAGTTACATTTCCTTTTTTATTTTGGACTGGTCAGATAGAACCTCACATTCAATTCTTGCTCATCTACCACATAAGAGCATGCCAGTAATCATTATGACTCATGATGGATTTTGTCATGTGTAAAGTGAACCAAAAAAATCTTCAGAATGAGCATACCCTTATATTTGAATCATAATCTTTGCAACCCTTCTCACATCCATCAGGCATCAGAAGTAGTCTGAGGAACTGTAAAGACACAGCATCAAAGGACAGAAAGTATATGTGCACATTTATTTTTTAAGATAAAAATGTTTGTAAAGATACTCAAATGGCTTATTAACTAACATCATATGACAAATTAATGAAATTGTTTCAGACTGCCTTGTAAGTATAGTTTCATTGGGCTATCTAAGACCTGCAACAATTCCAAGTAATTTTTTTAATTTACTAATTTTTAAATATAAAAAAGGCAAATTTGAATATAAATTATATTTTATAGATTTTATTAATTTTCAATTATTCAAATTTATTTGCTATGGTAGAACCAAATTTTAAAATGGACATAATCTCACATCCAGGTAAAATGAAATAGTAACAATTCAGTGGCAAATAAAACTGAAAGTTCCAGAAGGTTAAGTAAAATGATTTGTGAACCCCTAAAGACAATTCCTCACCACTCAGGTCAGTTTGTCATACTGTGGTGGCTTGTGTGTTACTGTCATGCTGGCAGCTATGCCACTGATGTTTTAAATACAGCAGCTACAAACATCCATTAATAATCAGACTATGGAATGTACAAAGCATGAATCCAGGAAAATTGGAAGTCATCAGAAATGAAATACAATGCATAAAGATCAATATTCTAGGCATTAATTAGTGAGCTGACATGAACATGTATTGGCCATTATGATTCTGACAATCATATGGTATACTGTGTCAGGAATGATAAAAAAAAGAAATGATGTCATGTTCGTCGGCAAAAAGAGCATTTCAAGTTCTATCTTGAAGTCTGCGATAGGATAATATCCATATTCTTACACTGAAGACCCATTAATACTGTTATTATTCAAATCTAGCATACATTTAATATAATACTAATATGGGTAATAATATAATACTAACAGCAAACATCCAAAAATAATGGAATATTAACATCTATATAACATGGCAAGTTTTCATTTATGTGTCAGTTGAGCTTCACTTTTTTTTGTTTGTTTGTTTGTTTGTGGGATACAGTACTTGCTATTACTCCATGTATACTAATAAATATTTGTATCCAATAAGAGAACACAAAAGCCAATGATGTTTATAACAGTCTGAATTCTTCAGTCTAAAACTGATCAAAATTTATCTTAATCAAGATGTATTGATAAATACTGGTGACTGGAATGTGAACATTGGAAGCAAAAAGAAGGACCAGTAGTTGGAAAATATGGCCACAGAGACAGAAAACAATGCTAGAGATCACATTACTTATTGCAAATACTTTTTTTCAGCAACAAAAATGGTGACTATACACATGGACCTCACAAGATGGAATACATAGAAACCAAGTTTATTACATCTATGGAAAGAAACAATGAAGAAGCCTACTATTATTATCAGTCAAAACAAGACCAGGAGCCAACTGCAGAACAATTGCTTATATGCAAGTTCAGAATGAAGTTGTAGAAAATAAAACCAACCCTACAAGAGCAAAAATGTTGTCATTGTTTTTAGGTGCCATCGAAGTCAGTTCTGACTCATAGCAACTTTATGCACAACATAACAAAACACTGCCCAGTCCTGCACCATCCTCATAATTGTTATTACATTTGACCCTGCTGTAGCTGCTGCTGCTGCTGTACCAATCCTTCTCGTTGAAGTTCTCTTCTCCACTGATCCTCCACTTTTAAATATACCCGACTTGAATTTAGAAAACATCTCAAGAACAGATTTCATTCATTACGCACTCATCAGAAGACTTGTAGGATGCTATCAAGAACATCATGCAAAAGTCATTAAAAACAAACCAGCCTGGAGTGGCTACAAGATCAGAAGACACTTCTTGAAAGAAAGAACAACAGGAAAAATGCAAAACAATATAGGCAGTCCAACTGATTACTACAAGAACAAGCAAGTTACTCACCCAGAATACATTATGGTAAGTGATCAGGTCCCTTCAGGGCAAACCCCATCAATGGGAATGCACGCTCTGATTGGTGACCACGGTCATCACTGATAAGAGGAAGTGAAGGAAACACAGCAATGAAGCTGTGAGCTAAGCCCTACAATTTTCAATAGATCCTTGTGAGCCCGGGTAGAGACCTGATCAGCCAGCACCCAGAGTCAGTGACATAACCACAGAGGACTAGAGTGGAGAGTGAAGCGTCCAGCTGGTAAGAAGAGAGGGCATATGCACATGAACACACACACTTACAGATAATACCCTCCTGGCTTCAATGACTGGATGATCAGAGCTCAACTAGAAGAAAAAGAGGAAAAAAAGAGTACTCTGATACAATTTGATGAACTTGACCTACACTTATGGATGCAATAGCTCAAAAGAGGGAATACATCTTTACAGTGAGGATCATTCCCACCCCCTCCATACACAGAGTAGACAGGGATGAGCAACTTGGACATCAGCTACCCCAAATGGGGGATGGGGCCTACAAAGGCAAGAAATGACTGGCTTACAAGTTTTGAAGAGGGAGGCTAGACAATGGGGAGACATATATAGAACCCTGAAAGAAAAAAACTGCCCCCCAAGAATCCTCTACTCAGCAAAGCTGTCAATCAAATATGATGGTATAATCAAAACATTCCAGGATAAACAGAAGCTAAGGGATTTTGCCAAAGCCAACCATGCTATGAAAAACATCCTAAAGGAAGTTCTGTGGACTGAGAGCCAACAAGAACACACAACAACTACAGAATGACGTACATGGCAACATCACACTGAACTCAATCAACAAATTGAAGAGTCAAGAACAGAATAAAATTATAAGAACAGAGGATCTGGGAGGTCAGTCTATGATCAAAACAATTA
>NW_006408535.1:7123961-7125065 GCF_000296735.1 Chrysochloris asiatica | reverse complement strand
TTATGGAATATAAGGTAACCACAATGGGGTTGGGGTGGGGGGTTTACTTTGGGTGTTGGTGAGAGCAATACAAGAAGGCAATAGAACAAGATAGACAGGGGAACACTGAGACAGGTTTGCAGGGCCTAGTGGGATAGATGTAAATAGTGATGCATACTCAACCTTGGAACAACAGGGCTCTGGGATTCAGGGCTCTAGGTATAGTTTGAAGTGGGTAAATAATACTAAAATCCTTGACTGCCTTATGAATATTAGTTTCCCTTGTCTACTACTGTAAAATAGACACATGGATAGGATACAAAGGAATGTTGGGAAAGATGACTAGAGAAAATTTGTAAGCCGGTCTTCAGCCTATAACTGAATGCAATACCTAAAAGGGGTTCTACAACTTGTCCAGTGAAATAGGCCTAATGCAAAGCCTTTACAGAGTATAAGACTCTAGGTGGAATCCTGAGTCCCATCCAGAACCTTATGAGGTAGGGCATTCCCATGAGAAAGGACAAGCAGACTGAAACAGCTACAGTAACAGAAGATGTATCTTCAAAGAAAGATCATCAGGAAAAACCCAAAACAAAAATGTCAGCATAACTAGCTACTACAAAATAAGCAAGCTGCTCACCAGGAAGACATCAAGGCTAGCAATCAAGTGCCTTCAGGACAAACTCCTCTCTAAAACTGAAACACAAAGGGAATACACAAACAAGCATGTAAGTTTGCTGGTGACCACATTGGTCTACTGGTGAGTAGAAAAGGTAGAAAGGCATCACATGAAGAAATGGGCTAAGTTCAACCCCAGTCCATTGAATCCCATTGACCTGGATATGAGAGATAGAAGAGGAAGGGCTGGTTGGTCCAAAGTTTACTGAGACCTGAGGACACTTGAGCCCATGGACAAAGACCTAGCCACATAGGGCTAGAGCTGAGAGTGAAGCATCCAGCTGATATGAAGTGAGGGGAGATGCACAAGAACACTCAAACTTGCATACGACACCCTTCTGACCTAGCCTTGATGGCTCGATAATCAGAACTCAACTAGAGAAAAATTTTTTTTTAAAAACTTTTTTTTTTTTTTTTTTTGATAAAGGAAACAAAGGTGAATTGCTT
>NW_006408535.1:7116947-7118943 GCF_000296735.1 Chrysochloris asiatica | reverse complement strand
CTTCCTCAGAAGGTTGGAAATCTAAATACCTTATGATCCAGCAATTTTGCTACTTGGTATTTACCCACAAGAAATACAAACCATAATATGATATATGCACACCAATGTTCATAGCAGCACTATTACAATAGCAAAAAGATGAAGACAGCCTAAGTGCCCATCAACTAAAGAATGGATAAACTGTGGTACATACACACAATGGAATAGTATGCTACATTGAAGAATAACAAGAAAGTTTCAAGCCACCGCATAACACGGAGGAACCTTGAGGACATTGTATTGTGTGAAATTAGTCAGTCACAAAAGGAGAAATACTGCATAGGACCACTACTGTAAAAGACTAAGAAAAGAACCCATACTAAAGTAGGGGAGGAGAATTCTTTTCTGGTTACCAGGATGTGGAGGGTGAGGGGAGGGGAGGGAGGGGAAGGTGGAGCATAGGGAGGTGGGCAATACACAAGAAGAGGGAGGGGAATGGAAGAACAAAGCAGACAGGAAAACAATAAGGCATGTTTGCATGGGCTAAGTAGGAAGGAGGTAAATAATGATGTATGCACAACCTTGGAACAACAGGGCTCTGGAATACAGGGACTGAGACATGGTTGGAATGGGCAAAAGGGGGGAAATAATGTTAAGATGCTTGGCTAGCTTTTGAATCTTGGTTTCCCTGGCATACCATTATAAAATAGACTCTTGAGGAGGAGAGAAAGGAATAGCCAGAAATATCACAATAGAAAGCTTTTAAGTCTGTTTTCTGCCTATAACTGATTAGAATACCTAAAACGGGGCTATAACATGCCCAGTAAAGGAGGCTTCCTGTTGAATTGCATCCAGAATCTTCTGAGGTGGGAAGTTTCTGCTTGCAAGGACAAGCAGACCAGCCTGGAGCGGCTAGAAGAACAGAAGATACTTCTTAAAAGAAAGACCAACAGGAAAAATGCGAAACAATATAAGCAGACCAACCGATTATTACTAGAATAAGCAAGTTGCTTGCCCAGAAAACATCAAGTCAAGTGTTCAGTTCCCCTCAGGGCAAACCCCCTTCCAAAACTATGACTCAATGGGAATACATGCTCTGATTGGTGACCACATTCATCACCAATAAGGAGAAGTGAGGGAAAACAGCAATGAAGATGCAAGCTAAGCCCTACAATGTTCAATAGACTCCTGTGAACCCAAGTGGAGACCTGGTTGGCCAGCACTGTGGCAAGACCTGGGGACTTTTGGGCCCAGAGTCAGTGACATAGCCACAGAGGACTAGAGTGGAGAGTGAAGTGTCCAGCTGATAAGAAGAGAGGGCATATGCATAAGAACACCCACACTTGCAGATAGTACCCACTTGACCTGGCTTCAATGACTGGATGATCAGAGCTCAACTAGAAGAAGAAAGAAGAGGGAAAAAAGAGTAATCTGATACAATTTGATGAACTTGACCTACACCTATGGATGCAGTAGCTCAAAAGAGGGAATAAATCTTTAAAGCAAGGGTCATTCCCATCCCCTCCATATACAGAGTAGACAGAGATGGACAACTTGGACATTGGCTACCCAAAATTGGAGATGGGGGGACTACAAAAGGCAAGAAGTGACTGGCTTACAAGCTTTCAAGTAGGAGCCTAGATCCAGAGGGCATAGGAGGAAGGTAGACTCTCCAATGAGTAGTATCTAATCTGTCTGGGCGGGGCTGATGAAAGGAGATGCGGATAGGTCTCTTGAGATACAATAGTGAATAATTGTTATCAGGATTGATTGTGAAGATTGGAAATGTAAAGGTAGATGTTCTGTAGCAAAAGGAGGGGTGTGATTGACTTTGCAGTCTAGGAGCAGAGGTCCCTGGGACCATCAGGGTAGAAGAGCGGAGAGCGGGCCCCTACCCAGAGAAGCAGTGATGCCAGAGATGGATACAGAGATGATGACTTGGAAAGATGGAGCCTCTGGGGACTTTAGACCCAGAGAGGGAGAGGGGCTGTGTGTTGACAACTGGGGCGCGGGGGGG
>NW_006408535.1:7103323-7116847 GCF_000296735.1 Chrysochloris asiatica | reverse complement strand
GAGGGAGAGGGGCTGTGTGCTGATGACCGGGGGCTGGGGGGGAGGGGGGCAGGCTTGCAGGGTATACCCTTTGGTTGTTTGATGATGCATGGAGGGGATTGTAACCATGGCAATGAAATGATATACGATAGAATGAATGTAAAGCTAATGTTCTCCCATGTAAACTATCATATAACTCTAAAACTTTTTTTTTTTTAATTTTTAAGGTCATTAAAAAGATAGGAAAGAAAGAAATGAACAAAATGGATGTCAGAAGAGACTCTGAAACTTGCTCTTGAACAGAGAAGCTCAAGTGACTGGAAGAAATGAAATAAAAGAGCTGAACAGAAAATTTCAAAGGGCAGCTAGAGAAAATAAAGCTTTATAATTAAATGTGCAAAGATCTAGAGTTAGAAAACAAGAAGAGAAGAACCTACTCAGTGTCTTAGTTATCTAATGCTGTTGTAACAGAAGTATCACAAGTAGATGGCTCTAAGAACCAGAAATGAATTCTCTCACAGATTAGGAGGCTACAAGTCCAAATTCAGAGCACCAACTCTAGATAAAGGTCCTTGTCTCCTTTTAGTATCGGTAGGCACAGCAGTCCTTGGAGTTCTCCAAGGACTGGCATCAATCTTCCTCTGGAGTGAAGTGACCCAGGACCAAATGTCATACTCCATACTCAGCTTTGTATCTTGGTGTTAACAGGCCCTTCCTTCTCTGATCAAATTTCTCTCCTTTTACCTCTTATAAGATAAAATGTGTTGCAAACCATGCCTTTGGATATTAGGATGGTGATGTGATTAACTGAGTTGTATCTCACCTCAAAATGTGAAAGGGAAAGAGGTGACTCCTCAAAGTAGAGTTGACCACGATGCCATGAATGAAGTAAAGATTTTAAGATCCTAGTTTGTTGATGGGTACAACTAAAAATGAGAATTAGCTGCAAATATACTCTAATAATTGGAACATAAATGTACAAAGCAAGAATCTAGGAAAATTGGAAGTTGTCTTAAAATGAAATAGAATGTATAAACATTGATATCCTAGGCATTATTGGGCTGAAATGGACTGGTATTGGCCATTTTGAATCTGACAATCACTTGGTTCATGATGCCAGGAATGATTAATTGAGCAGGAATAGCATCACATTCATCATCAAAAAGAACATTAAAGATCTTGAAGTATAATGCTGTCTGTGGTAGGATAATATCCGTATGTCTACAAGGAAGACCAATTAATCACTATTATTCAAATTTATGCACCAACCACTAAAGCAAGTGATAAATAAAATGAAGAATTCTAGCAGCTTATTCAGTCTGAAACTGATCAAATATGCAATCAAGATGTATTGATAGTTATTGGTGTTTAGAATGCAAAGGTGGAAACAAACAGGATCAGTAGTGGCAAAATGTGGCCTTGGTGAGAGAAACTATGCTAGAGATTGCATAAAAGGATTTTGCAAGACCAATGACTTAAAAAAAAAAAAAAAAAACATAAAAGATACACGTGGACTTTACAAGATGGAATACACAGAAATCAAATTGATTATACCTCTGAAAAGAGATGGTGGAAAAGCTCAGTATCATCAGCAAACATAAAGCCAAGCATAGATATGAATGCTGATATGCAAGTTCAGGCTGAAACTGAAAAAAATTAAAACAAGTTCACAAGAGCCAAAATAGGACCTTGAAATATCCCACCCTGAATTTAGAGAGCATCTCAAGAACAGATCTAATGCATTAGATTCTAATTACTGAAATACCAGAGGAGTTATGGGATGACATCAAGAACATCAGACAAGAAAGTAAAAGGCCATTAAGGCAAGGAAGAAAAGGCCAAAATGTATGTCAAAATAAACTCTGAAATTTGCTCTCCAATATAGAGATGGAAATGGAAGAAATGATGAGGTGAAAGAACTGGACAAAAATTTTCAAAGGGCAGCTCGAGAAGACAAAGTCAAGTATTATAATGAAATGTGTAAAGACCTGGAGTTAGAAAACCAAAGGGGAAGAACATGCTCAGCATTTCTCAAACTGAAAAGAACTGAAGAAAAATCCAAACCTCACCTTGAAATTTTGAAGGATTCTATGGGGAAAATATTGAATGATTCAAAAAGCATTAAAAGAATGAGAGGAATACACTGCACCAACAAGAAATGGTCAATATTCAATTATTTCAAGAGGTAGCTCATGATCAAGAACCAATGATGTCAAAAGGAAAAGTCCAATGTGCCATGAAGGCATTGTCAAAAACAAGTCTGAGAATTAATAAAATACAAACTGAAATCTTTCAACAAACTGATGCAGCACTGGAGGCACTCACTCATCTATATCACGAAATTTGAAAGATAGCTACCTGGCCATTTGTGCCCATTTCAAAACGGTGACCCAACAGAATGTGGAAATCATCTGACAGTACAATCACAATCACATGAAAGTAAAATTTTGGTAAAGTTAATTTAAAAAATGGCTGCAAAGTATATTGACAGGTAGCTGCCAGATGTTCTGTAGATTCAGATGAGGATGTGAAAAAACGTGTATCATTGCTGGCATCAGATGGATCTTGGCTGAAAGCAGAAAATAGCAGAAAGACGTTTACTTGTGCTTTATTGATTACGCAAAGACTTTCAACTGTGTGGCTCGTGACAAGCTATGGACAACAGTGCAGAGACAGCATTCTGGAACACTTAATTGTGTTCACAAGGAACCTGAGTATAAACCATAAGGCAGTTTTTAAAACAGACCAAGGTCTGAATGGCTTAAAAATCAGGAAAGGTATGTGCTAGGGTTGTTTTCTTTCACCATACTTATTCAATCTGTATGCTGTGCAAAATAATCTGAGAAACTGGATTGCATGAAAGAAGGTAGAATCAGGATAAGAGGAAGACTCACTAATGACCTGGGATATGCAGATGATACAATCTTGTTTGCTAAAAGTGAAGAGGACTTAAAATACTTACTGATGAAAACAAGATCAAAAACCACAGCCTTTGGTATGGGATGCACCTCATACTTTACCACTGGAGCAATAAATAACATCATGATTGATGGAGCAATGAGTGGTCAAAGACTACGTTTTGCTTGGATCTCCCATCAACACTCATGGAAGCAGCAGCCAAAAAATCAAACAACATACTGCATTAAGCAAACATGCTGCACAAGACTTATTTAAAGTGTTCAAGAGCAAAGATGTCAGAGTTTGAGGATTAAAGTACATCTGACCCACACAATGGTATTTTCAATAGCTTCATATGCATGTGGATGTTGGACAGTGAATAAGGAAAACCATATAAAAATTGATTATTTGTGTTATGGTGTTGGAGCAGAATATTAAAAATACCAAGGACTGCCAGAATCAAAAACAAATCTGTATTGGAATAAATACAACTAGAATGGCTCCTTAGAAGCCATAATGGTCAGACTTCGTCTCTCTTTACTTTAGACATATCTTCAGGTATTTCTATTTCCAACTTTCTGAGGAAGTGCCATACCATTTTCCAGAGTGGATGAACCACTGTACAGCCCACCAGAAATGTAGGAGTGTCCCAGTCTCTCCATACCCTCACCAACATTTATTGTCCTTTGTTTCTTTGAACTTTGCTGTTATTGCTGGTGTAAGATGATATCTCATTGTTGTTTAGATTTGCATCTCCTCTAATGAGGAGTCCTGGTGTGGCACTGTGGGTTAATGAGCCAGACTGCAAAGCTATTTAAACAGCAAGGTCATGGTTCAAGCTCACCAGCTGCTCCTCGGAAACCCTATACAGGGTCGCTATGGGTCAGAATCGACTCGACGACACTTAACAACAACAACAATAAATGGCTAATGAAAGGAGCTCTGGTAACGTAATCATTATAAATCAGAATGCTAACTTCAAGGTCAGCCATTCAAAACTACCAGCAGTTCCATGGGAGAACGATGAGGCTTTCTGCTCCTATAAAGATTTACAGCCTCAGAAACCCTGAGCAGGGTCACTATGGAGTTGGAACCAACCCCATGGCACATAACCATCTCCACCACCAATGGCTAATGATGCTGAACAATTCTTCATGTTTGTTGGCTGCACAGATGTCTTCCTAGAAGAAGTGTCTTTTCATATCCTGTGCCCATTTTTTAAATTGGGTTGTCTTTTTCTTGTAGAGGTGTAGTCATGTGCATATGAAAATTGGACAATGAATAATGAAGACCATAGAAGAATCAATGCACTTGAATTAAGGTGTTGGTGAAGAATCATGAAGGTAACATGGACAGCTAAGAACAAACAACTCTGTGTTGGAAGAAGTACAGACCAAATGGAACACAACTCTGTCTTGGAAGACATACAGCCAGTCCCTGGAAAAGAACACCATGCTGGGTAAAGTGGATGATTAGCAAGAAAGATGAAAACTCCCAAGGAGATGGATTGACATTAATGGCAGTAACGCACAGCAATAGATGTGCAAATAACAATAATTGTGCATGTAACAATAATTGTGAGGATGGTTTTGTTCTGCTGTGCATATGGTTAGTATGAATTGGAACCCATGTGATGGTGCACCTAACAACAAAGGCAATTCCAAAATTAATTTCCTTTTTAAAGCATAATGAGTCAGAAGTGACTTCTTCCATTGAGTACTTGAGTTGAACGGATGCAAACTGATGTGCTAGTACTGCTACCCTGAAATTACTAATACCAATTTGAATATAACAGAATTTGTTCCAAATTCTTTATCCATTCTTTGCTGTAGTTAAAAATTAATAATGGTGTAGAAAGTGAAACTACTTTAGAACTGAAACTGTCCTGTCAGGGGACTCCTTACCTAATAGAATCCTGCTTTGTGAATTCCTTTTTCTTCTAATGCTGTAAATTATTGGAACTTTCATACTAAAAATTTCTGCATGATAAACAATGTTTGTAGCCAGAAATGTATTCCTGGGGTACAAAGTTAATGTTAAAAATTAAGAGGGAGTGACTACTGTATTCTCCATCAGTCAGTTTTGGTTGTTTTATTTGTAAACTATTCTGTCCTAAATCATTTAATTCTCAAGTTGGAACAGATGGATTTGGTAATTGGTGCAACCCAAATATGACTGATAAGCATAAAAACAGCTCAATTCGCAGAGTTCATATGTTGTCACATTTAAACATTTGGTGTTAACTCATGAACTAGAAACACAAGTTTAATGCAGAACATCAGTATTAGCCATTTGGCAATGCACTGCTGCTGTCCTTAAAATAATTGCTGAATATGGAAAATCTTTTTAAGAAGGAAATGAAGTGTTTGGGTCCCCACAAAACGGACATTTTTTGGATTTATTTAAACTGGTTAGTCAGTTTGATCCATTCTTAGCAAGTAACATATCACATTAAGTATAGCTTTATATTCTACTTTTTCTGTAGATTTCTACTTCTGATTTTTCTTATAATTAATAGCTAAGTATTGATTTAAGATATAAGAACTTCATTATTTAGGTGAAGTTTGAAAACTTAATTTTTCTAAGTGCAGAGGTCAGTCCTGTGACATCAGAGGATTAAAAATGCATGCAACAGAAAAATTGAGACGGTAATGACTATGCCATTTTCATACCACGTACTATACTTTCTCTTAATCTCATAGGACATAATACAGTAGATTGCTGATTGGAAGCAGTTGATTTTTCTTAATCTGTACTGATTATTAAGTAATTCACCATCACCGAAGCATTAGAAAGAAATATGTAAGTGACAGAAATTCTCCAGAGTGTCAGAGGTCAATTTCAAATAACCATATACTACACCACTTTTGACACACTTGAATCTTGCAAGAAAAGAAGGATAAGAGTGTATGAAATTCTTTCAAAGAGATTGTCCTTCTTAAACAGTGTGGATATACCTGATGAAGAATGCATGAAGGTATCCAAGAAACTAGTGCAGGCTTATCTCAGTGACTTCACTACAAACCTTTACAGTGAAATGAAACAATTTCATGAAAACCAAGTTCACAGATTTAGAAAACACAAATTTTACCCATGTAGGTGTGTAGGATTCTATATGATGCACATTTCCTAATGCTGAAATGGCTTTACACATATTCCTAACTTTAATGATCACAGCCTGAAAAATAGATCGCTTATTTTCAGCCCTAAAGAGACTCAAAAATCATCAGCGTACAAGAATAATTCAACAAAGACTCAATTCATTACCTTTATTATGTATGGAAGTAGATATTGTTCAACAATTTAATTGTGATGAAATCTTTAAGAATTTGTAAGAACAAAGAATAGAAAGAAATGTTTTAAATTATAACATGTTATAGATAAAATACCTATCTAAATAAAAAAACATAGAAATCTGTGTAATCCTTGTATTTTTACCATTAAATATTCTTTTATTTTATAAATGAACATCTTTTCATTTGTTTATTTATAATTATAGCATTTATTATGAAACAAGTATCAAAACTGAAACAGCCATTTAAAGTAAAATTGGTACAAGTCAATTTTTCACTGTGGGAGACCAGCACAGTTTTACATTGATTGTTGAAATAACTAAGTTTACAGAGGCATTCACTAAACATTTTATAATCCAGTTACTCTTATTCCACTAAAATGGTATGTAACTGTGTTGTTTTTGTTGGTGTTGTTGTTGTTAAGTGTCATCAAGTCAGTACCAACTCATAGTGACCTTATGCACAACAGAACGAAACACTGCCTGATCCTGGGCCAACCTCACTACTGTTGCCACTCATACATCACCTTATTAAATTGCATTTAAAGAGAAATTCCATCATGGGTAGCTAAGACAAGCACACAAAACATACACACACCTGCATAAGCACTTGATCTCACTCAAGGTCTGTTTGAACTGCAAGGGTTTCCTTGGTAACCCTATACGGGGTTGCTATGAGTCAGAACTGACTAGATATTTAACAACAACATACATACATATATGTAACTCAGATATCCCATTTAAATATGCTAGTAAGCAGAGGAGGAGGCACCACAGATTATCAGTATTTAGGACACCTACAGGCTTTAACCTGGTCTTTAACAGAACTGTTTATTACTAGGTGTTTCATAATTAAATAACCATAGATTAATCTAAATTGACCATATTTATTTCCTAAATGACTCCTCAATGGGATATTCCAAAAGAAAGTGAACATGCAATGTGTTCCAGATTGACCTAACTCACATCACCCTTATCCACAGGAAATGTTCTAGTACATATTGTTTGTATTGCTGACAGACACAGAGGCTAACAGCTGGCTGTTTTTGTACAAGTGCTCAACCCTGGTATGGTATTATGTAGCATAAGCACTGGACTGCTAAACAGAAAGTCAGCAATCCAAACACACCAGCTGCTCCTTGGAAATTCTATACAGGAACCTACTCAACCCTACAAGGCATAAGGGTTTAAGTGGAAGGAGAAATACAGTGATTGAACTCAAATGACGACAGGGAAGCAGGACACTACGTACCACACCTTCCTTCTCTCTTGCTGGTTCTGATAGTTTCTATGTACACAACCACACATAGTGATTTTAAGAATATAGAAAGTCAAGTCCTTCCAGAGGCTCTCATGAAATGACTTCTTTAGGACACTTGTGCTAGCTGTGGCCTGGTTACCATGGTTATCAGAGAGTTAGAGGAAGCATACAAGAAAGGCATTATTCATGAGTGGGTAAGGGTGGTCCTATGGAGTTGGAGAAGAAAAGAGTGGTCCTATGGGAGTTGGAGAGTAAAAGGGGGAAAAATAAAATGAGAAGATAAAGGTCGAGAGGCCAGTTTGATGGAGGCTTAATGTGCTGCAAACCTATATTGAATCTAGCAACACTGATGGGAACACCTTGTATGAGTGGTCACATTCAAGGTCTGGTGACTCCCTGACAGAGATGCAAACATCCAGTCCAGAAGAGGGAATGACTGATGATTTCAGTGGAATTGAAATTCAGCAGTGCATAAAGTATGCACAACACCTCTTCAATGACCATATTGTACAATTACCAAGTCGAAAGATATATAAGTGCTGTGAAAATGTTACAGATATTCTAGAAGCAAATAGCTCTTTCATATATAACTCTGGCTCTTCCTAAAATAAGAGGAAGAAGGAGGTGGCAAGAAGTGGTTACAGCACAAGGCAAGAGATAAACAGAGGAGAGAGGAGAAATCCTTTAAGGTTTCCCTTATAGGTAGTGTTGTGCAGAAAAGAGGAAAGCTATGAAATGGAGGGTCAGACACAGAGCAAGCATCATAGTTGGAATCAGTATTTTGAAAAGGTGTAAGATGCTCCTCAGTGATTCTCAAACTTCATTATGTTCAATAACCTCCTGGAAGTTTGTTAGCAATGCAGATTCAAGAGTTCCATCTTTCCAGAGTTTATGGTTCAGTTGGTTGATGTATAGAACTTAGAACTCTGCATGAGAAAAATATCCTCAGATGATTCTGATGCAAGAAGTTATGGATCACATGTTAGAACAATTTAGTAAGAGTCATTTGTTCTAAGGATCTCTGAGAGTCCATTTTTGAGAGAGCCCAAACTGATAAGCAACCTACTAGCTGACTTTTCAGGTGACATGAAAAGAAATAAAATATACTCATTTTTCATCCATGCTTGGATCCATGTCAAGAGTGTGCATTTGATGGTATATATGTAAAGGCATGTGTTGAAAACTAGGAGTTGGCTTTAGTTCAGAAAAGTATTCAAAGGATGGAAAAACAATAAAATATGATCCAGGTCTTGATGATACAGAGTTAAATCAAGTAAATTCATGCTTAATCCATAGTAACTATAAATATTATATGAACCCTTAACAAAGGGCTTCTTTGTTAAAGCAGGAGAAAGACTTCCAGTTACAGACACAATTCTACTGTGTCGTATAGGGTCACTATGACTCAGAATCTACTCAATGACAGTGGATTTAGATTTGGGTTCTGCTAAAGGGTCAAGATCCCTGGGTGGTACAAATACTTTGTGCTTGTCTACTAATCTAAAGGTTGGTGGTACCAGCAGTACCTGGCACTTTGTTTCTGTGAAGCTTATAGTCAATAAAACCCTATGGGGGGCTTGATGGTGGCTAGGGTAGAGGTGCAGTGAGGTTCGCTAGCAGCAATACCACAGAATACCAGGCAAAGCAGATTCAGGGCAGAGCTCCACAGTTGGAACCACATAGGTAGGAATATTTTAAAAGGCTTATAGCTACTGGAACTTTAAGTGGAAGTAAGAAATCATGTCCTTTTGAATCTGCCAAGCTCAGTGGCCCGGAGCCAACAACGTGGGTGAGACCAAATGGCAAGACCAAGAGGGGGAGTAGACACACCATGGAAAAATGCTGCAGGAAGCTCAGAGCAAAGGTGGACAATAAACTTTGTTGATTTTACTTTATTCTGATTTTCTCTTTTTTTCTATCTGTTCATTGCCCCCCCCCCACTGTTTGCGCACCTCCATTCTGGTGACTAGAGGGGGTGCCTGAGCGAGTGGATACCCCCACCCTCACCACTGGTAGATTCTTCTATCACGCATGCACGCAGACACTCTGAGCCCAAGAGCCGGCCCCTGAACTGTTTGTTGTTGGGTTTTTTTTTAATACGGAAAAGGCCAAAACAAGGGGTTGGAGGGGAAAAGAGCTCAAAAACAAAATAGAGCAAAAATTAAATTAAATACTGAGGTATATCATAAAAACAAAACAGGCCTTAAATTAAATTAAATACTGAGGTACAGCATAACAACCAACAGAGGCATTCTGAAGGCAGCTTTGAAGACAAGAAGCTGTAAAAGGACAATAAAGTCATACTCATATTAGGTTACAGATTTTTTTTTCTCTCTCCCTCCTCTCCTTTTTCTGCAATTATAGACTACAGCATCCAGTTTAGTTTGTTTTGTTGTTGCTTTGGTGTTTTGTTTTTCTTGTGGGTTTTTTTTTTTTTTTTTTTTTTTTTTTTGCTGCTGCTGTTTTTCTGTTGTATTCTCCCCCTTCTACCTTTGGAAGACTCTTTCTCTCCCTATATTATCCAAGAAGAGACAGCAACTACTGCCATACAGTCAAGCTATAATCACACTCTCTAAAACACCAAAATCCAGACAACAACCAGTAACAACTGCCACATACCAGGAAAGCAGACAACACCTGTGAAAGTTACTCTGTGTTAAGCAATAAGAAGAGTGAAAAGGGAAGCCCACAACCTGATCAAATATACCTGGAAGTAATCAAAAAGCATTAAAAATATCAAAACACATACTCAATTAAGTATTAGGGCCACAGATAAACACTAAACATGTCCAAGAAGCAAAAGCAGATGACCATATCAGCACATGTCCAGAAACAAGATAAAATGTCTGAGACAAATGACCTAGAGGTAGACCTGGACTCCATTCTGGAAGGAAACCAAGCCTTTCAAGTGACTGAGAAGGAATTCAGAAAAATGATTATAAAATGTTTCAAAACACTTTACAATGGAGTTGAGAAAAATAAGGAAGAAGTCAGGTAAGCATTACAGGAACAGACAAATAAGATAGATACAGCATTGGAAACAATTCAAAACCTACAGAAAGAGGTCCAAATGATCAATAACAGAATATCAGAAACAGACGTACTCTGAAAGGGCAAAGGAGTAGAACAGAAGAGATGGAAGGCAGAACCAGTGAGCTGGAAGACAAATCTCTCAATACCACTAAGCTAGAAGTGCAAGTAGAAAAAAGGATTAAAATATCTGAAGAAGGTCCAAGATTCATGTTGGACAACATGAACAGGAATAACTTAAGAATTATGGGCATTCCAGAACAAAAAGAATTGCACAAGTCCACAGAAAAAATAGTTGAAGAACTGTTGGAAGAAAATTTCTCTAACATCCTGAAAAGTGAAAAGATAAACACTCAAGAAGCTCAACAAACCCCAGGAAGGAAAGACCCCACCAAAAAATCACCAAGACGTATCATAATCAAGCTCTCCAAAATCAACAGTAAGTAGAGAATCCTGAAAGCAGCTGGGGAAAACAGAAGTGTTACATACAAAGGTGAGCAAGTCAGATTAAGCTCGCATCTCTCAGCAGAAGCCATGCAAGCAAGAAGGCAATGGGTAGACATATATAAAAACCCTGAAAGAAAAAAACTGCAAAGCTAACAGTCAAATATGACGGTGTAATCAAAACATTCCAGGATAAACAGAAGCTAAGGGATATTTCCAAAGCCAGCCCTGCACTACAAAACATCCTAAAGGGAGGTCTGTGGACTGAGGACCAACAACAACAGACAAAAACCAGAGAATAACATACATGGAAGAACCTCCCAGAATTAAATTGACAGAAGGAAGAGTCGAGAACAGAACAAAACTATAAGAACAATCTCAGAGAATCTGGGAGGTCAGTCTATGATCAAAACAAGTATAATATAAAAGAAGACAAACATGTAGGAACAGAGATCCAGATGGAGAGAGGGTTAGGTAGATTACAGGATAAAACAGACTGCACTAAATGGAGGGGAAATTTAATGGATTATAAGGTAACCGCAAAGAAAATTAACACTTCACAACATACCAAGAGAATGAAAATCCAAGAAGAACACGGAAACATTAAAACTATGGGGAAACTCACAAGAAAGAACCCAAAAAGCATGAACTCAACAAAGGAAGACTCATAGAAAAAAGAAAACAGCAACACCACAAAACACAAACTTAATGGCAGCAATTAATCCATACCTATCGATTATTGCACTGAATGTAAACAGATTAAATGCACCAGTTAAGAGACGGAGGGTGGCAGAATGAATATGAAAACAAGATCCTTCAATATGCTGTCTGCAAGAGACACGTCGCACACACAGAGACAAAAACAGATTAAAAGTCAAAGGATGCAAAAAAAAAAAAAAAAAAAACAAGCTAGTTGCAATCAAAAACATACAGGAGTGCCAGTAGTAATCTCTGATAAAATAAATTTTAAGGCAAAACCCAGCATAATAGTTAAAGATAGGCATTATGTCATGATTAAAGGGACAAATGAACAAGATGACCTAAACATAATAAATATCTTTGCTCCCAATGAAAGAGCTCCAAAATATATAAAGCAAACTCTAATAGATTTGAAAAAAGAGACAAATCTACAATAATAATGGGTGATTTTAATACACTGCTTTCAAAAATGGATAGAACCAGAAAGAAACTTGACAAAGACACAGAAAAACTAAACAACACAATAAGTCAACTGGATCCCATTGATGTGTACATAATATTCAACCCAACAACAGCAAAATACACCTTCTTTTCCAGTGCACATGGAACATTCTCCAGAACAGACTATGTCTTAGGTCACAAAACAAATCTCCATAAATTTTAAAATATCAAAATATTACAAAGCATCTTCTCAGACCACAATGCTATCAAATTAGAAATCAACAATAGGAATAACAAGGAAATAAAGGCAAACACATGGAAAATGAATTAACACCCTGCTGAAAAACGACTGGGTAGTAGAAGAAATTAAATGCGAATTCACAAAGTTCCTAGAAACAAATGAGAATGAAAACACAACATACCAAAATCTTTGGGACATGGCGAAAGTGGTACTGAGAGGACAATTTGTTGCAATAAATACACACATCCAACAAAAAGAAAGACCCAAAATTAACACCTGAACACAGCATCCACAACAATTAGAAAGAGACCAACAGAGGGAAGCACAGCCACCAAAATAAAAGAAATAATAGAATTTAGAGCAGAAATAAATGATATAGAAAACAAAGACTATAGAAAGAATCAGCAGGACAAGAAGCTGGTTCTTTGAAAGGATTAACAAAATTGGCAGACCATTGGAAAAATCTAACAAAAGCAAAGAAGGAGAAGACACAAATAACATGCCTTAGAAACAACATGGGCGATGTAACAATGGAAACAAAGGAAATCAAAAGGATAATCACAGAAAACAATGAAGAGTAGTACTCCAACAAATTTGAAAACTTAGAAGAGATGGACACATTTAAAAAAAAAAAAATACGACCTACCTAAACTTACACACAGTGAAGTACAAAACTTGAATAGACACAACAAGAAGAAATTGATCAGGTCATCAAAAAACTCCCCACCAAAAGAAGTCCAGGCCCAGATACCTTCACTTATGAGTTCTATCAAACATTCAGTGAAGACCTGTCACCAATTCTACTCAAATTATTCCAGAATATAGAGGAGGATGGAAACTTCCTAATACATTTTATAAAGCAAGCATAACCCTCATACCGAAACCAGGGAAGGACGTCACTAAGAAAGAAAATTATCCACCAATATCCCTCATGAACATAGATGCAAAAATTCTCAACAAAATCCTAGCCAACAGAATACAGCAGCACATCAAAAAGATAATACATCATGATGAAGTGGGATTCATATCAGGGATGCAAGGATGGTTCAACATTAGAAAAACAATCAACATAATCCATCATATAAATAAGAAAAAAGGACACATGATCATATCAATTAATGCAGAAAAGGCATTTGACAAAATCCAACATCCATTCCTGATAAAAACAATCAACAAAGTAGGAATTGAAGGGAAATTCCTCAACATAATTAAAAGCATATATACAAAACCAACAGCCTA
>NW_006408535.1:7089659-7098213 GCF_000296735.1 Chrysochloris asiatica | reverse complement strand
TGCAGAACAGCTAGTAGTTTTGAACTGCTGACCTTGCGGTTAGCAACCCAGTTCGTAACTGCTACACAACCAGAGCTCCTTAAACTCTCACATAATTCACAATAAAACATTAAAAAATAGTAATAAAACCCTATGGAACAGTTTTAATCTGTAATACACAGAGTTGTCATGGTCAGAAATTTTTTTTTTGGGGGGGGGGGGTTTAAAGAATATGCTAGGCACGTCCCCTCACTCCCATGCAGTAAAGTACAATAGTTTAAAATGCTGTCCAGGAGTCAGTGCTTCTTGCTGAAAATCTAGTACTAAAGCTTTTAGCTGAGTAAGTACAAACGTGGGCAAATTAAATCACACAATGATCTGAACTGCAACGTCCTATATTATGAGATGGGGATATGATACCACCTCCTTCATGGCGTTCTTGCCATGATTGATTCAGGTAATCCATGTGAAATACTTTGCACAGGGCTGGGTAACAGTAAACACTCAATTAACATTAGTTGTTGCCCTGTATATGGTTTGTGAGGAGAGACTGGTAGGTCTGACCTGCCAACCACACATTTAGCAGCCCAGTGAATATCCTACAGCACCAATTAACATTAGAGAACAAGAAATTCATGCTAATCTTTTCACTCTTTCAGGCTATGGTAGTTGGGGTCAGGAGAATCATTCTTCAGAAGGGAAGAATCAAATGAAGATTGATCCTGACCAAGAATTGCCTCCTAATGAATCGTAAATTAACCATGACTACTTCTAAAGATTTTTATAGAAGTAGCAACTGGTCTTGTTGTTGTAACATGCCATTACGATGGCTCCGAATCATAGAAGACCTGTGTGCAACACATTGAAACGGTGTCTGGTACTGTGCCACCCTCACAATGGTAGTTATATATGATCCCATTGTCACAGCCACTGTGTTGATCCGTATTGAGGGTCTTCCTCTTTCCTTTGCTGACCCTCTACTTTACTACCAAGTGTGGGGTCTATTTCCAGGCACTGTTCCATCTTGATAACATACCCAAAATTTCTGAGTCATTGTCCAGCTTTTGCATACAATGTTGGTGGTGGTGGTGGTACCTCTCAGTCTGTTCTGACTCGTAGTGACCCCTATACACAACAGAACAAAACACTACCTGGTCCTGCAACATCCTCACAATCATTGTGACACTTGAGTCCATTGCTTCCACTGTGCCAATCGATCTCATTGAGGGGTCATCCTCTTTTTGGCTGACCTTCCACTTTATCATGCATGATGTCAGTTTGTCAAAAGATTTCAATTTGTATTCCATCAATTCCTGGAGCCTCGCTCTTTGTCAATGCCTTCAGTACAACCATGTTGTTGTTAAGTGCCGAGTTGGTTCCAATTCATATATAGGGCTTCTAAGGTATGACTGGTGAATTTGAACTGTCAACCTTGTGGTTCAAACTAAACTTGTGGTTCAGTGCTTTATCCAACAGTGCCACATTAGTGCACCCATAGAATCCCATAGGTATTTCAAGTCAAGGCTTGAATTTTTTCTACAGTTCCCTCAGCTTGAGAAATGCTGAGCGTGTTCTTCCTTTTTGGTTTTCTAACTGCAAGTCTCTGCACATTTCATTGTAATATTTGAATTTGTGTTCTTGAGCTACCCTTGGAAATTTTTGGTTCACCTTTTTTTTTTATCTATTCCTTTCTTACATTTGCTTTAGTATCTCTACTCTGGAGATTAAGCTTCAGAGTCCCTTCTGACATCCATTTTGGTCTTTTCCTTATTTCTTGTCTCCTTAATGACCTGTTGCTTTCATCCTGTATCATGTTCTTGATGTTATCCCACAAGCCTTCTGGTTTTCATTCATTACTGTCTTAAGCATCAAATATGTTGAGATGACCCCTAAATTCAGGTGGGAGTGTTCCAGTTCATATTTTGGTACTCATGGACTTATTTTCTTTTTCTTCAGTTTCAGCCTGAACTTGCATTTGAGCAATTGATGGTCTGTCTGTTCCACAGTTTGACTCTGGCCTTGTTTTGAATGATATGTGGAGAGAGACAGTGGAAAGTTACATATGTAGTCAGTTTGATTTTGGTGTGTTCCATCTGGTGAGGTCCATGTGTATAGTCTTTGTCTATGTTGTTCAAAAAGGTATTTGCAATGAGTAAGTTATAGTTGTTGCAAAATTCTATCATGCTATCTCCAGCATCGTTTCTATCAGTTTGTCATTCCTGGCATAGTAAGTAAACCATGTGATTGTTAAATGCAAAATGGCCAATACCAGTTCATTTCAGTACGTTAATACCTAGGATATCCATCTTTACCCATTCCATTTCCTTTTTGATAACTTCCAGTTTTGCTGGATTCATTCTTTATATATTCCACTTTACGCTATTTAACAGACATTTACAACTGTTTTTCTTCAGGTGAGTTGTTCCCCATCAGCAAATATAGGTCCCAAAAGGTTTACTCTATTCATGTCATCAAGATCAACTCAAGGAGGCTAGCTCTTCCCGAGTCGTATTTTGAGTGCCTTCCAAACTGAGGGCCTCTTCATCTGACTTTCTATCTGACAATATCCTGGTGCTGTTCTAATGTTTTAATATTCAGTATTCTGGTGCTATCAGACAGCATCCCACTGTTATTCACAAAGTTTTGGGTGGCTGACACTCAGCAGTAGTCCAACTCTCTTCCTAGTCTAGCTTAGTCTGGAAGCTCTGCTGAAACCTCCCCCACATTGGCAACCCTGCTGGAATTTAAAATACTTGTGGCACAGCTTCCAGAATCACAGCAACACACATTGCTATTTGAGGCTTGAATTTGAATTTTTGCCTTCCGTTCTCTCAACTTGAGAAATGCTACGCAAATTCTTTCCTTTTAATTACTAACTCCATTTCTTTGCACAATTTCATTAAAGTACTTTATTTTGTCTGCTTGAACTGCCCTTGAAATGTGTATTCAGGTCTTTTACTTCATTTCTTACATTTGCATTAGCTACTTACTCTTCATTCAAGAGCAAGTTTCAGAGTCCCTTCTGACATCAAATTTGGTCTTTTCTTTCTTTTTAGTGACCTTTTACTGTCTTCCAATATGCTTCAAACCTTCTTGAGATGGTCACTAAATTCAAGTGAAATTACTCAAGGTCATATTTCGGCTCTTATGGACTTATTTTAATTTTCTTCAGCTTATGCCTGAATTTTTATATATGCAACTGATGGTATCTGTTCTATAGTTGGTCCCTGGTCTTGTTTTGACTGATGATTTTGAGCTTCTCCATCATCTCTTCTCCCAGATGTAGTTAATTTGATTCTTGTGTGTTCTATCTGGTGTGGTCCACATGTATAGTCTCCATCCATGTATGTTATTGTAAAAAAAACATATATGCAATGAAGAAGTCATTGGTCTTTAAAAATTCTATCATGCTATCTCTGGTCATTTCTGTCACCAAGGCCATTTTTTCAAGTCGTGATCCTTCCTCTTTGGTTCCAATTTTCACATTCCAATCACCAGTAATTATTAATGCATTTTGGTTGTTTAATCAATTTAAAACTGAGGAAGTTGGTGTTATTTCTGTAAGTGCTATGAAGTTGATTACAACTAATAATAATGCTGCATAGGGTTTTCAAGGAGCAACTTTAGGATTTTAACAGGTTAGCAGTTCAGTGCTTATCCTACAATGCTACACCAGGACCTGAAGAAGTTAATAGAATGCTGTAATTTCTTCATCGTTGACTTGGATGGTTGGTGTGTAGATTTGAATAATAACTTTATATTAATCGGTCTGCCTCGTAGACCTATCGATATGATCCTATTATAGACACCATTGTATTTCAAGATAGATCTTGAAATGTTCTTGTTGATGCTAAATGCGGTACCATGCCTCTACAACATGTTATTCCCAGAATATCAGACCACATGATTGTCCAGTTCAAAATACCCAAAACCACTCTATTTCAGCCTAAGATATTGATTTTTATATGTTCCATTTCTTTATGATGATTTCCAATTTTTTAGATTCACGCTTCATACATTCCACATTCCAGTTATGAAAGGATGTTTGCAGCTGTTTCATATCATTTTGAGTCATATCCCATCAGCAAACGAATGTCCCCAAAGCTTTGTTCCATCCACATTATTAAGAGTGACTATTTTAAGGGGAATCCTGGTGTTGCACTTCAGGATAATGCACTGAACTGCAAAGTCAGTTTGAAGCATGTGGTTGGTGAATCAAACCACCAGCCACTCCTAGGAAAACCTAGACAGGGTCACTATGAGTCAGAATTGACTCCACAACACTTAACTACTTTAAGGAGGTAGCTCTTCCTCAGTCAGATCTGGTTTCCTCTCAACCTGAGGGACTCATCTTCTGGCATTGTATCAGACAATCACAAGGTTTTCTGGTGCTAATCCCTCAGACCTGATCCACCTGTACCTTCTTTCTACTCTATTCTTAGTCTAAAGTTCTGCTGAAACCTGTCCACCATCTTGCCCCTGCTGGTATTTGAAACACCAGTGGCACAGCTTTCAGCATCACAGCAACATGCAAGCCACCATAGTATGACAAACTGACAGATATGTGGGACCAATAGTAACTAGCATGTGGTTTTTATGATACCACTTATGAAGTTTTGAGATTTAGAAGTGATGTCACTTAATTAAGGAGGTACTTGTCAAATCATTTCTGAATCTTAAAACAGAGGTTGTAGCTTTCCTAAAATGATATTGGGGATCCTGTCCAAGGTCCCAGTTAAGGGTTATTTTCACCACTCACTTCTATACTTTGTCTCAACGCAAATGCTTACTAACAATCACACTTTATTTGGAACCAGAAAACCTAGGCTAGTACCTGCCATTCTACTTATTAGCTAATAAACTTATGTAAGTCATGCTACCCCTTTGAGCATCAGCTTCTACCACTATAAAATGGAGATAACACTGTTGTTGTTTTTAAGTGCTGTCAAATAGATTTTCAACTCAGTGACCCCAGGTAACAGTGTAGAACTGCCCTCATACCCTTTTCTAGGCTGTAATCTTTACAAGCATTCATCAGTCATCAGGTCTTTCTCCCATTGATCTGCTATATGGGTTCAAGCCATCAATCTCCATTTGCAATCAAGTGCTTAACTTTTGTACCACCAGCGTTCCTTAGAGACAGCACTACCACTCTCAAAAGGCAGTTATGAAAATCAGTAGCACTTATTTTGCTGTAAAAATGTAAGGTACTAACTTTATTGTTGTTAATGTATTACAATTATTCAGAATATTGTAAATTCTGATGGAGACGGGCTTTTGAAAGTTGACCAGGAAAATACATTCATACTCAAAGCTAGATTCAGTTTTAGTTTGAATACAATTCATTGGTTCAAATTAAGACAATTCATTTTCTGTCACGCAGCTCAAAAACCCATCAAAGTACCCATTTGACCTGGCCTTGATGGCTTGATAATCAGAACTCAACTAGAGGAAGATAAAAAAAAACAAAATTTTTGATAAAGGAAATGAGGGTAAATTGCTACAATTGGATGAACTTGACCTATGCTCATAGAGGTAGTAACTCTAAATACCAAAAGAGAGGGAAGGAATCTTCACATCAAGTATCAATGCTATCCCCTCTGTACACAGGGTAGATAGGGACAGGCAACTCAAATTGGAAGGTGATAAAGGCACAAAGTGACTAGCTTACAAGGTTTCAACAGGGAGTTTAGTTTAAGAGTATGTGAGGGAAGACAGAGTCCCCACTGAAAAGCTTTCATCTTGTCTAGATGCATCTGGTAAAAAGATGAGGATAAAATTCTTATAATTCAATAGTGAATAATTGTTATCATGACTAATTGTGACTGTTCACAATTGTAAAGGTAGAAGTTTTGTAACACAATGGGAGAGTAGTTAATCTTACAGTCCAGAAACAGAGAACCCTAGGACTATCAAGGGAGAAGAGCACAAACAGAATGTGAGACCTTATCCAGAGAAGCAGCGACACCAGAGAAGGAGGCAAAGATGGGGACAAGGAGATAGGGAGAAGCTGAGGACTCTAGATTCATGGAAAGAGAGGGACCAAGAGCTGGCAGCCAGGAGGCAGATTTGCAGAATATGCCCTTTGGTGGTTTAAATTATTATATATGCCTGAGTGTTCAGAAAAAAAGAGCTAAAGTGATTAGAGAGAAATACTGTTAACTGATGGTACAGGGAGGGGATTATAATCATTGTAATGAAACAAGGTGCATGATTTGTTTAATGTAAAACAACTAACTGCCCTGTAAAATTCCACTCAATTCACAACATTTAAAAAAAAAAGACCCCATCAATACAACTGTCTACCTAAATAATTTCCTAACATTATGAACAAAACAATAACAGGGACTTTGAATGGGTACAGCCAGAACCCAGAGAACCATTTTACTCTATTTATGACATAGAATACACATATGCCTAGTGCATAAGCAAAAGCCCTCCCAAGCTTCGTGCCATCACTGGAGTGGAATGTGTGGGCAGAAGCAAGGTCATCAGACTCGAGGAGAGTTCAGGGTGCTCTTCCTGGAACAAGCTGCTCACAGGCTTGGCTGGCTAACAGAACAGAGTCAGGGCAGCAGCCAACTACAAATCACTCCCAGTCTGCACAGAAATTCCTAGGTCTGAAGGAAACTGGCAGCTGTGGCAACAAGCAGCTATCAAAGCTGACACTGCTGCTGCCTGCTGTTCACCAAAGTGGAGAACAGCTTTGAGTCAGGGGACTTGAAGGAAAAAAATGAGTCCTCTGATGGCTAGGGGGTGACCTTTTCAAATCACCCTCTTTTCTGCACTGTTGAGACTTGAAAATAGAGCATTAATGGAAAAACATAAGCAAAATGCTTGTAAGTCTGTGGGGAAAGAACACTGGAACACAATCAGACTAGAAAGTATTGTAGTTTTGTTGTACCCAAGAACAAACTTTCCTTAGGAGTCCTTTTCTTCTAACTGATATTTTTAATAATCTCTCTACCCACAAGCAACTTGGAGATGATATTAGGTTTTCTGTGTTTCCAGGGGTTGCTAGGCAACATTTCTAAGCAGCTGGAGATATTTCCATAGTAAGCAAGTCATGTTCCACCACAAAGGCCATGGTTTGAAAAATACATTTTTCATCTATCATCTATAAACGCAGTGTTTTAATATTAGGGGCCTTTTATCATTGCTAAAATGCAATTCAGCGTTTGAAAATACTACAGAGTGCCTTAACATCAGACCCTGATATTTAATTCTGCCCTGGGAACCCACAGACACAAAAGTACATGTCAGTTTTCATAGGTACCATAAGTTAAGCACTGTCAGCAATCTATCAAATAAAATTCAGTGAGGCACATACTAATAAATAGAGATGTTTTCTTTTGTTTTGTTTTTAAACCTTTTAGGAGTGTCTCTATGAGTCAGCACTGACTCCATGGCACCTAACAACAACAACAACAACATTATTTTAAACTTAAAACTAAAGAGAACATGTATGTTCCTTTAACCTCTGATGACTATTCTTACATCAAAGGAGGTGGCCTCTGATAACTTGCAGTTTACCTATGAAAGTCTTTTGTGCTTTTTTTTAAAATTAAAACTGCATCAGAGTATGCCAATGTTTTGTATTTTCCTTTTTTCTAAATTCTAATTGCCATTCTCTTTAGTTAGATGCTTATGAATATCCTCAGTGTGTGGGATGCTTTAAAAAATTTGAATGTTGACTGTGCCTGGAGGTTTAAAAAAAAAAATCTCCTAAACCCTGGGCTGCATCTCTGCTGTTACATAAAACCAGCTTTTCACAACAAACATGTTAATCAATAGCAGATGAAATGATTTCTCACTCTGGCTCACTGTCAGAACCAAAAATATTCCTTTAAATATATACTACTGCTAGTTCCCTTGCAGAGCCCTCTTGTCATCTGAAGGGTTTGCAGTGTCAAGCTTCTAACACCCAGGTTTTGGAAGACTTACATACCTTCGTGGGTTCTAAGCACTTTTGCAGAATTGGCATCCACATAAGAACTTTCCAGAGTTTTTTTAAGTACTAACTTACACACTCTCTTTCACCAAAAAGAGACAGTTTCTATGGCTAGAATACTGGGTGTTGATTCCTAAAGAAGCTAGAAATACCCATAAGTTTACAATATGAAAACCAAACCCTTTTTGGACACTATTTGTATCCTTTCCCCCCATTTATGTATGTTTACAAGGTGAGCATGAGTTGTTAGCTTCCAAAAACATGCATTTAGATATCTGATTCTTTTCTGTGTCAGTTCTACAAAAGCAGGAATGAAAGTGAAAAGTATCTATAATAAAAATGCTATTTTAATCTGTGTCTTATCTGTTTTGAATATCTCTTACAGTAGTGCATGCTTTGCTGAACAAAGCTGTTTTAGGATGAGAAAATTGCCCTCAACAGAATTAGGCAGAGTTGCATACTTGTGCTCCAAGAGCAGGTATTTTCTGGATATTTTTAAGAAGTTCCTGGGAGCAGGAGGTGGGGCACAGTAGTTAAGCGCTATACTACTAACCTAATATATATATATATATACACACATACACAGGAGAAAGATGAGACTTTCTACTCCTGTAAAGATTTACA
>NW_006408535.1:7088002-7089559 GCF_000296735.1 Chrysochloris asiatica | reverse complement strand
ATATGATCCTATACATAGAAAACCCCAAAGACTCAGTAAAAAGGCTACTAGACCTCATTGGAAGATTCAGCAAAGTAGCAGGATATAAGATCACAGACAAAAATCAGTTGGATTCCTCTATACCAAAAACAACAGTGTTGAAAATGACATTAGGAAAGCAATAGCATTAACCATAGCCACCCAAAGGATAAAATATCTAGGAATAAATGTAATCAGAGAAACAAAGGACTTATACAAAGAAAACTACAAAATACTACTACAGGAAACCAAAAGAGACCTACAAAATAGAAAAATGTACCATGCTCCTGGATAGGAAAACTTAACATTGTGAAAATGTCAATACTGCCCAAAGCAATTTACACACATAATGCAATCCCAATCCAGATTCCAATGACATTCTTCAAAGAGATAGAAAAAACAATTACAAACTATATATGGAAAGGAAAGAGACCCAGGATAAGTAAAGATCTGCTTAAGAAGAATAAGGTTGGAAACCTCTTTCTCTCCAACTTCAAAATTTATTAAATGGCTACAGTGGTACAGGAGCTCTGGTAGCATAGTGGTTACGAACTGGGTTACTAACCACAAAGTCAGCAGTTCGAAACTACCAGCTGTTCTGTGTGAGAAAGATGAGGCTTTCTGCTCCCGTAAAGATTTACAGCCTCAGAAACCCTGTGCAGGGTCGCTATGAGTTGGAACCAACTCCACGGCATATAACAACAGCACCAGTGGTCAAAACAGCTTGGTATAAGTACAATGAAAGATACATTTATCAATAGAACAGAATTGAGAATCCAGAAATTAACCCATCCACATACAGCCAACTGATTGATTTTTGACAAAGTACCTAAATATATTGCATGGGGAGGGCATAGTCTCTTCATCAGATGGTGCTGGCAGAACTGGAAAGCAAGATACAAAAGATTGAAATAAGACCTTCACCTCATGCCTTACACAAAAAACAACTCAACATGGATTAAAGACCGAAATGTGAATCCCAGAAGTATGAAGGCCATCAATGAAAAAATAGGGACAAATATGAGGGCACTAATTCAGGGAATACACTGATTACCAAACATTTTGAAAACTACATAAAGAAAAGTAGACAAAATAGATGATTGGGACATACTAAAATTTAAAAATGTATGTGCATCAAAAGACTTCACTAAAAGAGTAAAAAGGGAACCCACAAAATGGGAAAGATCTTTTGCAATGACACATCAGACAAAGGACTTATTTCTAAAATATATAGGAAACTACAACACCTCTACAGGAAAAAGACAAATAACCCAATTAAAAAATGGGCACAGGACATCAACAGACACTTCACCAAGGAGGAGATTCAGGCAGCCAATAAACATATGAAGAAATGTTCACGATCACTCGCCATCAGAGAGATGCAAATCGAAGCAACAAGATATCATCTCACACCAGCAATGACAGCACAGATCAAAAAAGTTGTTGTTGTTGTTGTCAGGTGCCATCGAGTCGGAACCGACTCATAGCGACCCCATGCACAGCAGAACGAAACAATGTTCGATCCTGGGCCAACCTCAC
>NW_006408535.1:7057832-7074512 GCF_000296735.1 Chrysochloris asiatica | reverse complement strand
ATATATAACCAATATACTAAAGAAAGACCTGGCAATATACTTCCAAAAGATCACAGTCATTCTGTGGAATGCAATCAGAGTCAACTCAACAACAATTGGTTTAGTTTTGCTTTCTGGTCTGACCATACTTAAAAATCAGACAGATCTACATTTGTATTCTTACTCAATGTTGCTCAACTAGCCACCAAGCTGTTTTTTCTCTTCTGCTAAGCAAAACGTTTTTAGTCATTCATTCAACAAATCATGGGACCCTCCTATATATATGGCAGTTATCCTGCTGGTATCTTGAAATACAAATGAAGAGAATGCTTTTCCTCTTTCCAAGGAATATACAGTCAAGTGGGGATTATAAGCAAATAGTAAGGAGCCTTGGCAAAGTGATTAAGCACTCAGCTATTAACCAAAAGGTCAGCACTTCAAACCCACCAGCCACTCCACAGGAAAAAGATGTGGCAATCTGCGTGCGTAAAGACTACAGCCTTTGGAAACATTATAGGGCAGTTCTACTCTCTCCTCTATGGTGACTCACTAGCAATGGGTTTTGTTTGGTTAGGTGATGGTAGTCAGGCAGTCATAGCATATGATTAGAACTATTGTTCATAGCTACTCTCAGGTAAGGCCCAACTCATGGGGACCCCATATCCAGTCCTGCACCATCCTCATCATTAGTTGCAGATCTGACCATATCGATTCATAGCTTTCTCAATGACTGATTTTCAGAAGTAGATTACCAGGCCTTTGTTCTTAGTCCAACTTTGTCAGAAAGCATTGCTTAACCTGCTCTGCATCGTAACAATATGCAAGCCTGACAGAGGGGAACAGTCATGCATGAGACCCATTGGCCAAGAGTAAACCCAGACATGACAGTCATGAATTCTATCATTGAACCAACACTTCCATCTGTGCTAAGTGCTATATGGAAGTAAACACTGCAGCAAATTCTCATCAAGACCTTGCTAAGGAAATGTTCTTTAAGTTGAGACCTGAAAGATTCACCAAGAACCAGTTGATGATGGAAGGGTTGGGTAGGGTGGACAATGGGGCTGTTTCAAGCAGAGGGAACTGTGAGCATCAAGTAACACAACATGACTAAAACACCAAGCATATAATGAGACAGAGTAAAACGGGGTCCCGGTCAGGAATGCCAAGTGAGCTATTTAAAGAACACTGGTTTTATCTGCCACATAATAGAACACATTGCTATTGTAAGAAATTCTACAGTACTAACAGTAAACTCATATTGACACTGTACAGAGTTTCCAAGGAGGAGCTGGTGGGTTTTAAATACCAACCTTGCAGTTAGCAGTCTAGTGCTTATCCTACAGTTTAGCAGCCCAGTTCTTATCTTATAGTGCCATACCAGGACTTCTAATAATATGTATATAAGACTATATTAGACAAAACCTTGCCACCGGCAAGATGAACATTTTTGAGAAATAAATTTATCCAAATGTCAAGGACTGGAATACTCAAAAACAAAATCTATCGTTGAGTTTTACAGTTAGAATACAGAGTAATATAGAGTTGTTTTTTGTTTTTTGTTTTTTATTTTAATATTTTACCATTTTTATTTAAGCTTTATTAATAATAAAAGATAATCTGGCTGCAAACCTTAAGGTCAGCAGTTCGAAACTACCAGCTGTTCCACGGGAGAAAGATAGATGAGGCTTTCTGCTCCCATAAAAATTTACAGCCTCGGAAACCCTGTACAGGGTGGCTATGAGTCGGAACCGACTCCACGGCACATAACCTCCACCACCACCACTATTACTCAATGTATTTATTGTGTATTATGCAGTGTACTAAATATTTCATATTATATTCTGTAGGAGGTAATTACCATTATTTTATTCATTTTACAGATAATAAAGCTGAAGCTTAAAAGCTTAAATAATTCAGCCAAGGTCCAAGAACTGTTGAGTGATGGAAATTATGCCCGTGTCAACGAAAGAAATTGATAGAAGATAAATTTCTTTGATTTGGGTGTTTTTCTTACTCACAACATGAAATACTTACTTTAAAGAAATAACTGATAAGCTGGCATTCATCTGCCAGCAGCTTCTCTTTTTATCAAAGTTGCCAATTCTTTCTTTTCCTGCTCAAAGTCAGGCTTACTAAATTTGAATTTCAAAAGATATCCCTGAATGGAAGGGCAGAGATCATTTGATCTGAGCAAAAGGGGGAGGGCACAGTTAAATCAATCATGTGAAAACTAGTCAATGGTTGCTTTTCTGTATTTCTCCCTCCTTACCTTTTTAAAAAGGAGCGCTGGTAGTGTAGTGGTTATGAATCCTGCTGCTAATCTCATGGCCAGTAGTTTGAAACTACCAGCTGTTCCACAGGAGAAAAATGAGGCTTTCTGCTCCTGTGAAGATTTACAGCCTCGGAAACCCTGTGTAGGATCACTATGAGTCGGAACCCACTCCATGGTACATAACAACAACCACCTCATTAAAGGAGTCCTGGTGTGACACTGTGGGATAATGTAGGTTAATGCGCTAGACTGCAAAGTCAGCTTGAACTGCAAGGTTGGTGATTCAAGCTCACCAGTCGCTCCTTGGAAATCCTCTATAGGGTCGCTATGGGTGGGAACAGACTCCTGGGTACTTAACAACCTCATTAAAGGAGCTCTGGTAGTGTAGTGGTTATGAATCCGGCTGCTAATCTCACGGTCAGCAGTTTGAAACTACCAGGTATTTCGAGGGAGAAAGATGAGGTTTTCTGCTCCCGTAAAGATTTACAGCTTGGAAACCCTGTGCAGGGTCGCTGTGAGTCAGAACTGACTCCAAGGCACAAAACAACAACAATAACCTCATTATGGGAGTGCTGGTGTGGCACTGTGGGATAACTATAGCCACAAGGTCGGTTTGACACGCAAGGTAGGTGGTTCAAATCCACTAGCCACTCCTCAGGAATCCCATACAGGGACTCTCTATGAGTCGGAACCAACTCAACAGCACTTTAACAACAACAGTAATTTCTCTTTATAAGGAGTCCTGGTGGTGCTGTAGGGTAAGCACTGGAATGCTAAACAAGGTCATGAGTCCAAACCCACCAGCTGCTCCACGGGGGAAAGATGAGGCTTTCAGCTCATGTAAAGATTTACAGCCTCCAAAACTATATATGGTCACTATGAGTCACTGAGGAGTCCTGGTGTGCCACTGTGGGTAAATGCACTGGATTGTAAAGTCGGTTTGAACCACAAGGTCCGCAGTTCAAGCTAAGCAGCCACTTCTTGGAAACCCTATACAGGGTCACTATGGGTCAGATCCCACTCGATGGCATTAACAACAACAACAAATGAGCCATTGAGTCCTGGTGTGGCACTGCAGGATAATGCACTGGACCACAGGGTCAGTGGTTCAAACTCACCAGCCGTTTCTCGGAAACCCTATGTAGGGTGCTATGAGTCGGAACTAACTTGACGGCACTTAACAACAACAACATGAGTCATTTGATTGATTCCATAGCCATTAATGTGTTTGCTTTTTAATTTTTTCTTCTGTTTATAAGGAGTCCTGGCAGCGCTATAGGATAAGCAATGGACTGTTAACCAGAAGGTGGGCAATCTCTCTGTGAAGAAAGATGAGTGCTGCTGTAGAGATTTCAGCCTTGGAAACCCTATTCAGGGTTGCTGAACTGGAACTGACTCCAATGCAGAGCGTTTGGTGTTTCTGGTCTTCTCTAAATGAGCCTCATTGTATCTGGCTTCTCCAAGCGGTTTGGTTTTTCTGGAATCAAAACAGTCTCACTATATAAATAAAATAACTGCTCAAAATAAACCTTATGTTCAAATTTCATTGAGTTTTGATTATTTTTAACACTTGTCAATGTTACTGTAAGCGCACTGGTGGTAAAGTGGGGGTGAAGTGGGTTATCTTTTAGACTACAAACCATAAAGTCCACTATTAGAATCCACTATCCACTCCGGTAAAAATTTACAGCCTCCAAAAATCTATACAAAGTTACTGTGAGATGGCTCTGACTTCATAGCACACAACAACCATCATCAGACTAGTAGGTCCAAGAGGGAGTCATTTATGCTAAACATACATCAGTAAAACAAAACCCAGTAAGTTTCTGTCTCTTGTAAACGCCTGTTCACCAGGAGCAGATGCCTAAGTCAACCAATCTGCATATGCCCCTTCAAGTATACTCCCAATATGCAGTATCACTGTTGAGTGCCACTGAATTGATTCTGACTCAGTATAGGATTTCTGAGGAGCAACTGGCAGGTCTGAACTGTGGACACTGTGGTTAGCAGTTCAGTGCTTATCCTACAGCCCCACACCAGGACTCCATTAAGGAAAGTAAGTTAGAATTAACTAATCACTTTTTGTCTGTTATTTCCTTGTTCTTATACCACTGTGTCCATATTACTTTGGTCTACTCTGCTTGTTCTCCCAGACCAGACAACCTCCCAATTTAGGAACTGGAAATGAAGCTAAGAGTCTTACAAAATTTTAATTTGTGGAAATTTTACTTTTAATAATAAAAATCCAATCCATGCTCTTTGACAGACATTTACGATTTGTCCCAGGATTTTAAATAGCCAGGAGGTCATTAAAAAAGAAATTATTAATCACCTATAGTGATGAATCCATGAATATCACATCCTTTCCATAAGAAACTGAACATACACTAGACAGTGTTAGCACATGGAAAGTAGCTTTCAGGAAGCAGCAGACAGTACAACAAAACAAGTATGGTTGTTGTTGCTAAGTACCATGGAGTCGGTTCCAACTCATAGTGACTCTGCACAGGGTTTCCGAGGCTGTAAATCTTTACAAGAGCAGAATGCCTCATCTTTCTCCCATGGAACCACCAGTAGTTTCAAACTGCTGACCTTGCGGTTGGCAGCCCGACTCATAACCACTACGCTACCAGAGCTCCTTATAGATCCATCCTTTGGAGCATCTCCCCCATCCTGCCACTGCAGAATGCTGTATAGACAGAAATAATGACATCTATATGCACCCTAATTTGTACCATAGATGAAGGACTTGAAAAAGGAGACCTGTCTTCTACCTTTCTAAGACCAGGTTGACCTAGTTACATGGATTGGAAACATATGCTCTAAATGCTTCCACCTGGCACCATCACTGAGAGAGCTAGGCCCCTTGACCAGCCATTTTTATACCCTAAAGCTTATGTGGCACACCATGCATCTATCTGCCTGCCAACCCCAGGAGAGTGGTCAGACACCTTGACACTAACTTACAAAAATATCTCCTTAACCCTACTCAGGTCTCAACATGCCCCTCCCTTTCTGAGGCCTGGTGCCAAGGTGATGAGCTGAGGACTCCCAATTCATTTACACATTTATCTGGCACTGTGGGATAAAGCACTGGGCTGCAAAGTTGGTTTGAACTGCAAGGTCTTTGATTCAAATTCACCAGCCACTCTTTGGAAAACAAGTCAGGTCGCTGTGAGTCAAAACTGACTCAAAGGCACTTAACAACAAGTATAAGCCCTAATGGTACTGTAGGATAACCATTGGCCTGTGAACACAAGGTGGGAAGTTCAAAACTATCAATCCCTCCTAGAAAAATGTGGCTATCTGGTCCCATTAAGATTTACAGCCTTAAATACCTTATACTGAATCACTGTGAATTGGAACTTAATTGGGAAAGTGAAGTATCAAGTAGCTATCATAGGAAAACAGAAGATACCTTAATTACTTGGGTTATTTTCAGAAACCAGAGACAAAAGGCCATACCTAGTTCTTTGTCCTATTACTTCTTCACAATTATGACACAAACTCTTAAGAAGTATAGTTTTATATGAAAAGGGATGTAGTGGGGAATGGTGCTTTTTAACTTGAAAACATAAGACTGAAGTTATTTTAAATTAGATACAATACTAGTTGTTATAGGTCTGATTCAGACTCTTAGCCACCCAATGTGTGTCGATAGTAGAACTGTTCCGTAGGACTTCCAGTGGCGAATCTGTTACCTGCATCACAGAGTACACAACTTGACTTAATTCTATCTTTAATCATAAAACCATAGGAGATACATTTTATGTACCTCTTGCCTGCCAATCTGGGCAAGTTACCTCTTTAGAGTAGGTATGTCTTCTACCAACCTTTGTTGCCCCCTCATAATCTAGCTCATTGGAGTCACTTTATCGATTAATACAAATGTTTGCTTGTTGAATTACATTAAAAATATACATATGTAAACAGAATAAAATAGGAATATATAAGGTGGTGTTGTTAAGTGCTGTCAACTTGGTTCCTACTCAGTGACACTGTATGGGGTTTTTGAGAAGCAACTGGTGGGTTTGAACCACTAACCTTGTGGTTAGCAGTCCAGAGAATATCCTACAGCACCAGGACTCTGGAATAGAAGGTAGAAGTACCTTTTTGAAAACACTTCCCTTTTTTGCAACATCCTTTTCCTCTCCTGGCTTAAGTCCTCTGGGGTTTTGATGATTTTGAAACTAATTTCCTAGCACTGTTCCTCTGACCCTGAGAGGGAAGAGTATAGTTCTCTTCACCCAACTATTACTTGGCAATGATAAAAGGGGACTATTACTATCACTTTTAGCAACAGAACAGAAACAGTTTTCTTCCAGCTGCTTATTAGACATATTCAACCAGCACCAACAATCAATGACAAATCTTTGCATTGCTGCTAAGATTGCTAATAGAATGCAGTTGAGTCTAACTATTAGCAGTCAAGGGTCATGCATAAATGTAACAGTAATTGGTAACAGCTCAATTGTAAAATCATTTTTTAATCAGACATTAGAAGGAAGGTGCTATAACCCTTCATGGACCAAACTGGATTGATTCTACTTTCAAAAATCCAGATTTAAATTTAATGGCATTTCTTTAAACATATTAGCAAGTAGACTTCAATTTTAGAAGGTAATAAAGGAGTGCTGGTGTGGTGCTGTGGGTAGGTTAATGCACCAGACTGCAAAGTCATTTGAACTGCAAGGTTGGAGGTTCAAGCTCACCAGCTGCTCCTCAGAAACCCTATACAGGGTCGCTATGAGTCAGAATCGACTCAATGACACTAAACAACAACAAGCCATAAAAGGAGTCCTGGTGTGCTGGTGTGGGCTAATGTGCTGGACTGCAAAGTCGGGTAGAACCACAAAGTCAGTGATTCAAGCTCACAGGGTCGCTATGGGTAGGAACTGACTCAATGGCACTTAACAACAACAAGCCATACGATGTCTAGTGATTATTTAAGTGACTGTAGTGGTTATGATACAAAAGTTCTGGTCTCCTTTTTCAATTACATTATTTCAGGCACCATAATTTACATCATGGAAAGAAATGATCACACTAAAACCAAAACCCACTGCCGTCAAGTCGATTCTAACTCATAGTGACTCATAGGACAAAATAAAACTGCTCCTTAGTTTCCAAGATGAATTCATTATGGAAGCAGACAATCTCACTTTCTCTCCAAAGTATCTGGTAAAATATGAACTGCCAAATATGAGGTTAGTAACACAATGTTTAACCCACAGTACCATCAAGGCTTTTTAGGGATCGCTGCAAACAAGTGAGCACCAAGCTATCCTTCCAACAGCACTCACTGTTCCTCATCTGGGTTCAGTAATTCATCCCAATGGCCACACAGAACTCTGGACTACATACCCACTTATTCAGCTTATTAGTTAAATGCTGTCGAGTCAGTTCGGACCCATAGTGACCCTGTATAGGGTTTCTGTGGAGCAGTTGGTGAGCTTGAACCGCCGACCTTGATGTGCAAACTGACTTTGCAGTCCAGAGCATTAACCCACAGTGCTACTCAGGTTATAATTCAGAGCCAGAAATGTTTAGCATACAGTTCTTCCAGTCAGGATAGCTTCTCCTCAGCTGTGCCCACAAAGGCCTCTCTCTCTGCCTGACCCAGAGTTACAGAGCTCTTTTAGGTCTGCTAATAAATGCTCATAGGACAAACCACTCCACCATAAGCCTCAGCCTGAAAGCCTTTGGCTCAAGCTCTGAGAGTCAACAAACCTACCTGGTTGTATCCACTCTGCAAGCAAGTCTCCTGCCAAGTCACTCCGCTTTACTTGTTCCATCACCTGGGAAGCCCACTGCTCTCTCTCGTGCTCTGGTTCTACTGCTGCTGATGCTTCTCTGCCACTCCTCCACATGTCCCAGTTTTTTGTCCCTGGGTGGAGAAGATTTGTTGCCTAGGGATCTTGGGGGTCCAAAAGGATATGCTCCACTCCCAGCTCTACTACTTTTATGATAGTAAGATCTCTTCTCCGGCTTCTGAGATGGCTCATTTTATACTCATGCTCAAGTTTTTATAATTAAAATTAACTGTTACTATCCACAGCTGAATCATGTCATTCTATCAGTATCTTCTCCCACCTTTCCTTACTCAGACCCATCAGGAGAATAGCCCTTTGGTGGGAGTTACAAAGATTAACCCTAGAAAAGACATATTAAATAATTCACTATACCATAATCACAAGGAGCTCTGGTAGCATAGAGGGTCACGAACTGGGTCAACAGTTTGAATCTACCAGCTGCTCTGTGGGAGAAAGATGAGGCTTTCTGCTCCTATAAAAATTTATAGCCTCAGAAACCCTATACAGGATTGCTATGAGTCAGAACCGACTCCACGGCACACCACAACCATCACTACCACACCACAATCACAATGTTGTTGTTGTTGTTAAGTGCCATTGAGTCTCTTCTGACTCATAGCAACCCTGTACAGGGTTTCCAGGAGCAGCTGGTTAGTTCAAATAGCCACCCTTGTGGTTCACAGTCCAGTGCAGATCCTACAGCGCCACATCCAAACAATCACAATACATGGGGTTAAAACCTAGGTTTACTATTTGTGTCACCTTGAAAAAGTTAACCTCTTATCACAATTTTTTCAACTCTATGAAGAAGATGACAAAAAGAATTTAAAGTAATATTAATGTAAATATGAAACATTGAGAAAAAAGGATGATGTGTGTGGCATAAATCCTCACCTTTCTAACCAAAGAGTCGACTGCATTTTTTGGTAGTTGAAGTAAAATTAACATAAAATTCATCACTTTAAGTATTTTAGTGTTCAGTTCAGTGACTTTTAGTTCATTCATAATGTTGAGACTATCACCATATAAAAGAGCAAACTGGAACTTACTGCTAAAATTAACATACTTTATTGAAGGAACAAAGCAATCCATGATCAGGCAGTAACTGATAAGAATTCACCAAACCAACGCAGCAAAAGGAAATTTTCTAAGAGTTTAAATATGAAATATCCAGGAACTTATAAAAACATTCTGACTGGTTGACATTTACAAAATCATGCTTTAACAGACACAAGACAATGGCGAGATCTCTTAAACATTATGTTGATATTCATAAAGTTTGAGTCCCTTAACAGTCTATCTTAAGGAAATTTCAAGGGCCAGCCAGAATGAATTCTCTGCCTGGGAGCCTGCTGTGAGAGGAAGGGGGGAGAAGGGGAAAAGTGTCTGCAGGTATCCTGAGGTATACTTCCTACTTGACTTTTGAAAGTCAGTTCAGAATAAGCAGTAAACTAGAGTGGGAAATAAAACAGGACAGTCTGCTTCTTTGGCAGAAGACTCTCCTAATAACAAACACCTCGTTCTTTTGAGCTCCTTCACAACCACCATCTAATTTCACAACATTTTCATCATCCCAAAAAGAAACCCCATAACCATAATCAGTCAATCCCTATTTCATTATTCTGGGAAAAATAGATCTGTTTTCCATTTCTATGAAATTGCCTGTTTGGTATTGTAATCAGATAATTTGGAGCTATCTAAATTTATTAAATATAACTATCAGTGCTATCTAGAATTATAAGGAGCCATGGTAATACAATGGGTTGAGTTGAGCTGAAAACTGCAAGGTCAGCAGTTCAAGCCCACCAGCAGTTCCACAAGAAAAGATGAGGCTTTCTGCTCCCATAAAAAAGTGAGTTGGGGACTAACATCAGCCAAACTCATCCTGCATGAACAGTGAACAGAGAATGGTGCACACATTTCCAGATCCTAATCACACCCACCAGGAGGTAATTGGTGAGTGCCTAAGAATACATCAACATACAATCATCAATGTAATACAAGTACAACAGCACAATGTCTCAGAAACAACAGGCAATTTCCATTCACATGAATAAACAAGATAGACCAAGAAGCAAAGCTAGAAAAAAAACCTTGTAGCTTTCTGAAAATGAATTAAAAAAGAATGATATTTAGGTGCCTCCAAATGATTAACCTTATACATTATCACTATGAATCAGAACCAACTCGACACCACTTAACAACAACAACAAATGATTGACAAGGAGCCCATTTGCATGGTGGACTACAAGCAACATCAGTAGTTTGAATCTAAGCATTGCTCTGTGGGATAAAGATGAAGCTGTACAACCTCGGAAACCCTATACAAGGTCACTATGAATTAGTGTAAATTCGGTGGCACACAATCACTACTGCCACCAAATGATTGACGGAAAACAAGGAAGAATTCAGGAAAATGCTACAGCAGCAAACAAACAAAATAGACAAATGGTTGGAGATAATAAAACCCTGGAGACAGAAATTCAGAAGATTAATTCTGATATTTCAGAAATGTGCAATACAATGAATGGGCAAAGAAGCAAATTTGAATCAATGGAAGCCTGAATTAGTGAGCTGGAAGATAAATCTCTCAATACTAGTAAGCTACAACTATCAGAAAAAAGAATGAAAACATCCAAGATTCATGTAGGACGCCACCGAAGAAGAATAACTTATAGGTATTCAGAATTCCCGAACAAGAAGAGACAAAAGAACAGAAAGGTTATTCGAGGAACTGTTGGAAGAAAATCCCCCTAGTATCACAAACAAGCCCCAAACAGGATAGGTCCCAAAAGAAAATCACTAAGACATATCACAATCAAACTTTCCAAAATCAAAGATTAAAGAACAAGGCCTTAGAACAGCTCAAGAAAAACAAAAAGTTACATACAAAGAAGAACCAATAAGATTAAGCTCTGATTAAGCGTAAAGCATGCAGGCGAAAAAGCAATGGGATGATATATACAAAACTCTGAAAGAAAAATATCTCCCACCAAGAATCACATGCCCTGCAAAACTGTACCTCAAATTGGTACTAATGGCAATATTAGAACATTCCTGCAGGACCAGCCTGCGAGAGGGGGGTCTCCGGAGGCAGACAGGGAATGAAAGTGGCAGGGACTCAACATGGTCAATCAAGAGAGGATTTATTATTACCTACAATATAGCTTTACATACAATCTTAGGCAGGAAGCATATTCGAGCTCCACAACAAAGCTAAAGTTTATTATTATCTAGGTAATAGTCAGGCACAAATATTTTCTCCTCATTATAGACTTCTCCCCCAGCCACCTGGTCAGTGTGTTCATTCCCATAATCTTTAGGACGCAAGGTTTTCCTTGTGGTTCTCATAAGGTGTTCCTTGATTTGAGAACTGCCTCAGAGTGAGTTTCACACATGTCCTGTTCTTCCTACACATTCCCAGATAAACAGAAATTAAAGGAATTTGTAATAACCCGAACAACTTTACAAAAAAATACCAAAGAGAGTCCTTCGGACTGAGAACCAACAATACCAGACAACAACCATAGGTTGACATACACAGCAACACCACCCAGAATTCAATCCATATATATAAGCATCCAAGGAGCTCTGGTAGCGTAGTGGTTACGAATCGGGCTGCGAACCTTAAGGTCAGCAGTTCGAAACTACCAGCCGCTCCGCGGGAGAAAGATGAGGCTTTCTACTCCCATAAAGATTTACACCCTCGGAAACCCTGTACAGGGTCGCTATGGGTCGGAACCGACTCTACGGCACTTAACAACAACAACAACAAAGTAAAACAAACCTATTGTTCTTGTTACATGTCATCAAGTTGGTTCCGACAATTAGCTACCCTACATAGGGTTTCCGAGGAGCACCTGGTAGATTTGAGCTGCTGACCTTGTGGTTCACAGGCCAGTGCTTATCCTATAGTGCCATACCATGAATCCAAAGCAAAGCTACAAGACTGAAAATAAGAACCAAGATATGAAGACAATTATAAAGCAAAAGGTGGGAAAGTATAGTTATGGAACTTCCAAATAAAAGAAAGTCAAGTAGATTTCAAGATAATTAACACTGTTTTAAACTAAAGAAGAAAGTAATTGGTTACAGGGAAAACTCAAAGAAAATTAATACACTTTCACATCAAATCATGAAAAAGGAAAATCATAAGGATTTAATAAACATTAAAACAACAGCAATGATGAAATTAACGAGAAAATGCAAAAATTAACTTAACAAAGAAAATTACATGGAACAAAATATCAGCAGCACCACAAAAAAAAAAAAAATATATACAAAGCAAGATGACTGCAATCAATTCATACCTATCAATAATTATGCTTAATGTCAATGGATTAAATGTTCATTGTACACTTAATGTCAAGCTCCTCTGCAGGAGAAAGATGAGGCTTTCAGCTCCCATGAAAATGTACAGCCTTGGAAATCTTATACAGGTTCACTATGAGTTGGAACCAACTCAGTAGCACCAAAACACCACTACCACAATCCTTCATGAACATAGATGCAAACATTCTCAACAAGATCTTAACCTATAGAATTCAAGAACATATTAATAATAATAATAATAATACATCCTGACCAAATAGGATTCATATCCGGGATGCAAGGATGGTTCAGTACTAGAAAACAACCAACGTAATCTACCACATAAACAAAACAAAGGAAAAGAACCACATAATCATATCGATTGATGCAGAAAAGGTATTTGCGAAAATCTAACATCCATTCCTGATAAAAACACTCAAATATTTGGAATAGAAGAGAAATTTCTCAACATAATTAAGGACATACATAGAAATCCAAAACCTAACAATTACTCTCAGTGGAGAGGTATGGAAAACATTCCCTTTATGAACAGAAACCAAAAAAGGATGCCCTTTAGCACCACTCCTATTCAATACTTTGTTGTCAGTGTTGGTCAGAGCTATAAGGCAAGAAAGGAGCTCTGGTAGCGTAGTGGTTATGAATCAGGCTGCTAACCTCAAGGTCAGCAGTTCAAAACTACCAACTGCTCTGTGGGGGAAAGATGAGGCTTTGTGCTCCTGTAAAATTTGTAGTCTCAGAAACCCTGTGCAGGGTCACTATGAGTCGGAACTGACTCCATGGTACTTAACAACAACAACATAAGGCAAGGAAGTTAAAGACATCCAAACTGGCAAAGAAGACATAAAACTCTCTACGTGTAGACAATAAGATCCTATACATAGAAAATCCCAAAGACTCAGTAAGAAAATTATTGGAACTCAGAAAGATTCAGCAAAGTGGCAGGGTACAAAATCATTAAAGAATCAGCTCTTTTACCCTAATAAAGACAGCTCTAAAAAGGATATCAGGAAAACAATAAGATTTACAACAGCTGCCCAAAAGATGAAATACTTAGTCATAAGTCTAACCAGAGAAACAAAAGACGTAGACAAAGAAAACAATAAAAAACTATTATAAGAAACCAAAAGAGTCTTAAAAAATGGAAGAATATATTCAAAACTCATGGAGAGAAAGACATAACATTGTAAAAATGTAAACACTGCTCAAAGCAATTCATAGATGTAATGCAATCCCAATCCAGATTCCAACATCATTCTTTAAAGATTTAAAAGCTGATCACTAACTTTCTATGGAAAGGAAAGAGATCTTGAATAAGCAAAACATTACTTAAAAAGAAGAACAAACTAGGAGGTCTCTCATTCTCTGATCTCAAAATCTGCTACATAGTCACAGTGGTCAAAACACTCTAGGACTATTATAATGATGGATACATAGATCAATGGAACACAATTGAGGACAAAGAAGTAAATCCATCACATACTATCAGCTGATCTTTGACAGAGGGCCAACACATATAAAATGAGAATGACGCAGGCTCTTTAACAAGTGATGCTGGCAAAACTGGAAATTCATTTGCAGACAAATGAATCATGACCCATATCTCACACAATATATAACATAAATTCAAAGTGGATTGACTACCTAAATGTAAAACCTAGAACTATAAAGATTATCATTGAAAAAATGGATGAGTGGAACTTCCTAAAATTTAGGCACTTATGTATATCAAAAGATTTCACCAAAAGAGTAAAAAGAGAACCCACAGACTGGGAGCATTTTTTTTTTTTTTTTGCAATAATATATCAGACAAGGGACTAATCTCTAAAGTTTACAGAAAACTACAAGACTTCTACAAGTAAAAGAGAAACAACCCAATTAAAAATGGTCAGAGGACATGAACAGACACTTCACTAAATAAGATATCCAGGCAGCCAATATCCTTTCTCATTGAAGAAACAATGAGATATCATTTATTAAAAACACTGATATCAAACTTTAAAAATAAAAACACAGAAAACAACAAATGTTGGTGAAGGTGTGGAGATACTGGGACCTCCTACATTACTGGTGAGACTGTAAAACGGTGCAATAACTGTAGAAAATGGCATGGTGCTTCCTCCAAAACTTATAAATAGCAATACTATATAACCCAATAATCCCTCTATTTGATATGTATCCCTAAGAAATAAGAGCCATGACACAAGTAGATATATGCACGTCCATGGCTTTATTCACAATAACAAAAAGATGGAGACAGCCTAAATGTCCTTCAATTGAAGAATGTATAGACAAACTTTGGAACATACATACAATGGGATACTATGCCATGTTGAAGAATAATAATGAATCTGAGCAACACCTCATAACAGGTTATACCTGGAGGACATTATGCTGACTGAAATTAGTCACTCCCCAAAGGACAAATATTGCATGAAATCACTATTGTGAAAACTCAAGAAAAGGTTTTCATGCTAAAAAAAATCATTTGATGGTCACCAGGAGTGGGAGGAAAGGGAGAGTAATTCATGGGCTAGAGGGTAGAAACATGTGACAGGGAGAGCAATATACATGAAGCGGTAGATGGGCAGAAGAATGATGAAAACAGGTGAACACATAGGAAGGTATTCAAGAGTTAAAGGGTATAAGGTAAGTAGAGTTATATACACAGCCCTGGAATAACAGTGTTCTGCATGGACAGATACACAGTCTGAACAGGTATGCAGGGAGAGCAGGAGTGTACCAAAAAATATAAGGGTCTGAAGAGGATATTTATACATGAGTATTTACCTTTGTTCAAACACACCTGTGAATGTGGTAGAGTATACAGGGGACAAAATGATGAAAACTTCTTAGATAATATCAAACATCTTAAGGAAATGAATTGCTTGGCCTAAGGACCATAGTCTCAGGGGACACCATAGTCAATTGGCATAACACAGTCCACAAACACAATGTTCTACATCTATTTTGGTGAGTAGCGACTGAGATCTTACAAGTTCATGAGCAGTCATCTAAGGTACAAACAGCTACTGGCTTCTCCATATGTAGAAGAAAGATGAGTGATGAAAATTTTAAGATGCTTGGAATCAACTAATCCAATGGACCAATTAACCATCAGTCACGACGACTCTGGGACCAGAACTAGATTGTGCCCAGCTACCACTATCAACTGCTCTGAAAAGGAGCATAAGAAGGTCCCAAATAGAATGGGCAAAAATACAGAACAAAACTCAAGATTATAAAAATAAGACTGGGCTTACTGGTCAGAAAAAGGCTAGAGGAACCTGAGACTATGGCCTTTGACCACCGTTTAGGTCTGGAATAGAACTCTACCCTCTTGGCCTAATTTTCAGCCAAACAGTAGAAAGGTGTATATGAGGGACAACACAGTAAGGTATATTCACCATGGAAAGGTCATTTAAGTTCAAAGAGGTAACATTTACCTAAGGACAAAGTTGAGAAGGGATGGAAAAGAGAGTAGAATGGAAATATGAACCACAGGGAGGAAGTGGGAAAATTGTTACATGGATGGATCATAGTCATTGAGATGAAACAAAGAATATGGTTTGTTGAATGTAAAAAAATAATAGTAAAAGAAGGAAATCTGTGAAATTGCGGGAAAAAAATGTAATGGAACATTTCCATGAATTTTTTTTAAGTATTTTTTTTTTATTGGAAAGAAAAAGAAAAAAAAACTTTTCCAGTAAAACTGGAAGTTATAACTGAATTGTGTTACTTAAATGTTACGCTGTCTATTGGCAAAGTAGAAAGAGAGGCACTTGAGAAGCCAATAAAACATAATGTGAGTATGACACTACAACCAACTTGCTTAACAGAGACACCTGCTAACTCTGTTGACTATCAAACTGACAGGTCAAGGCATTGTCCTGAAACGAGGCTAAGTGCCAGTACATAGTACTACCTATCACAGCCCAAATGCATACCGTGAGACTCAGAAGTGTCCAAAACACTCAGAACTAGAATGAACCTTGACAGCCAACCCCCCGATTCTTAACTCCCTTCTACAATCTACCTGCCAAGTACTCTGTCTAGAAAATTCAACTACATAGCAGTATGCAATAATAGGAGAAATCAGAAACAGAATTCAGGATTCCTGAATGATAGGTTTCTTCTATGATGCATGGAGCCATAGGTGTTCTTTAGCAAGGACTTCAAGCCTTTCATACCCTGAGGTTGTTGTTGTTGTTGTTGTTGTGTGTTGTGGAGTCGGTTCCGACTCATAGTGACCCTGTACAGGGCTTCCGAGGCTGTAAATCTTTA
>NW_006408535.1:7015528-7057657 GCF_000296735.1 Chrysochloris asiatica | reverse complement strand
TCCAAACCACTGCCTTTTTTTTTTTAATGCCATGGCTTTAAAATCTCTTATATTTTTGGTTTTGGTTTTGGTTTTGGTTTTGGTTTTTGTTAAAAAAGGAAAAAGCTTTTATTGTGAATTGAGTGATAATTTACATAGGAGAACATCGGTTTTGCACTCAACCTATTGTTTCATTACTATGATTACAATCCCATACATGAATCATCATTTAACAGTATTTGCTTCTATTCCCTCTGGGGTTTTTTGGTCTTTTTTTTTTTTTTTTATGAACACAAAAACATGCAGGAATATATAATCATTTAAACAACCCAAGGGCACATTCTGCAAGCCAGTCTCCTGGCTGCCAGCACACAGCCTTTCTCTTTCCATGAGTCTAGAGTCCTCAGTTACCCTATATCTCCATGCCATAACCTCTGCCTCCATCTCTGGTGTCACTGCTTCTCTGGTTAGAGTCCCATGTTCTACTCATGCTCTTCTCTCTTGTTCCTGAAATATAAGATTAACTACTCCCCTCTTTTTGTTACAAAACTTCTGCCTTTACAGTTGTGATCATTGTAATTAGTCATGATAACAAGTACTTACTATTGAATCAAATTAATCCTATCCCCATCTCCTTTCACCAGACCCATCTAGACAAGATAAAAACTATTCAGTGGGGATTCTACCTTCCCCAGAACACTCTGAAACTAAACCCCCTCTTGAAAACTTGTAAGCCAGCTACTTTGTGCCTTTATAGTCACCCTCCTCTTTCGCCTCCCCCCATTTTAGGGAGCCAATGTCTAAGTTGCCCATCCCTATCAACCCTGTGCATAGAGGGGATAGGTTTGATCCTTGATAGGAAGACTCCTTCCCTCTCAGTTGGTATTTTGAATTACTACATGTGTGGTGCTGTGAGCTAATGCATCAGACTGCAAAGTCGTTTGAACTGCAAGGTCGGTGGTTCAAGCTCACCAGCTGCTTCTTGGAAACCCTATACAGGGTCATTATGAGTTGGAATTGACTCAATGGCACTTAACTACAGCAACACCCATAAGTGTAGGTCAAGTTCATCAAACTGTAACAATTTATACTTGTTTCCTTTATCAAATTTCTTTTTCTCCTCTAGTCGAGTTCTGATCATCAAGCCTTCCAAGCTAGGTCAAATGGGCACTATCTACAAGTTTGAGCATTCTTTTGCAACTTCCCCCTTTTCGAATTAGTTGGATGCTTCACTCTCATCTCAAGCGCTCCATAGCTAGGTCAGTGTCCCTGGGCTCAGAAGTTCCCAAGTCCCCCCAAACTTCTGATCATCCCTTCCTCTTCTCTCCCTCATCTCAAGGTTGACAGGAGTCCATGGAATGTGGCTGAACTCAGCCCATATCTTCATTGCTGCCTTTCCCCCACTTCCATTCACGTGTAGACCAATGCATTTGCCAGCAGCTTCCATGCCTGCTCATGTTTTCCCTTGAGTTTCAGTCTTAGAATGGAGTTTGTCCTGAAGGGACTTGATTGCTAAGGCCCTTCCTTATATTAGTTGGGATACTAAACTAAGATCTAGTTTCTTTATCTATTTAACTATTGAGAGTCCATGTCTTGGTACTTTGTAAGGATTAACTTGAATATAATAGGAGTTCCTACCCTGGGTGGTAGGAAGCTGCTGATAATCAAGAGGTTGGCTGATCTAGTCCACCCAGAATCCTTGTAAATCCTTGTAAAGCAGTTGGTGTTATTCAATGCCCTTGAGTCAGTTCAGACCCACAGGGTTTCCAAGGAACAGCTGGGTGGGTGTCTAGCCTTATGCTTATCAAGCGGTAAGTGCTCATTAAACGTTAGCAAAAATCACTGTTTAATTGTAGAAATATCACTTACTGACGAAAGCCACCTATTCAGTGATAAAAGTATTATTTTGATTCAAACTGAACTCTATGTTACAATCGCATCAAAATTTTACTGTCAAGCAGTTTCACCTTAGTACAATTGAAACCGTTAAGGTCAAGAAATTCTAAAATAAAATTATTTCTTCATATTGAGCTCAAGAGAATGTTCAGTGTTCCTGATGACCTGAGATAAGAATCTTTTCCTATGTCCTTCCCAGAAAGCTCATAGTACCTAAGTAGAGTGCTAGTTCCAGGAAACAAGACAACCACTTATTTACCTAGGTGTCCATGTAGGAAGCCAATAAAATAGCCTTCATGATTTGGGAAATATATAATCACCTGTTATCATCCTGAGTTTGTTCATAGGAATTATTCTCATTTGGAAATACTGGTTTCAATTTGCTCTAGTGAAACACATTTCTCCTTCTACTCCAGATCTGTTATAAGTTGTGTGTCTATATATTTCCATGAAATCTCAAAGTTGGAAAGAATCTTTGGGAATTTCTTGATCAGACTTAAGTTACAAATGAGGAAAGTGAAACTTGAAGAGATTAAGTAGGTTTCCAGCATCATTTACAGAACTAAGATTAGAGTCCAAATTTCTAATATTTATAAGTACCCTCAAGTCAGTTCCAAATCATAGCAACACTTTATAGGATTTAGGAGACACATATGGTGTATTTGAAAAACCAACCTTGAGATTCGCACCACTATATCACCACACTAGGACTCTACCAGGACTTCACACCAGGACTCCAAGTTTCTATAGTCCCAGTATTTGCTCTTTTTTCTCTGTCACGCAACTTTCATTTATTAAAGATGTAGGAAACTGAAACTTTCTTTATTAAAGATGTAGGAAACTGAAGCACATGAAGATTGATTTTAGCCAAAGCACAAAAGACTAAAGGCTTTGCTAGTTACTAGCATCTAGAATTACTGACTCTCCATTTCTGCTCTAACTACAGGATGAAACTATTCCAAATATCAATAGCAAGCAATTTAATGACAAATAAACTATGTTGAAGTGGTTATGGTCACTTTGTTTACTCTCAACCACCATAAGATGCCAGGTAATATTAGCATGCTAATTAATCCTTCCATCTGGCTAATGCAATCTTCATAATTTATCATCCAAAGCCTTTGGGCACAAAGACCTATTAACATGCTAATATACCTTCTCACTATTCCTGCTGCTTTTCAAATAGTCTGAGCCAATGAGAGGCAATTTTTCCAAGAGACTATTGTGTTATTAAGTGCCGTAGAGTCAATTCTGACCCATAATTAGCACCTTGAAATTCGTGGTTGGGCTGCTTACTAATTAACATTCTTCAGTTTGGACAGTTAGAGGTTCTCACTTTAGCAAATCATACTAGTGGGTTTAGTTGGAGGCTTTGGAAAACCAACCTATTCAATGACCAATGACTTTTGAGTAAACAGAATTATGACATATGAAAACTTGGTTCACTTAACAAAGTATTCTATAAAAAACATTTGTTTCATTTCTAACAGACATTCTGGAGACAGTTGTAGAAATATGACTACAACTATATATTGCTGTGTGCCATTGATTCAGTTCCAACACATAGGGTTTCCAAGAGCAGCTGGTGGGTTTGAACTGCCGATTTTGTGATTAGCAGTTCAGTACTTATCTTACAATACACATCAGAAGTTATATTAGTTAATATTTGAATTATTATTGATGATCTCAGCTGTGATAATGATTTTATGAATGTAAAAGATGAACACTAAAGTATTTAGGATAAAGTGTCATGAAGTCTGCAACTTACATTTGAATTCTTCAGCAACAAATGCAGATAGATGATAAATGTTTAATAGATAGATAGCAATTGTGACAAAATGTCCAAAGGATTTTTGTTTCAAATAGGTCTATTGCTTTTCTGCAAAAAAAAAACAACAAAAAAAAAAACACAGCACCAACTCTTCCTCCCACAGCACACATTATATTCATCTAGGTTTGATAATTCATTGCAATGGCATACAGAATTCAGACACCATAGGCACAGTTTTGGAATTTGTTAGGGAATTAACAAGTTACAATGCAGGATCAGAAATGTTCAGAAGAGAGTTGTTTCAGTCAGGAGAGCCTCTCCTCAGCTTTCTCCACAGGTAGGCCTCTGTCTCCCGGGTCAATGCTACAAAGGTCTCTTAGGGCTGCTGATAAATGCTCACAGGACACACACCACTCCATACACCTCAACCTAAAGACACTCAGCTCTAACTCCATGTGTCAGTAACCTAGTTCCACAATTAAGTACCTGGAGGTACCCCATTCTGCAAACAAACTTCTTACCCAAAGTTACTCAGCTTTTCTTGCTTCATGGGCTGGGGAGCCCACTACTCTGTCTCATGGTCTGGCTCTTGGTCCTGCCGCTGCAGCTCCTCAGCCACTCCTACAGTGTCACATCTTTCAGTCCCTGAGTGAGGAGGTTCAATCTCAGGGTCTAAATGATGTGCTTCACTCATGTCTCTTCTTTGTTCATAGTGAGATTCCCCACTCCTGCTTCTGAGATGATTCATTTTATACCCACATTAGAGTTTCAAATTTTACAATCATAACTGAATTATATCATCCTATCAGCATCTCCTCCCACCTCCTCTTACCCAGACACCTAAGGGAAAAAAATTATTTGGTGGAAGTCATAAAGGCTTCATATGAAGTAATTTACTACCCTGCATATTTACCATCATGAAAGGAGTTTTCTACTACAGATGTTTATTTTTTTAAAACCATATGCCTGAGGACTTTTCTAGAAGCATCTGGATCACACCTCCCATTCATGCTGAGCCGGCCTAGCATTTTCTTTACACAGTTTCTCATTCTCTTCCCAAGCATGTCGGCAGTGAAGATCCTGAACCCCAAGGCCAAGGTGCCCCGAGGCCAGGCAGTGCTGGCAGTTAACATTAGCATGGCCCAGAAGCTGCAGGATGTGCTGAGGACCAAGCTGGGCCCCAAGGGCACCATGAAGAGGTTTGTTTCTGGTGCTGGAGACATCAAGCTTACAAAAGATGGAAATGTGCTGCTTCATGAAATGCAAATTCAACACCCAACAATCTCCTTAATCACAAAAGTAGCAACAGCCCAGGATGACATAAATGGTGACAGTGTGACTTTCAATGTCCTGATCAACCAAGAGCTACTAAAACAGGTGACCGCTACATACTGAAGGTCTGCCTCCCAGAATCACAACAGAAGGATTTGAAGCTGTAAAGGAAAAGGCACTTCAGTTTTTGGAACAAATCCAATTAAGTAGAGAGATGGACAGAGAAACCCTGATAGATGTGGCCAGAATATCTCTGCATACTAAAGTTCAAGCTCAACTTGCTGACATCTTAGCAGAGGCTGTAGTTGACTCCATTTTGATCATTAAAAAAGTGAACCTATTGACCTTTTTTTCATGGCTGAAATTATGGAAATTAAACATAAATCTGAAACTAATTAGAGGACTCATTCTGGAACATGGGCCACAGCATCCTGATATAAAGAAAACAGTTAAAGATGCGTACATCCTCACATGCAATGTGTAGTTAGAATAAGAAGAAACAGAAGTGAACTCTCACTTCTTTAACAAGAATGCAAAAGAGAGACAAAAACTTGTAAAAGTAGAAAGAAAATTCATCGAAGATCGAGTTTAAAAATAATAGAAGTGAAAAGGAAAGCCTGTGGTGATTTCCAATAAAGGATTTGTTGTTATTAATTCAAAGGGAATAGACCCTTTTTCCTTAGATGCCCTTGCAAAGGAAGGCATAGTGGCTCTGCGCAGAGTGCAACAGAGAAACATGGAAAAGCTGACACTTTCCTATGGCGGGGTGGCTCTAAATTCTTAAGATGACCTAAATCTTGACTGTTTGGGACACACAGAACTCGTATTTGAGTACACGTTGGAAGAAGAGAAGTTCACCTTCATTGAGAAGTGCAATAAACCATGCTCTATCACACTCTTGATCAAAGGACTAAATAAACACACACTAACTCAAATCAAAAATTCAATATAAAATGTCTTGAGGGCCGTCAAAAATGCTATCAATGATGCTGTGTGGTTCCAGGGGCTGGTACAGTGGAAGCTCTGCTGAAACGCAAACCCAGCTTCAAAGGCAGGCCCAACTTGGAGTCCAAGCATTTGCTGATGAATTTCTTATTATTCTAAAGTTCTTGCTCACAACTGAGGTTTTGACCTTCAGGAAACACTAGTAAAAATTCAAGAGGTACATTCTGAATCGGGTCAACTTGTGGGTGTCAACTTGAACACAGGTGAACCAATGTTGTCAGCAGAAACAGGAATATGGGATAACTATAGTAGTGAGGTTGGCCCAGGATTGGGCAGTGTTCTGTTCTGCTGTGCATAAGTTCACAATGAGTTGGTACCAACTCAATGGCACCTAACAAAAACAACTGTGTAAAGAAACAGCTTCTTCACTCTGCACTATAATTGCTACCAACATTCTCCTGGTTGTTCAAGCTGAGATGTCCTTTCTGAAAGGTTGAATTGAAGCATCCCTCGTATCTTCCGAACCATGAAGGCCATACAGGGATCCTAGGAACAGAGCAGTGGAATTTTTTGTCCAAGCTTTGAATGATTCTTTTCCATTCCCATCTCGAAATAGATCACTGTCACCTTTTCAAATTCTGAAGTTCTGAGAGTATAATGACAGTCTTTTTCAATTGCACTGAAGAGCATACACGTATAGCAAGTCCTGTTACTCACTGAACGGATGGTCTTCCTTTAGCTGCAGTGGCCTGAAAGTCAATGGTAGTAAATAAGCATATGTTATCTATCTTGTTAATAAATAATCCTTCAAAAGCCAATTTTAATGGTATCATTTCTTATAGATGTATTTAAGTTTATCTAACAGTTCTGTAATAAGGATTTCAGTTTTACCTTTTTCTAATATAAGCACCTAAGTAACAAGTTTTTGAAAGCATCTCTTGTTCCTTAGTATCGATTCCTCTGAGTACAATGATTGGCTGCATTGGGTTTTCCACGCCTTTGAAATAGGCTCGCTAAAATGTGGTTGACCTCCTGCCCCAAAAAGGTGATGCTTGTGCTCTGTTGTTGTTAAGTGAAGTGAGGGGAAATTGAGATCAAGGAACAGATGACAGCTGCATGATGTTAAGGGATTTGAAGGTGTTTGAAGATTGGGGCTGACCATGTTGTCATGCCTCTGTATTAATGCTTATGCTGAAATGTCCATTCCAAATCCTGCAATATCTAGGTTTTCTCATCCAAATGATTGTTGGAGCTCCTGGTTCCACAAAATTGCTCTTCTATAGTTGTATTTCTTCATTCTTTGAAGTTGTTACATGTTACTGAGCTTTGTCTTCTAAGGACTTAGCAACTATAGACAGTGAGTGTGCAATAAACAGTAAATTGAAATCTTTAAAAAAAAATGCCTAAAACATCATACTTATAACAAATAGTTACATTATCCTTCCATTTGCCAATCTATTTTCTTCTCCCCCAAATTGTTAAGAATTGGGGTTTAAAGTAACAACATTTTTAAAAAAACCTAGAGTGCTGTAGGATCAGCATTGGACTGTTCCAACCCACCAGTTGCTCCTCAAAAACCCTATACAGGGAAGCTATGCATTGGAACCAATTTGATGGCACTTAACAATAGCAACAAACATACTTCAGTGCTTTCCATAATATCTATTGGACTATGGAAAGATCTGAAAAGTGACTAAGAGGACTAGAAGGAAAGGGTGCTGCTTTCAGAACTACATACAGTGCACAGGTGTAGGGCATGTTCTGTTCAGTCAGTCCTAGCCTTACGCCACCATAAAAATGCCCACTGGTGCAGATGTGAATGCTGTTTTGAAGACATCTTCCAGAGAGCCAGGTTGGTACTCATCATCTATTATGCTCCTCCTTCAAAATCACTTTCACATTTATTTGGTATTAACCACTCAGTTTCAAACAACACAGCATGATTGCACATGTGGCTTCATATCCTGTCAATGTGTATAACTTCATGCTTTCTTTTAAAAGTCTTTTAAAAATCAACGTAATTGACTGGCTTGAATATAGTAGTCAAACTAATAGTAATGACGCTAGCATAAAATAAAAGATGAGAATGATTAGATAAGCATGCAAATAAATGAAGTCCCACCCCTCAAAAGAACCATGAGAAGTTACTATCAAGTTTCTCAAGTCTTTGTCTAAAATTTTCTGGTGATATTAGGGATGTAATCCTGAAGAAAAAGCATCTATTAGATAATGATTTAGTACTAAACTTTCATGAAAACATCAGAGTGCAATAGTTGAAGTTTCCATAGGCATTATGGTGGTGGTGATGTGCCGTGGAGTCAGTTCTGACTCATAGCAACCCTGTACAGGGTTTCCGAGGCTGAAAATGTTTACGGGAGCAGAAAGCCTCATCTTTCTCCCATGGAACAGCTGGTAGTTTCGAACTGTTGACCTTGAGGTTTGCAGCCCAATTTGTAACCACTACGCTACCAGAGCTCCTTGTCGGCAGTATCAATCCTCCTAATATCGTCCTCTTAATAAGACAAGCATGGAGCCATATCAGCTCAACACCATGTTGTAGCTATTTGGGAGCTGCGCATTTTTCATTTAATAGAAAATGAAGCAGGTTTGACACTTTTCAGAGAACTAAATGTCACTAAATAAAATGTTAAATGTCACATTATATATTCATCCACATATTTGATGACACTGAATCATTTCCTTTATTTTGTCATAAAAGAAAATAAATTACAACTATGTAGTGAAGGATTGAGAAAGACATTGTCCTACATTAAAGTATCAGCTTTAATAATATTGCAAAATACTCTGTAATTGTCTCTATAAATTTAAAAATGTTACATGTTTCATGGATGAACTCCCAAACCTTCATTATAAAAAGATATTGGTAGATGTAATGCTGAAAGCAGTAATATATTAGATATATACTTTAGCCATTTAAACCAGAGTCATATTCACATGTACATGTCATTTTAAATAGTAACTAAGCCCCACTCCAAAAGAAATTGACTCAGGTAAGTGGAAAAGCCAAATCATGGAATTTCAACATATCATCTCAATATAATAAAGCAATAGAATTAAACATACAACACACCAGATTGTGAAGGTCCTAATTGAAATCATGCCTGATCTAATAAAGTAACAAAGGAATAAAATGAGGAAAACATGACTAATACCTTTCTTTAACATTCATGCAAGTCTGTATTTCTCAGCAAATCCTGACTCTACATAGAACATTGTATGTATGAGTTCTCTTTGCCTGGAAATGGGTTAGAAAATAATGTGAACAATCAGGATAGGGAAAGGAGTTTGTGCAAAAACTGGGGACAGAAGAATATAAAATTGGCACATTTGATCAAGCGATTTTGTTTCAGTGATTTTTGACATTTAATTCTTTTGAATTTTTTAGCACAGCATTCTGATATTCTAACAACTCAGATGATTGCAAAGATCCAACACTCACTTGCTTGGATAAGATTTCCCTTCTGCATTTCCTGAACAGCTTTTCTTGCTTCTTCTTGCAAAGATCTTCTTTAAAACAAAAGCAGCTTTTTTAGTTTAAGGCGAAATCACTCAGTATTAAACGCTAATTTATTAGGTGACTATAAAATTGCAGTATTATCAAGACTGTCAATGATGAATCCCCATGGTCTCTGATTTCACGTGAAACCTGACATATCATTGGGAAAAAAAAGAAGAAATGTAATCAAATGTCACTGTTAATGATATTCAATTATTCCACCTGTGGCCTGAGCTATTATAACTATCGTCTTATAATTGCAACTCATCCACTGGGAAAGCCAACTTCAAACATTATCATAGCTTAAAGGTCATTTGGAAAGTATGTAATTATAACAAAAATTTTGTGATAGTTATGAAAATGAATTCATTTTTTATACCTGTCTCAAATGATATTTATTCCTCAAAGAATAAGGCATTGAATATGAATTTAATATGTTGTTTACATTGTGTTTTCTATCCCAGATACATTTTTGAACAACAAATTTTTCCTACAGAATTTCCTTTTCCAGCAAGTTTCTTTTCTTCTAAGAACAGTAGCTGCTATCAGTGACTCTTTTCTCTATGGAACCTGCTATGCAGTTGCAGGGACTAAGCCAGCTTCCTTCCCTGCTCTTTGCCCTCCATCTCATTAACTCTTCTCTGCCCTTTTCTCCTTTAAACTTCGTATGACAATTCTCTCCAGCCTCTAGCTCACCTCCAAAAATATTAACCTAAGCAAAATAATTCCTGGTCTTTAGTAGCCTAAATCTAAATAGGATGCATAAAAAGAAAGTTTTAAAATAAACCTTACCATTTAATCATATTTAATTAAATGTGCCAAGCACTGTGTTAGGTATTTTGCACCCATCAAATTTAGGTAATTTGCTTTTTTCTTTCACATGGTTTGTTTTTTCACATGCCCCCCCAAAAATGGTTACTTAAAAGTTGGATTCTACTGAGGAATTGATAATAAAGAGAAATATTAGGCTACTCAGATCTAATAATTTTACCAGCAAGTTTTGCTGACTCTAAGTCACTGGTACTTAACACATTAGAGTAAGAATTCAAGAGGAAGGAGTGTGAGTAACATGGGCAAAGGAGTCCCAAGAATTTCTGAGCATTCCCTGTACCCTAAATTAGGGACTAGAATAGGAAGGAAGATAACTTCTCTCAAAGCCACAGCACATAGGAAACAGTGATATAAAAATCAGCTCTGGACATGGTGATGAGGTTTAAAGCAACTCTAAAATAGTCAGTACGAGGAGGGAAAGGAACAGAGGAGGTGATAACAGATGTAGCGTTATGAAGTCCAAATATATAGTTAGAAGGACAAAGAAAACAAATGGGTATAGGTCTGAGGTGCCCAGATTTGTTCTGAGTACAAAATACAGTACAGAATACCAAGACCTAAGGCAGCGTTTTATCACCTTCTTCCAATCATTTGCCTGTTTCCCCCAATGAATTAACTGAATTGAGCAATTATTTTCTTACCTAAATCATGAAAAAGTTACTGTTAGAGTAAGATAGCAGTTTTCGCACCTTAGTTTCCAAACAAATGGTACTAACTTTTTTAAAACTCTTTTTTAAGAAGTAAAAGCAATCTGAATCAAGAAGAGTAAATCTTAAAAGCATAATATTGAGAGAGAAGAATTAATGTACAAAATGACATATACAGTTGTTGTTGTTGTTAGGTGCCATCGAGTCGGCACCGACTCATAACAACCTTATGCACAGCAGAATGAAACACTGCCCAATCCTGACCCAACCTCACTACTGTTACCACACTTGAGTCCATCAATGCTGCCACCGGACCAATCCATCTCGTTGGGGGTCTTCCTCTTTTTCTCTGACCCTCCATCTTATCAAATATGATATCCTTCTCCAGCGACTGGCCCCTCCTGACAATATGTCCAAAGTATGAGAGACGAAGTTTGGCCATCTTGGCCTCTAAGAAGCATTCTGGCTGCACTTCTTCCAAAACAGATCTATTGGTTCTTTTGGCAGCCCATGGCACTTTTAGTATTCTCCTCCAACACCATAATTCAAAGGCATCAATTCTTCTGTGGTCTTCCTTATTCACTGTCCAGCTTTTGCATGCATATGAGGTTATTGAAAATACCATGGCTTGAGTCAGGCACACCTTAGTCCTCAAGGTGACATCTTTGCTCTTCAACACTTTAAAAAGTCCCTTTGCAGCAGATGTGCCTAATGCAATACGTCGTCTGAGGTTCAAGTCGGATTCAGAAGAGGCCATGGAATGAGAGATATCATTGCTGATGTCCAATGGATCTTGGCTGAAAGCAGAGAATATCAGAAAGATGTTTAGCTGTGCTTTATTGACTATGCAAAGGCTTTTGATTGTGTGGATCATTACAAGCTATGGACAACATTGAAAAGTATGAGTATTCCAGAATACTAAATTGTACTCATGAGGAATCTGTACCTGGACCAAGAAGCAGTTGTTTGAACAGCACATGGAAACACTGAATGTTTTAAAATTAAGAATGGTGTCCAGCAAGGTTGTATTCTTTCACCATACTTATTCAACCTGTATGCTGAGCAAATAATATGAGAAGCTGGGTTCTATGAAGAAAAACATGGCATCAGGATTGGAGGAAGACTCATTAACAACCTGCAACATGCAGATGACACAACCTTGCTTGCTGAAAGTGAAGAGGACTTGAAACATTTACTGATGAAGATCAAAGAGCACAGCCTTCGGTATGGATTACGTCTCAATGTAAAGAAAACAAAAATCCTCACCACTGGACCAATAAATAACATTCTTATTAACAGAGAAAAGATTGAAGTTGTCAAGGACTTCATTCTTCTTGGATCAACTATCAACACTCATGGAAGCAGCAGTCAAGAGATCAGACAACACATACAGTAGTCCCTCATTTATGAAATTTTGTTTTTCGTGGTTTCCGTTACCCATAGTCATTGTGATCCAAAAATATTAGATGGAAATTTTTCAGAACTAAACAATTCATACATCTTAATTTATCTGCCATTATGAGTAGCGCAGTGAAATCTGACCCATCCTGCCCAGGATGATGTGAATTACCTCTTTGTCCCGTGTCTCAGCATTGTGTATGCTTACACAATGCTTATGTAACGTAGTGTAATGCTTACACTACACTTAGCTGTCCGCGTTATCAGGTGACATTCAGATATTGCAGTGCTTATGTTCCAGCAACACTTATTTTACTTAATAATTGTTCTATTTTAGAATTAGTTATTGTTGTTAATCTCTTACTGTGACTAATGCATGTTATTGTTGTTGTTAAGTATCGAGTCGGTTCCAACCCACAGTGATCCTGTATAAGATTTCCTAGGAATGGCTAGTGACTTTGAACTGCTCACTTGCCATTCAAACGGACTTTGCAATCCAGCACATTAACCCACGGCACCACACCAGGACTTCCAATATGTGTGTATAGTAAATAATATAGTATATAAACACACAGCTCTTGTGACTACATGTAGTTTCAAGCCTCCACTGAGGGTCTTGGAATATATGTATTACAGGTAAGGAGGGATACTGCAGTACATTCAAAACAATGAAGAGAGTAATCTTTTACATGCATAAATGTTCATATTTTATACATTTAAATATTTATATGCATATATTTATATTGCTTATAAATATGTATATAAAATATTTTAAAGGACTGGAGTAACTTCTTTCTTTTCCAATATTAACTTTCTTATAGACAGTATTTGTGTAGCCAAACAATTTATAACAAGTTTAACCAACTAACTTGTCAGGGCCTGGATCAGGGAAACAGAGTTGGCAAACATTGTGGAGAAAAACCATCAGTAGATTAACATATTTCTCCTGTATATGTTCTTGTAGATATAGCCCAGTATTATCTACTTTTTCCCAACTTTATATTCATGCTTTACCTTCATCTATCAATGATGCTGATGTGGCGCTGTAAGATCAGCACTGGACTGTGAACCAGAAGGTCAGCAGTTCAACCCCACCAGCTGCTTCTCAGAAACCCTACACAGGATCACTGTAAGTTGGAACCAACTGAAAGACACCTGACAGCAACAACAATGAATGATCATAGAATCAGGCACATCACAGGGTTAAGGGAAAACAAGTCCTGTTTCAAGAAAAAGTGACAACCTTTTTTTTTAACTCCCTTCTCACAGTTTAGCAAAATCAGACAACTAGACACTGTCTTCTTTCAGAAGATTGTGATTTCACAATGAGTGGTAGTAGGTAACATTGAAGTATAAATCAATTTGTGACACCTATTTTGTTTTACCTCTATTTCTATTATCTATAAACTTAGTTAAGGAACTCTGGTAGCGTAGTGGTTACAAATCGGGCTGCGAACCGCAAGGTCAGCAGTTCGAAACCACCAGCTGTTCTGCGGGAGAAACATGAGGCTTTCTGCTTCCGTAAAGATTTACAGCCTCGGAAACCCTGTACAGGGTCGCTATGAGTCAGAACTGACTCCACGGCACACAGCCAGCCACCATAAACTTAGTTAAAAGTAGTTATTATCTAATAGCTGTTAAATCAAATAAAGTACTGGTGTGGCGCTGTGAGTTTATGCACCAGACTGCAAAGCTGTTTGAGCTACAAGGTCGGTGGTTCAAGCTCACCAATCGCTCCTTTGAAACCCTGTATAGAGTCGCTATGGGTCAGAACCGACTTGATAGCACTTAACAACAACAACATAAAATATTTATAAAACATTCTTACACATAAATTGCTGTAAAAAATGAGAATAATATTTTATACCCTAGAAAAATCAAAGACATCAAAAAAGCTCTATTTTTAACTGGAATTTTATGTTTTAATGCACTGAGATGGGATGAATTGTCAGTTTTGCTGGACAAATTAATCACAATGTGTAGATTGGTCTGGACATGTAGATGTAGCCTGAATCCAGAATCAATTTTGTGACAAAAAGGAAGTTTCTACATTTGTTAAACTAGCCTGCCACGATGTCTTCATCTGTCTTGGAGCGCCTCTCAATGTCATCATGATCCATCAACAAAAGTATAGTGAATGTACATAACTGAAGGTAACCATTACAGTGAACTATTACAGAAAGCAGTGCCTTGAGGAAAGAATTGCTTGCAGTATACACAGCCTTACGCTCAGTTCTCTCCCTGAACCACATCTGGAAGATGAATCTTTGGTCAGATGAACAGTTTATGAGGTTTTCTACCCTATAAAGAAACATCTTCAGGGTCCTACGTATGGCTGTTGTAAAACCATGAGATATTTTATGTTACAACATGCATATTTAATGTGATAATAAAAAAGCATATTTGTTTCAATGTCTCTTTTTACCCTCGCTTATATAACCAAACAGCTTGATGCTATTGGCTAAACTTCCAAAACTTTCATTATTCAGAGGTGCAATGTGAACATGCCCAACATCAATGGATATATAAATCAGACTCAAACAGAAAATGACACATTCAGGGTGAGTTATCTGACAACTATATTGAAGCATGACATTGGGGACTAAGGAAACAATGTTTTTAAGGCCTAAGAAATTTCTTTAGCTCCAAATGGATTCTACAGTCAGACATTCTTTTTTTTTTTTTTTAATTACAAGCCAAGACTTCTTTGTTAAATTGAGTAACAGAACACATGGGAACATGAGACTTTTCATAAAAGGCAGAAGTAGCCCTAAACAAATAAGGTGCATGAATAAAATGTTTAAAAAGCACATCTCCAAATGGAAATTCATGTGAATGATACCAAATGGCATTTTACCACACAGCCAATGTAGACTACTTAAAAAGTTTATGGGTCATATTCCTGATAATCTGCTACTGACTGAAGAGTTATTAGTAAGCAAAAACTACTGTGGTAAACAACTTTCCAGGGCTATTGTGAGAAGTTCTAAAGAAATTAGAACAGTTATTGAATCTTACTAGATTCTGAAATGTTAGTGGATTGATTTCCAAGTAGTACAATATTTCATAGCAAAAGCATTACAAAGTGGCAAACTTATGTATTGTTGTTGTTGTGCGCCATGGAGTCAGTTCCAACTCATAGTGACCCCGTACAGGATTTCCGAGGCTATAAATCCTTACGGGAGCAGAAAGCCTCATCTTTCTCCCACGGAATAGCTGGTAGTTTCAAACTGTTGACCTTGCGGTTCGCAGCCCAATTGTAACAACTACGCTACCAGAGCTCCTTAACTTATGTATAGTCTTACTTAATTTTACCCTAAAGGTAACCAAAAATTATGGTTAAAAAATAATTTTACTTGAGTTATAATGTGTTAGGTAGATCAGTGAAGACCTATTACACTATGAGAAAACAGACTCTGTTGCTTTATATAATTGGGGAAAACATTGCTCTAGATAGTTCTTAATCAAAATATTATTTCACTATAATATTAGGCGATATCTCCATAACCCAAAAGATCCGAGGGTTTGACTCAACTTCAGCATTATTAGCCTATTCTACACATTAATCAAAATAAATAACTCAAGGTCCAGGCTAATTTTCACTACATGAATGATAAAATGATAACAAGTACAGTTCTAATTCATTTTATAGTGGGAAACCAATTTAATTTTTATTTTTTGTTTTATTTTTAGTTTTAGGTGTATTCTTGATTTAGTCATTTTATATAAAAGGCACAAGCATAAGAGCTTTTATTGATATTCTCTGATCACTTTTTAGGAGATTAGTTTATATCTAATTAGCATGTTACAATAGTGTCTGCCGGTGTCAATCCTGCTGACATGTTTTCCTGTGGAGCTCACTTTTGCCATTTGACAGACAAGTACTAAATAGCGTCATCAGAGCTATAAGCACTTTCAAATTGAAAGAAACATTTTCCCCAATTATCTATCTGCGATAAATTTGGGGGACTCGTGTCCTTTGTAGCCTGACATTATTGCACACTGAAGGAGCGTGGTCCACAGGCTCCTGGCACGCCCCGCTGCCAAGATGCCCAAAAGAAAGGTCAGCTGGGTCAAAGCGGCTGTGAAGGCGGAGCCCAAGAGGAGCTCGTCGAGGTTGTCAGCTAAACCTGCTCCTGCAAAAGTGGAAACGAAGTCAAAAGAGGCAGTTGGAAAGGATAAATCTACAAACAACAACAAAAAAGTACAACCAAAAGGGAAAAGCAGAACAAAGGGGGAAAAAGGCTGAAGTCGCTAACCAAGAAACTGAAAAAAAAAAAAAGAGTGTCCAGCCTCTGACGAAGCAGGAGAAAGAGAAGCCAAGTCTGATTAATGTTTGTCGGCCATGTCATGTCAGTGGGTCCTGTAGCTCTTTCTTCTTGTACAATCCAGAAGAATGGTTTTATCAACTATTTTTTAAATGCAAGATTTTTAGTAACTCTAGAAACATTTTTTTTTAAAGAGGAACTCCCACTTCATCCCTTTTTTTAAGAGGTGAAGTCATTTCCTGGTTGTTTATTTTTTGGTGCAGCCAAAAATAATGGGATGTTGACTATCTTGGGTGTCAAGGTAACATTCCATCGGGGTCAGAAGGAGTTTTATATGCCACAATACAAATCATACTTAATGGCAATTGGGAGTCATGGTCATGCATTTGTATGACTTGAACATTTTAAATTCTGTTTCCATGCTGGTTTTCAGTAGAATTGTTCCACTCATCTTTACTCTGCCTGTCAGAACTGTGTGCGTTCTGTGACATCTTTGTTCATGATAGTCCCATTTTCCACATAACATTGTTAATGTTCTGTGAAAGGTTGCAACTTTGAGTGTGTAGTATATGTGATGTTAAGTTGTGAATTAGTAGGACTTATAACTATCAAAAATTGAAGATAGTAGTACTTGAAAATTTTGGTACAAAGAAAAATTTGCCTCAAATTTTAAAGCCAGAAAGTCACTGGAATTTAGAAAATAATTATAACTACATGGCTCTTAGATTTTTGGTATGTACATTAAGAATTGTGTACAAATTGTTCATAATGTCTCTGTATTGACCCTAAAATAAGAAAATACCACTTATAGAAAAAAATAACAGTAAAAATGTATGCCAGGAAACTTTCTTTGAAGGTTTGTTTGACAGTGAACTATAACCAATTAGGAGATAGATTAATAAAAACCTCCAAAATAAAGAAGCTATAATAAAAAGATTGGTAGTAATATTAAATCAACTTAAACATAAAACTGATCCAAACAACTTATCTGTTCAATGCCAAAACAAAAATATAACTTCAAAACTCAGGAGGGAAGTGGAGAAAATGATTAGAGTGCTTTGAGTGTTAAGATACTGAATTCACCATAAAGTTGGTGGTGGTGAGCTGTGGGGTCAGTCATGACTCAGTGACCCTGCATAGGGTTTCCGAGGCTGTAAATCTTTAGAGGAACAGAAAGCCTCATCTTTCTCTGGTAGAAGAGCTGGTAGTTTTGAACTGCTGACCTGGAATTAGCAGCCAGACTCATAATCACTATGCTACCAGAGCTCCTTCCAGATAAAGATAATGACCTGGTGTGGCTCTGTGGGATAATGCACTGGGCTGCAAGGTCAGCAATCCAAATTCACCTGCTGCTCCTGGAAGCCATATACAGAGTCGCTATGAGTTAGAAATGACTCAAAGGCACTGATAAGTTAAACAACAACATCAACAAGCAGGGAGCATGTGTATGAGCTTAGGAAAGTGATACAGGTCAGAGCTATAGAGTTAGGATACTGTCAACACAAAAACAAACAAAAGAGAATGGTGCTAAAGAAGAATAGGAGTCTGCATATTGGAAAAGAGCAACAGGGGTATCAGAGAAAATGAAGAAGTGGATTGTGTCCTCAGAGACCCAGGAATGAAAACCTATCTGGAAATGCCAACTTTCACAGATCCTATCATTGGCAAATTTTCTAACTTAGTATAAAGATCCATCCACCACTGAGAAAGAGGTTTAGAAGTGGTTTTTAAACTCCCTCCTGGTATAGTACTGTAGGATAAAGCTCTGGCACACAAGGTCAATTTGAATCACACAGTCAGTGGTTCAAGCTCACCAGACGCTGCTTAGAAACCCTACACAGGGTCACTATGAGTTGAACCAACTCGATAACATTTAACAACAAAAGCATTGAAAAATAGAACTTTGCTACAGCAAGCTTTCTTTCACTTTAAACTTGATAGAGATAAAATCTAAAGATACCAATGATGCTATTTTTGTTGTTAGGTGCCATCGAGTCAGTACCGACTCATAGCAACCCTATGCACAACAGAATGAAACACTGCCTGGTCCATGGCTAACCTCACAATTGTTGCCACGCTTGAGCCCACTGATGCTGCCACTTTGCCAATTCATCTCGTTGGAGTCTTCCTCATTTTCTCTGACTCCCCACCTTACCAAGATGATACCCTTCTCTAGCAACTGGTCACTCCTGACAATATGTCCGAAGTATGAGAGACAAAGTTTGGCCATCCTGGCCTCTAAGGAACACTCTGGCTGCACTTCTTCCAAAACAGATTTATTGGTTCTTTTGGCAGCCCATGGTACTTCCAATATTCTCCTCCAACACCATAACTCAAAAGCATCAATTCTTCTATGGTCTTCCTTATTCACTGTCCAGCTTTCGCATGCATATGAGGTTATTGAAAATTCCATGGCTTGGGTCAGGTGCACCTTAGTCCTCAAGCTGACATCTTTACTCTTCAACACTTTAAAAAGGTCTTGGCCAGCAGATTTGCCTAATGCAATACATCGTTTGATTTCTTGACTGCTGCTTCCATGAGTGCTGATGGTTGAGCCAAGAAAAATGAAGTCTCTGACAACTTCTATCCTTTTTTCTATTGATAAGAATGTTGTTTATTGGTCCAGTGGAAAGGATTTTTGTTTTCTTGACATTGAGATGTAATCCATATCGAAGGCTGTGCTCTATGATCTTCATCAGTAGATGTTTTAAGTCCTCTTCACTTTCAGCAAGCAAAGTTGTATCATCTGCATATCACAGGTCGTTAATGAGTCTTCCTCCATCCTGATGCCATGTTTTTCTTCATAGAACCCAGCTTCTCGTATTATTTGCTCAGCATACAGGTTGAATAAGTATGGTGAAAGAATACAACCTTGTCACACACCTTTCTTAACTTTAAGACATTCAGTGTTTCCATGCTCTGTTCGAACAACTGCTTCTTGGTCCAGGTACAGATTCCTCACGTGTACAATTAAATGTTCTGGAATACTCATACTTTGCAATGTTGTCCATAGGTTGTCATGATCCACACAATTGAAGGCCTCTGCATAGTCAATAAAGCACAGGTAAACATATTTCTGGTATTCTCTACTTTCAGCCACGATCCTTCTGATGTCAGCAATGATATCCCTCATTCCATGTCCTCTTCTGAATCCGACTTGAACCTCTGGAAGTTCTCTGTCAATGTATGCTTGCAGCTATTTCTGTATTATCTTTAGTAAAACTTTACTCGCATGGGATATCAAAGATATTGTCTTTTGATTTACAGATTCTCTTGGGTCACCTGTCTTTGGAATGGTCACAAATACAGATCTCTTCCAATCAGTTGGCCAGATAGTTGTCTTCCAAATTTCTTGGCATAGATGAGTGAATGCCTCCGGTGCCACCTCACTTTATTGAAATATTTCAATATATATTCCATCCATTCCTAGTGTCCTGTTTTTTGCCAGTTCCTTCACTGCACCTTGGACTTCTTGCTTCAGTATCATTGGCTCTTGATCCTATGCTACCTTTTGAAATGGTTGAACATCGACTGTTTCTATTTGGTACAGTGACTCTGTGTATTCCTTCTATCTTCTCTTGATGCTTTCTGCATCATTCAATCATTTGCTCAGAGAATCCTTCAGTAATGAAAATCAAGGCTTGATTTTTTTCTTCAGTTCCCTGAGCTTGAGAAATGCTGAGCGTGTTCTTCCCTTTTGGTTTTCTATCTCCAGATCTTTGCACATTTCATTGTAATATTTGACTTTGTCCTCTCGAGCTGACCTTTGAAATTTTCTGTTCAGCTCTTGGACCTCCTTATTTCTTCCATTTGCTTTATAGCATCTCTATGACGGAGAGCAAGTTTTAAAGTCTCTTCTGACATTCATTTTGATCTTTTCCTTCTTTCTTGTCTTCTTAATGACTTTTTGCTTTCTTCCTGTATGATGTTCTTGATGTCATCCCACAACTCTTCTGGTCTTCAGTATTTAGTATCTAATGTATCAAATCTGTTCTTCAGATGCTCTCTAAATTCAGGTGAGATATACTCAAGGTCATATTTTGGCTCTTGTGTACTTGGTTTTATAGAATTACATCATGCGTTTTGTAGAATCATTGGTTTTGTAGAATTACATCATGTGATCTCGAGCATCATTTCTATCACCAAGGCCATATTTCTAACTACTGATCCCTCCTCTTTGTTTCTAACCTTTGAGTTCCAATCACCAGTGATTATCAATATATCTTGATTGCATATTTGATCAATTTCAGATTGAAGAAGTTGATAGAATTATTCTATTTCATCCTTACTGGCTTTAGTGGTTGGTGCGTAAATTTTAATAATAATGGTTTTAGCTGGTCTTCCATGTATGCATATGGTTATTATCCTATAATTGTATAAATGTTGTACTGATCTTGATATGTTCTTTTTGACAATGAATGCTATACCATTCTTTTTCAATTTATCATTCTTGGCATAGTAAACCATGTGGTTGTCAGATTCAAAATGGCCAGTATCAGTCCTTTTCAGCTCACTAATGCCTAAGATATAGATGTTTATGCATTCCATTTCATTTTTGACAATTTACAATTTTTTTAGACTCATACTTAATACATTCCACATTCTGATGATTAATGGATGTTTACAGATGTTTCACTTCATTTTGAGTTGTGCCCCATCAGCAAATGAAGGTCCCGAGGGTTTTACTCCATTCACATCATCACGATCAACTCTACTTTGAGGAGACAGTTCTTCCCCAGTCGCATTTTGAGTGTCTTCCAACCTGAGGGGCTCATTTTCTGGCACTATATCTAACAGTATTTCTCTGTTATTCATAAGGTTTTCAGTGATGAAATATGCAGAAGTAGTTTGTCTCTCCTTCTTCCTAGTCTGGCTTCATCTGGAAGCTCATCTGAAACCTGTCCATCATGGATAACCCTGCTGGTATTTAAAATACCCTGTGGCATAGCTTCCAGAATCACAGCTACTCACAAGCAAGCCACCACAATACGACAAACTGACAGATGAGCCGTGGGATGCCATTTTAGTATTTGCTTTATAATAACTATAATTCTCTTTCTGTCTTATTTTAAGTGACTTTTTTTTAACTTTTTGAATTTTATAGGCTATGTAATCTATATTACAATACCTATTTTATGCCATGGACAATATGATCTTCATTTCTATCCTGCTAAACTATATCTAGTCTTGCTTAATAATATTTTTGCCATAAGCAGCATAATCTTAAATCAATATGATTCAGGTCCAGAGAGACTATAGATGTTCCACCTGTACAACTCTAAATGGACAAACAAAAATCTACAAAAATTTTCTTAGGTTTAACGCATTCCACTGCATGCAGGCAAGTTCATGCGTTGTTGCTGATACCCTTGCAAAGAACTATCATATGATGTATTAATGATGCAAAAAACAGGTGATAAAATAGGACAGTTTGAGCTTTTCCCAGTCACAGATGTCATTCCATCTGCATATCTGCAAAGCCTTAGTTCTCAAATCTCCACCCCCAGGAAAAATCGGCAAGGCAAATTTCTCATTTTCCTAATTTCAAGGTCACTGAAGCCCAAGAGTCCCCCTATAACTGCTGTTCATGGACATTTAGGATTTACACTTTTCAGAAAATAGACAATTCATACATTTTAACATTCAAATCAACCTTCAGTGTCCTTCCATACCTTCTCAAGTAATAAAGACATGATGATCAATTTTGCACATTTTCTCACTGGTGCCTTACATGGGCTGTGAAAGTTTAATAGGGTTCTGTTTCTGAAAATTATGCTTTGTTGCTTCATCTATTCTGATGCTCAAGGATTTAGAAAGGTGAATCATTCATTCTGTTGCCTAGGGAGATATATCCAGAGAAAAGGAATCTAAGCTCCCTTCCAAGACGAAAACTTTCTTTCAAAATCTGCTTTGTTGAACACATCATTGCTTACCAGGTGTCCCCTAAATAATACCTCCTCTCCTTAGAGGATATTTCATACTAATACATTTGCAAATGAGCATCCTTTGTATGAAGCTATTTTTCTGCCAGCAATTTTCTCTTTGATCAAGTAATCCTGTGTTCGTTTGGTCATGCTGCGTTGATTTTCCAAACTGTAAAACAGTTCTTCCCACTTAATCAAAGGATGGACTTTTGTGTCCACCTGCTTTCTTCAACCTGAAAAAAAAAAAAAAAATGTTGATTTCAGCCATAGCATTAATAGTAAAATAAAATACATGTACTTGCTCCAAAGTACATTCTACAGATTTGCATCATCTAAAAACTTGTGAACAATGTAAATTACTGTACTCTCCCCTAATTAGAAAGGAGCCCTGGTGACACAGTGGGTTAAGCATTGGGTTGTTACTGTTGTTAAGTACTGTTGAGGCATATAGGTTTCCAAGGAGTGGTTAGTAGGCTTGAACTACCGACCGAGAGGTTCAAGCCGATCTTGTGATCCAGTGCATTACCCTGCAGTGCTCACAAGGATTCCTAATCAGCATTCCAAACCCACTAGCTGCTCCATGGGAGAGAGATGAGGCTGTCTGCTCCCATAAATGTTGACAGCCTCTGAAACTCTATGGAGCAGGTCTACTCTATCCCAGAGGGTGACTGTGAGTCGGAATTGACTTGTTAGCAGTGAGTTTTTAACTAGTGAAGCAGAATACCTGAGGATGGAACTAAGGGATTTGAAATTTAACAAGTCCTTCAGATGATTCTTAAACATTAAAGTTTGAGAAGAGCTGCATATTAAAATCACCTGGAGCACATTGCTTCTCTTTATTTACATTAATGTGGCTGTGCTGTGCCCAAATTAGATCAAAATCTATGAGACTGAGCATTGTTGTTGGTGTTATGTGCCGTAGAGTCAGTTCCGACTCATAGCGACCCTGTACAGGGTTTCTGAGGCTGTAAATCTTTATAGGAGCACAAAGTCTCATCTTTCTCCCACGGAACAGCTGGTAGTTTTGAACTGCTGACTTTGCAGTTCATAGCCTGGTTCGTAACCACTACACTACCAGAGCTCCTTATGGGACTGGACATTAGTGTATTTTAAATGTTCCTGGAGTCCCTGGGTATTGTAAGTGGTTGATACACTTGACTGTTAACCAAAAGGTTGTAAGGTAGGATGACATTAGAACAAAGGCCTAGAAATCTACTACTGAAAGATCACAACCATTAAATACCTCATGGAGCACACAGTTCTACTGCAACACACATGAGATCAATATGAGTCGGTATCAACCTGACAGTAAGGGGTGATGGTGGTATAAACTCTGGTAGCGTAGTGGTTATGAATCGGGCTGCGAACCTTAAGGTCAGCGGTTCGAAACTACCAGCCACTCCGCGGGAAAAAGATGAGGCTTTCTACTCCCGTAAAGATTTACACCCTCGGAAACCCTGTACAGGGTCGCTATGGGTCGGAACCGACTCGACGGCACTTAACAACAACAACAAATTGTAATTGAAAGGTTGTCAGTTTGAACCGCAGCTCTAGAAGAGAAAGGCCTGGGAATCTGCACTCATAAAGATTATAGCCTAGGAAACAGCATGCCTCCATTCTACTCTGTCACACGGGGTCACTATGAGTGGGAATTGACTTGACCACACCAAACAACAACAATTCTAATAACATGTACAATAGCTGAGAATCACTGCTTTAAAGACACTCTCTTAAATGGTGAAACATGCTATTTAACTTACCCAAAACAACTTACTGGTACTGCAATTTACTAGTATCTGTATTTATTTAGGTTCTTGTTCTATCCACCTGATTAGCCTGAAGTGAAAGTTTTAGGGTTATTCATATTCCATCCCCGAATAGCATACCCCCTTCACAAAGTAACATACCAACACACCTCTGAGATCAGCATGTCATTATCACTTTTTTACAATAGGACTCAGAGAGAGCAACTGACTTTTTCACAAACACAGCTAGTAACAAACCTGAACCACCAATCCAGAGACCTTTCCACCGAGTGTTTCTCTTTTCTTCCACTTTCATCTAGGAGGCAATTTCCCTAAAGAGAGACTTCTTACTCTGGCTTAGATGGCTCTCCCCTACCCCATATACCCACCACCACTTCTAGACCAGAATTTATACCTGTCAAAGTACATCCCTTGGCTTCTATGTTATCACTAATTTCAGAGAGTTACAGCTCTGTTCATCCTGCAGAGATATGAGGCATCATTGATTCCAAGCTACTGAGATGCTAAGGATACAGAAAACTACCTTCACTAAAGAGGTTCTGAAAAAGGAGGACATATGTAATAAAATGAGCATGTCTCTTAGCTCATTGATCTTTGCCATTGATAATTCCAGAAATAAATAAAGGCATCAAGTGGATGCGACAGTACACTTTTTTATTACATGAATTGCCTTTGTTTTAATGAGAGACTCAGATGGCTTAACATCTATTGTCATGAAAACGTGGATCCAATGAAGTTGTAGCCTGAATAACAGGCAAATACATCTGCATGCCAGCTATGCACCATCTGCAAGAAAGGCCTGTAAATAATCCTTCTTTTCCTTCCAAATCCAAACGATTATACTGTACACAAGCCATATTTGCAGATGGATCACCGCACACACACTCATTAGAGGCTCCCATGTGTTATTTCCTTCTTCCCAGAAAAAAAAGTTAACTAGTTGGTCCGCATTCCTTGTGTGGGTGTGCTGTGTGAATTATGTTAGGTTTTGATCATAACTATACTCAGAGACAATGCCTTCCCTTGGAAAAAAATGTACATCTGTCTGGATTATCAGTTGTGCTGAAAAGTCACTCTTAAGGCCTATTTCACTCTTACTCCTAGAAAGAATCCTTACAGTCACAAAAATTTTGCAAGTTTTATTTACTATACTCCCATAATAAAGTATAAACCTTGATAATCTGAATAGGGAATAAAGATAAAGAAACAGGATTATCAGGGATCATACATGCATCCTTGATTCAGCAGAGAAGGCCACATTACCATGCATATGGGGAGGAGCCCCGTGGGTCTACTAGTGAAGATGCTTCACTGTAATGAGAAGTCTGTGGGTGCCAAAGCCACAGGACCAGGACCAAGGAAAATGTGGCAAGCTAGTTGTTATTGCTGTTTGGTTCCATGGAGTTGGTTCTGAATCAGCAACACTTTGTGCAATAGAATGCATCACTCCTGCACCATTTTCACAGTCATTGCTATGTTTGAGCCCCTCTTATAACCACTGTACTGTGTCCATCCAACTTTTGGTGGTCTTCCTCTTTTTTCACTGGCCCTCTGCCAAACATGCCAGCCTTCTCCAGAACAATTGATCCCTCCAGATTATATGTTCAAAGGATGTGCATTTTCTTTATATTGAAGTGCAAAGCATCCTGCAAGCAATAGTCTTTGATGTTCATTAGTAAGTATTCTAAATCCTCTTCCTTTCCAACAAGCAAGATTGTATCATCTACAGAACACAGGCTGTTAATGAGTCCTCCTCCAATCTTGTTGTTTTCTGTTTTTTTGAACTTTGCTATTATACTGGGGTGAAATGATATTTCATTGTTATTTTTAAATTCATTTCTCTAATGACTAATGAAGAAGCCTTAGTAGTATAGTGAATTATGAGCTGGGCTGCTAATCACAAGGTCAGCAGTTCAAATCTACCAGTCGCTCTATGGGAGACAAATGAGGTTTTCTGCTCCTGTAAATATTGACAGTCTCAGAAACCCTATACAGGGTTGCTATGAGTTAGAACTCATTCGACAGCACACAACCACCACTATCACCACCAAGAGCTGATGATCACACACTTTTCTTCCTATGTTTGTTGACTGCCTGAACATCTTCCTTGGTGAAGTATCTGTTCAGATCCTCTACCTATTTTTTAATTGGGTTGTTTGTCTTTTTCTCATAGAGGCATTGTACTTTTCTATAAATTTTAGAAATTAGACTTTTGTCTGATATATCGCTGAAAAAAAAAAAAATGTTTTCCCAGTCTGTGGGATTTATTTTTCTTCCTTCAGCAAAACTTTTGATGTACACAATGTCTAATTTTTTTAAAGGTTCCAATAATCTATTTTGTCTTCTACAGTTTGTGTGTTTTTAAGTATGTGTGACAGTGTATTTATGCCATACATTAGAGACCCTAAGTTTGTTCTCTTTTTTCATTGATAAACTTTAGAGTTCTAGGTGTTATATTTAGGTCTTTAAAAGTGAAGAGGACTTAATGAAGATCAAAGAGCACAGTCTTCCGTATGGATTACAGCTCAATGTAAAGAAAACACAAATCCTCACCACTGGACCAAAAAACAGCATTCTTATCAATGGAGAAGAGATTGAAGTTGTCAAGGACTTCATTCTTATTGGATCAACTATCAATACTCGTGGAAGCAGCAGTCAAGAGATCAGACGACGTATTGCATTGGGCAAATCTGCTGCACAGGAACTTTTTAAAGTATTGAAGAGCAGAGATGTCAGCTTGAGGACTAAGGTACGCCTGACCCAAGCCATGGTATTTTCAATAACCTCATATGGATGTGAAAGCTGGACAGTGAATAAGGAAGATCGTAGAAGAATTGATGCCTTTGAGTTGTGGTGTTGGAGAATACTGAAAGTGCCATGGACTGCCAAAAGAACCAACAGATCTGTTTTGGAAGAAGTGCAACCAGAGTGAGTGCTCCTTGGAGGCCAAGATGGCTAGGCTTCGTCTCTCATACTTTGGACACATTGTCCGGAGAGAACAGTCGCTGGAGAAGGATGTCATGCTGGGTAAGGTGGAGGGTCAGAGAAAAAGAGGAAGACCCAAACGAGATGGATCAGCCAGGTGGCATCATTGATTGCGTCAAGTGTGGCGGCAGTACTGAGGTTGGCCCAGGATCGGACATTGTTTCGTTCTGCTGTGCATGGAGTCACTATGTGTCGGTTCCGACTCGATGGCACCTGACAACAACAACAATGCACCTTGAGTTTGTTTTTGTGTGTGGTGTGAAATATGGGTCTTGTTTTATAGTTCTGCAAATGGATTTCCAGTTTTGCCAGCACCATTTATTGAAAAGACTGTATCTTGCCCATTTAATGTGTTTTGACCCTCTATGAAAGATCGCCTAATTATATGTAGATGGATTTACTTCCGGGTTCTCAATTCTGTTCCATTAACCTTTGTATCTTTCACTGTACCAGTAACAGGCTATTTTGAACACTGTGGCTATGCAGTAGATTTTGAGGTCAGGGAATAGAGACTTCCAACTTTGTTCTTCTTCTTAAACAATGCTTTGCTTATCAGAGGTCTCTTTACTTTCCATATAATGTCAGTTTTTTCCATCTTTTTATTTAATGAAGTAGGAATCTTTATTGGGATTGCATTATATTTATAGATTGCTTTGGGTCATGTTGACGTTTTCACGACGTTAAGTCTTCCTATCCATATCCATGTTCCAATTACTAATGAATGTTTGCAGCTGTTTCTCCTCATTTTACGTTTTGCCCAGTAAGCAAATGAAGGTCCTGAAAGCTTTGCTCCATTCATGTTGTTATGGTCAACTCTACTTTGAGGAGGAAGCTATTTCCCTGTCATATTTTGAGTGCTTTCCAACCTGAGGAGCTCATCTTGGGATACTATAGCTGACAACATTTCACTACTACTCATAATTTTCCATCTTTTAACACTATGTTTGACAATGTTCCACTGCTATTCATAATGTTTCTATTGGCTAACCATTCAGATGTAGTCTGCCTTTCTTTCTTCCTAGACTTTCATAGTTTGGAAGTTCCATTGATACCTGTCCACCATGGATGACTCTGTTGATATTTAAAATACTGGTAACATAGCTTCCAGCATTAGAGCAACATGCAAGCCAACACAGTATGCTACAGTGACAACTGAGTGGTGGGATTTATTTGTATATAAATAAAATTATAATATAGTATGTGATCAATTTTCCCATCTCTTTAAAGAATGATGCTGAAATCTGGATTAAGATTGGATTGTATATAACTTCTTTTACATAGTGTTTATATTTTAACAATGTTACGTTTTCCTATCCATAAGCATTGTATATTATGCCATTTTGTAGGTCTCTTTTGTTTTCTTGTAGTAGTGTTTTGCAGTTTTCTTTTCATAGGTCTTTTTTTCTCTGGTTATATTTAGTCCTAAGTATTTCATATTTTGAGTAACCATTGTAAATGGCCACCATTTGTCTGTCAGTTTGTTGCACTGTGCTGACGCATGTGTTGCTGTGATGCCGGAAGCTATAACACTGGTATTTTGAATGCCAGCAGGGTCACTCATGGTGGACAGATTTAAACTGAGCTTTCAGACTAAGACAAACTCAAAAGAAGTAGAGGCAGACTGCTCTGAATGTTTACACACTGAAAACCTTATGAATAACAATGAAACACTATCAGTACCAGAATACTGAATATTAAAACATGATGTATAGCACCAAAGTATTGTCAGATACATTGCTGGAACATGAGTGCCTCAGGTTGAAAGGCACTCAAAATACAACTGAGAAAGAGATGTCTCCTCCAAGTCGAGTTAGCCATGATGACCCGAAGGGGGTAAACTCATTGGGACATTCATTTGATGATGGGGCACAAAGGAAAATGAGGAGAAGCAGCTGCAAAAGTCCATTAATAATTGATGATTAAATGTACAAAGTATGGATCGAAGAAAATTGTAAGGTGTCAAAAATGAAATTGAATGCATAAACAGTGATATCATAGGCATTAGCGAGCTACAATAGACTAGTATTTGCCATTTTGAATCTGACGAACACATAAGTTTACTATGCCAGGGAACAAAAACTAAAGAGGAATAGCATCACATTCATTATCAAAAAGAACATTTCAAGATCTATCTTGAAGTATAATGCTGTCTGTGATAGGATAATATCCATACGCCTACCAGGAAGACCTCTGCTTTCAGTCAAGATCCATCAGACATCAGCAATGATATCCCTCATTCCACGGCCTCTTCTGAATCCAGCTTGAACCTCTGGAAATTCTCTGTCAATGTATGATTGCAGCCATTTCTGTATTACTTTTAGTAAAGCTTTACTCGCATGGGATAGCAAAGATATTGTCTGATGATTTCCTCATTCTGTTGGGTCACCTCTCTTTGGAATGGGCACAAATACAGATCTCTTCCAATCAGTTGGCCAGATAATTGTTTTCCAAATTTCTTTGCATAAATGAGTGAGTGCCTCCAGTGCTGCTTCACTTTCTTGAATGATTTCAATTTTCATTCCATCAATTCCTGGTGCCTCGTTCTTTGCCAATTCCTTCAATGCACCCTGGACTTCTTCCTTCAGTATCATTGGCTCTTGGTCATATGCTACCTCTTGAAATGGTTGAACATCAAACATATCCTTTGGATCTTGGCTGAAAGCAGAGAATACCAGAAAGATGTTTACCTGTGCTTTATTGACTACACAAATGCTTTCAACTGTGTGGATAATGACAAACCATGGACAACATTGTGAAGTATGACTATTCTGGAACACTTAATTGTGCTCATGAAGAATCTGTACATGGACCAAGAAGCAGTTGTTTGAACAGACCATGGGAACACTGAATGTTTTAAAATTAAGAAAGGTGTGTGACAGGGTTGTATTCTTTCACCATACTTATTCAACCTGAATGCTGAGCAAATAATCCGAAAAGCTGGGTTATATGAAGAAAAACATGGCATTAAGATTGGAGGAAGACTCATTAAAAACCTGTGATATATGCAGAGGATACAACCTTGCTTGCTGAAAGTGAAGAGGACTTAAAATACTTACTGGATTCCATCTCAATGTAAAAAAAGCAAAAATCCTCACCACTGGACCAATAAACGATATTCTTACCAATGGAGAAAAGATTGAAGTTGTCAAGGACTTCATTCTTCTTGGATCAACCATCAACACTCATGGAAGCAGCAGTCAAGAAATCAAATGATGTATTGCATTAGGCAAATGTACTGCACAAGACCTTTTTAAAGTATAGACGAGTAAAGATATCAGCTTGAGGACTAAGGTGTGCCTGACCCAAGCCATGGTATTTTCAATAACCTCATATGCATGTGAAAGCTGGACAGTGAATAAGGAAGACCATAGAAGAAATAATGCTTTTGAGTTATGGTGTTGGAGGAGAATATTGAAAGTATCATGGGCTGCCAAAAGAATAAACAGATCTGTATTGTAAGAAGTACAGCCAGAGTGTTCCTTGGAGGCCAAGATGGCCAAACTTCATCTCTCATACTTTGGATATATTGTCAGGAGGGACCAGTCACTAGAGAAGGATATCATGTTTGTTAAGGTTTTGAGTCAGAGATAAAGCGGAAGACCCCCAGCGAGATGTATTGGCAAAGTGGCAGCATTAATGGGTTCAAGCATGGCAACAATTATGAGGTTGTCCCAGGACTGTGCAGTGCTGCGTTCTGTTGTGTATAGGGTCACTATTAATAAGTACTGACTCGATGACACCTTACAACAACAACCAAGAAGACCAGTTAATACCACTATTATTCAGATTTTTGCACCAACTAAAGCCAGTGTTAATGAAGTTGAAGAATTCCACCAACTTCTTAAGTCTGAAATTGATCAAACATGCAATTAATATGTAATGATAATTACTGATGATTAGAATGCAAAGGTAGGAAACAGAGAAGGATCAGTAGTTGCAAAGCATGGACTTTGTTTTTTTAATTGGGACTTGGGTGATGTATGTCTATCAGTTTTCCATTCAACATTCATATGCATTTTGTTTTATCTCAATGACTACAATCCCCGCAATGAAACATCTCTTATCTCATGGCATTCCTGTGTTTCCCGTTTCCATTCCTCTTTCTTTGCTAACCCTTCTGAACTTTGTGCTTGGGTAAATTCTGCCCTTTTGATCTCAATTGGTTGATTATTCAAGGTGTGTGTAACTCTCCAATGTTATTGCTCCCCCACGTTGTTGTTTTTGTTAAGTGACATGGAGTCTGTTCTGATTCACAATGACCCTGTGTAGGATTTCTCAGGAGCGGCTGCTGGGTTTGCACCACAACCTTGTGGTGACCCCATAGACCTGTCTATTTTTTGGCTGAGAATTGAACCATGGGGACAAGTTCATTTTCAGATCTGAAGGGTGACTAAGGGCCGTGGTCTCAGGTGTTCCACTAGTTTCTATACAACCAGCAAGGCTGTTTTGTTTTGTTGTTTTTTTTGTTTATGATTGTGAGTTTTGTTCCACATTTTTCACTCACTCTACCCAAGACCTCCTATTATGATCTCTTTCAGAGTAGTTGGTAGTGGTAGGAGGGCACCATCTAGTTCTTCTGGCCTTAGGGTTATGGAGATGTTTGCATCGTCCACTAGTCTACTGGACTAATTGTTTCCATGCATATGCAATTGTCTTCATTCTTATTTCTTCCAAACAAGGAGAGACCAATAGATATGGTTACAACATTTTCCTCTTCAATAACTGTAACACTGATCTTCTGTTTCTATGGCCATATTCAGATATCATCAATTCTTTCACATTCATTATGTTTAATACATTAATCATAGTCTTCCACATCTGAAACCTTACATTTGTATAAGAACTCTCTTCTGTAGGATCACATTAGAAATGAGTTTTACTAATATAAGATATAAAGATTATATTGAACTTTCACAACAATAAAAATTAAGAGCTACTCTGGAGACACTGTGAACATGAAGGGGTTGGTTTAACTCACATTTGTTACTCTACAGAGCAAATGTTGTTGTTGTTGTTAAATGCCATCAAGTCAGTTCCGACCCATAGCGACCCTGAACAGGGTTTCTGAGGCTGTAAATCTTTACAGGAGCAGAAAGCCTCATCTTTCTCCCACGGAGCAGCTGGTAGTTTCAAACTGCTGACCTTGTGGTTCGCAGCCCGATTCATAACCATATGTAGGCCAAAATAACTAACATTTGAAGTGGTTCTAAGAACTATCTGTAGTTTCAGGTATAAGATTAAATACTTGTTGTTAAGGGCCGTTGCATCCCTTCTGACCCATAGTGATATATAAACCAAGACAAGCACTTTCCAGAATTTCTTTTGTTATTTATTCCCAATGATTTTCCTCCTCTGTAATGTTAATCTAGGAGCTCTGGTAGCATAGTGGTTATGAATCGGGCTGCGAACCGCAAGGTCAGCAGTTCGAAACTACCAGCTGCTCCTCAGGAGAACGATGAGGCTTTCTGCTCCAGTAAAGATTTACAGTCTCAGAAACCCTGTTCAGGGTCGCTATGGGTCAGAACCTACTCGACAGCACATACCAACAACAACAATGTTAATCTATTCAGAAAATATTAAAAATAAAAGTTGGTGAAAACCTGACATATGAGTCTGATGACCAGTCATGTTCTAATCAACCCACTTCAATCTAACTAAAATCAATATTTTTCTAAGTCAAGATTCCATTAGGTATTCCATTAGGTATTAAGTCTCCCCTTTAAGAACTAATAGCTCATGCTACTGTGCATCAACTAAGCTTCTTCCAATATGCTTATGTAGCTACCATGAAATAAATAAGACCAGAATATTTATTTCAGCAACATACTGGCATCTTTTTTGGTGCCAACTAGGTAATTCATGTGATTATGTAATACAAGAAAGAAAAACTAAATTAGTGGGCTTCTGATAGGATTTGATTTTTTAAATTACCTCAACATTCAGTATCATGCTGAATACGGATAGAATAATTTCTATGTGAACAGTTATTAGGCTTACAGCAGCAACACTACACAGAAGACTGCTTGTTTTTCTGAAGAAAGGAATGGTTTATGAGGTTACTCCTATCTTCATCAGTAAGTATTTGAAGTTCTTTTCTCTTTCAGCAAGCAAGGTTGTACCATCTGCATATTGCATGTTGTTAGTGAGTCTTCTTTCAATCCTGATGCCACAGGTTTCTTCATATAATTCAGCTTCTAGAATTATTTGCTCAGTGTAGAGATTGAATAAGTGGGGTGAAAGAACACTAACCTGGTGCACACCTTTCCTAATTTTAAACAATTCAGTATTCTCTTGTTCAGTTCAAATAACTGCCTCTTGGTCTATATACAGGTTCCTCATGAGTACAATTAAGTGTTCTGGAATACTCATTCTCCACAGTGTTGTCTATAGCTTGTCATGGTCCACCCAGTAGAAGCCTTTGCATAGTTAATAAAGCACAAGTAAACATCTTTCTGGTATTCTCTGCTTTCAGCCAAGATCTGTCTGTCTGATGTCAGCAATTATATTCCTCATTCAACATACTTGTCTGAACCCATCTTGAACTTCTGGCTGTTTCATGTCAATGCACTGTTACAGTCATTTTGAATTGTCTTTAGCAAAGTCTTATTGCATGTGATATTATTAATTTCCACATTCCAATGATTTCTGCATTCTATTGGGTCACCTCTCTTTGGGCATTAACATATATATCTTCCAATCAGTTGGTCAGGTGGTTGTCTTCCAAATTTCTTGTCATAGATGAGTGAGTGCCTCCAGTGTCACATCAGGTTGTTGAAAGATTTCAATTAATATTCAATCATCTGGTAAACAAATAAGTAATTTCTATCCTGGTGTGGCACTGTAGGATTAGCACTGGACTGCAAATCACAGGGTCAGCAGTTCAAACCCACCAGCTGCTCCTTAGAAACACTATACAGGGTCGCTACGACTCAGAACCGACTCAACAGCATTTGTCAACAGCAACAATGGTGTTTAAGAGACTAGAAATGAAAACCTTTCCACATTTGCAACTGTAGAGCTGAAAGATTATTCTGTCTTTGTTGGAGATATGTTGGAAAAAAGCAACTGACACCAAAACAGAAACGTTGCAAGAAAAATGATTATATAAGACAAGGGCCACAAGTTATACATTCAAATCAGCTATATTACCTCTCATCAGTTCAAAAGTCTGCTTAACTTACAGCCTAGTATTTGTGAGTGTTGCTGTTGCTGTTAGAGGCTGGCGAGTTGACTCCACCTCATAATGACCCTATTTATAAGTGCAGAATATCAAAACAAATTAGTTTCATATTCAATCCATATTCTGAAAGCCTGTGCTTTTGAATTATAAAATGAAGGTAATGATATCTAGTTCATAAACCCAGCCAAACCCACTTTCACCCAGTCAATTCTAGCTCATTGCAACCCTAGATGGGATTTCTGAGGCTATCAATGATTAGAGAAGCAGACAGCCTCATCCTTCTCCCTTGGAGCAACTGGTGGGTTTGAATCAACACCTTTGAAGTTAGAAGTCCAATGCTTATCCTGCAGTGCCACCAGAGATTCTTACTTATATTCTAGAGTCACTATTAAGGTTACTTTAGATAATATATGAAAAAAGCACTGCACATAATGGGTGATCAATAAAGAGTATATATTATCATAATTTCTGTGCTTTTTTCCATAAATGAAATGTCATCCATTAAATATATTTATTGTTTAAATGAGATGATTCTGTAAAATGTTAAAGTAATCCCTAGGAAATCTGAATATGATTAAAGTGAAGTAGAAAAAGAATCCAATAAACATTGTTTGGTACAATCCAAAAGTTAGAGAAAAAAAGTCAGTCCTAACTCATGGCAAACCCATACACAGTGGGATGATATTCATTCAGCCTGATCCCCATGACCAGCAGTAGATAATATCACTATGATCCATTGGGTTTTCATTGGCTGGCATCTGGAACTAGATTGCCTAGACTTTCTTCCTAGTTGCTTTTAATCTAGAAGCTCCACTAAAACCTATTCGGCATCATAGAAACACACAAGGCCCCTGGACAGATGAATGGTTATGCATGTGGTGCTGAGCACAGTAATAAAACCTGAGTCTTCTACAAAGAAGGGAAGACTTCTACCACTGAACAGTCAATGCCTCAGCTTAGACTCTGTTGTTGTTTTTGTTAAGTGCCATTGATTCAGTTCCGGCCTATAGCAAACCTGTATACGGTTTCCAAGGAGTGGCTGGTGAGATTGAACTGCTGACATTGAACTTCAAACTATTTTTACAGACTAGTGCATTAGCCCGCAACACCACACCAGGACTCCATCTTAGAGTTGTTGTTGTTAAGTGCCGTTGAGTCGGACTTACAGGGACCTATATCTCATTGGAGTCCTGGTGTGGCACTGTAGGTTAATGCACTGGCCTGCAAAGTCGATTTGAACTGCAAAGTCAGTAGTTGAAGTTCACCAGCAAAACCTCAGAAACCCTACACAGGGTCACTATGGGATGGAACTGATTCAAAGGTACTTAACAACAATAACAACAACATACCTCATTAGGAGACTGGAAAGTAAAACTGAAGTAAGTCATTTGAGAGGTCATTTTAGCTATGTCTATGACTCAAGCGTGGCAACAGTAGTGAGGTTGGCCCAAGATCAGGCAATGTTTCGTTCTGCTGTGCATAAGATCACTATGGGTTGGGACCGACTCGATGGCACCTAACAACAACAATATGGAGTTCTGGTAGCGTAGTGGTTACGAATTGGGCTGCGAACCTTAAGGTTAGCAGTTCGAAACTACCAGCTGCTCCAAGGGAAAAAGATGAGACTTTCTTCTACCATAAAGATTTATAGTCTCGGAAACCCTGTACAGGGTCGCTATGAGTCAGAACCGACTCCACGGCACATAAGCCCACCACCATGGAGTCCTGGTGTGGTGCTGTGGGTTAATGCGCTGGACTGCAAAGTTGGTTTGCAACTCACCAGGTGCTCCTAGAAAACCCTATGCAGGGTTGCTATGGGTCCAAACTGACTCGATAGCACTTTAACAACATGCACACCAAATTGGAGTCCTGGTGTGGCACTGTGGGTTAATGCGCCAGACTGCAAAGCCATTTGAACTGCAAAGTCAGTGATTCAAGCTCACCAGCTGCTGCTTGGAAACCCTATACAGGGTCGCTATGGGTCAGAACCCCTAGACGGCACTTCACAACAACAAACGCACACCAAGAAGTCCTAGTGTGGCACTGTAAAATAAGCACTGGAATGCTAATTGCAAGGTCAACAGTTTAGCAGCTGCTATGTATCGGAATTGACTCTATAGTACTTAACAACAAAAATACACCATGCAAAATTAAAGATTAACAAGAAACATTTGGGTAATTCAGGTCACTAGAAATCAACTCTCTTTTTTAAAATATCCAGGTATTTCAGGAAGACTGTTTACAGTGCTCGATTATTCAGTAATTGCTTCAATTCCACAGTTCATGTGCTGCATAGAGGTATAAACTATTTCTTTGAGATTCCACAAAAAGCCAAATGACTGCTTAGTTGTACTGTAGTCATGAAAAAAGCAATTTAAAAAGCAATCAAGCCGTTTGGTTAAAGGCAGATCAGAAGAGTACAAATCTAAGGTTATAGCACACTTTTATGAGTCATCTAGGGCTCAAGGGGTATTACAGTTTTAGGATCAACCTAAAGAAACACATCCCAAAACTTTATAGCTTCTGAGTAGTTACGGAAATACAGCTTCTCTCTCGGTTCCTCTGGCCAGGCACCATTTGGGCTATTTGTCAGGGGGGAAGCAGAAGAAATGGGCAAACTCCCAAAGCCTTCCACATCAAAGTCTGTTTTATTGAAGGTCCATTTCCCTTTATTAGCCTGTACTCCTAGGCTGTAGCAAAACAAACTGAAGAACTGAGATTACTATTCAACTAGTTCAGGTCCCAAACTTCCGCTTCCATCAAAAATGTCTAAGTACTTTACAGCCTGAGTTATCTAGATAATATCACAATTCTTTATTGCACTTCACTTTCCACATTTAAATAGACAGACTTATGTTAACTAAGGGATTCATTTGGGAATGTGATTTATAGTTTTTCCTATGCTTGATAAGACTAAAACAGAAGATTATAATGTTTCTTAATTTCATTGTCATGCCAAACTGACTTGCATTTCTGATTAATTAAAAATGAAGCTTAATTTTCTAAATTCATGAAAATTAAGCTATGCTTGTTTGTACAATTCTTGAAGTTGTGTGTGAATCTACATTACTTTTCAAAGCAGAATTATGAGCAGATCAAAGGCTCAAAGTAAACTTTTCTAAAACTATATTTTCTGTATTACCCTTTGATATTATTTGATATTATTCCTGTTGTCAGTCTCTTGATTCAGATTCTTATATTTTCATGTAATGACTGTTATGATAGATTTTGAACTGGTTCTAATGCCACGAATGGTGCTACAGGAAAAACACAAGGTCGATTTGAACCAAAAAGTAGTGGTTCTAATCCACCAGTTGTTTCTCAGAAAACCTAGACAGGGACGGTCTTTATGAGTCAGAACTGACTCAACAGCACTTAACAACAAAAACAACAATGTCTCTAAGTAGTCCTGGTGTATGGTACTGCAAGATAATACAGCGGACTGCAAGGTCAGTTTGAACCTCAAGTTCAGCAGTTCAAACTGACCAGCCACTCCTTGGAAACCCTATAAGGGTTGTTATAAGTTAGGACCGACTCAACGGCACTTAACAACAACAAGGAGTCAGAACCGACTCAACAGCGCTTAACAACAACAAATGTCTCTAAGGGAGTCCTCATGTGGTGCTGCCATGTAATACAGTAAACCACAAGGTCTGTTTGAACAGCAAGGTTGATGGTTCAAGTCCACCAACTGCTCCTAGGAAACACTATCTACAGTAGCTATGAGTCGGACCCGACTCAGTGGCACTTAACAAAAATGTCTCTAAGAGCCCTGGTATGGTGATACAGTATAAACACTGGACTGGTAACCACAAGGAGAGTGGTTCAAACCCACCACCCACTCTCAGAAACTCTATACAGCATATCTATGAGTCAGAACCAACTTGACAGAGCACAGCATTGACAACAATGTGTCGATTATTGGTTGTGCTCTGAGGGAGATTTTGGTTGTGCTCTGAGGGAAAAAGATGAGGCTTTCTGCTCCTGTAAAGATTCTACAGCCTTGGAAACCCTATACAGGGTCTCTATGAGTCAGAACCAAATCAATGGTAGTGGATTTGGTTTGAATGTCTCTAAGCTCACTTATCCAATCTAACTTACATACTTTCTCTGTATTTCCCAGTGCAAGTTTCAGTAGGACATTCTCTAAAGTGTTTCAATGACATTTGAAAAACCCATTGCTTTTAAGATAAAATCACATTTACCACTTATGGAACCCTCTCATAGCCGGACCTCTGACCATGTTCTCAAATTTGTTTCTCACCCTTGCTCAAGGATGTATACTCCTGTGGAGATTTACAGTCTTGGACACCCTGTGTAGGGTCTCTATGAGTCAGAATTGACTTGAGGGCAGTGGGGTTTACTTTCTCATTAATGCATTTTCTCAAGTATGACATGCCTTTCCCACTACTGTACTTCTGCTGATGTTGCCTCCTGCACAATGGCTACAGCTGAATACCTAACCATTTTTAGTAGTATGCCCAAGCAGCACAGCAATCTTAAATGCTGCATAAATAGAATGGCCATTTAATTTTTCTTCCAAACTGGAATACTATTGAGAATGAAGAAGGTATTGTCTTAACAGTTATCTCATAACCATGAGAATAAACCAGGACTGTCCCAAACCAACCAGGATCTATGCTCAATCTATCCATGAAGGTCTTCCTAGTGAGTATAATTGGATATGATTCTTTCCACTTCAGCATTTATACTTTTCATAGGCCACTGCACACAGTAATGTGTTCACCTATTTGTTGCATACTTATTACTGCACCATACCTTCCTTGGTAGCGTAGTGGTTATGAATCGGGCTGCAAACCACAAGGTCAGCAGTTCGAAACTACCAGCTGTTCCGCGGGAGAAAGATTAAGCTTTTTGCTTCCGTAAAGATTTACAGCCTCGGAAATCCTGTACAGGGTCGCTATGAGTCGGAACCGACTCCATGGCACATAACAGCAACAACAACAACATACCTTCCTTAAGGATAACCCACTGTCCTAGACTGAATTCTGGTTAGTACTGGACCTGTATAGGGTTTTCAGGGCTGTAAAGCCTCATCTTTCTCTTGCAGAGTCACTCACTGGTTAGCCAGCCATACAGTGCTAACCCTACCACACCACTGGGGTCTTTTGTCCTTAAGGATATCAATTACATTTTACTCACCTTTTTTTTTTCTTTTATTGTGAATTGGGTGAAGGTTTACCAAGCAGATCAGCAGTTTTACAGTCAATAAATGATGCACATTTAATTTCATCTCATTGATTGCACTTTTAGATGAGGATCTGGAATGAGAGATATCATTGTTAATATCAGATGGATCTTGGCTAAAAGCAAAGAATACCAGAAAGATATTTACCTGTGTTTTATTGACTCACAAAGGCTTTCAATTGTATGAATCATGACAAACCATATACAGCATTATGGAGAATGAGTATTTTGGAGCACTTAATCATGTTCATGAGGAATCTGTGCATAGATCAAGAGGCAGTTGTTCGAATAGAGCAAGGGAACATGGGATGCCTTGAAATTAGGAAAGGTATGTGCCAGGGTTGTATTCTTTCATCATACCAATTCAATTTGTATGCTGAACAAATAATCTGAAAATCTGGATTATATAAAGAAGATAATGGCATCAGGATTTGAGACAGACTCATTAACGATCTGTGATATGCAGATGATACAACCTTCCTTGCAGAATGAGAAGAGGATTTAAAATACTTACTGATGATGATCAAAGATCATGGCCTTAGGTATGGGCTACACCTCAATGTAAAGAAAGCAAAAATCCTTACCACTATAATAAATAACTTCAAGATAAATGGAGAAAAGATCAAAGTAGTCTACGACTTCATTTTACTCAGATCATCAACACTCAAGGAAGCAGCAGTCAAGAAGTCAAAGGATGTATTGCATTGGGCAAGTCTGCTGCATGAGATCTCTTTAAAGTGTTCAAGAGCAAAGACGTCAGTCTGAGGACTAAGGTGCACCTGACCCAAGCCATGGTGTTTTCATTAACCTGGTATGCATGTAAAAGTTGGACAATGAATAAAGAAGACTGTAGAAGAATTGATGCATTTGAGCTATGGTGTTGGAGGAGAATATTAAAAGTTTCGTGGATCTCCAAAAGAACAAACAAATCAGTGATGGAAGAAGTACAACCAGAATGCTTCTTAGAAGCCAGGATGGTCAGACTTCGTCTCTCAAATTTCAGATATATTAAAGGAGGGACCAATCCCTGGAGAGAGATATCATGCTTGATAAAGTGGAGGGTCAGCAAAAAAGAGGGATCTCCCAATGAGATGGATTGGCACAGTGGCAGCAGTAATGGACTCAACATGGCAACTATTGTGGGGTTGACACAAGACGGGCAGTATTTGTTTGAAACACGGGCAGTGTTTTGTTCTGTTGTGCATAATGCCACTATGACTTGGTACCAACTCTATGGCATCTAACAACAACCACATAGAAATTTTTATAACTGTTCCCTACATGCTCCTTTGTAGTCTTTACTGGCACATTTCTTCACATATTAAAAGCATTTATTAAATACTTATTAATTTAAATTGATAAATGTGCTGTTGCCTATGGCAATGTGCAGAAACAAGCTACCTTTTAAATTATAGAATTTGTAAATCGTGCTCAGAGATAAATAAACTAACTCATAATGGAGGATGAATAGACACCTAAGCTTTAATTTTTTTCCAAAGTAAAATCACTTCTGACAAAATTATCTCCTGAAAATCTTTGGCTTATTTTTAAATGAAGTTATATATCCCCTTATTTTGAGAAATATTATTTCATCTTATTAAATTATTTATGGACCAAACTATTAAGGAAACTCAAACAGTAGCTAAATTATTTTATTTCAAATGGAAATTAGGTTCAAGGGATATTTCAAAAAGGAATTTTATTAACTGACGATTTGGAGATGTTCTCTTCAGCAAACAGATTGTAATTGATCATTAGCAAATTTTTACAAGCATGTTTTTTCTTAAAAACTTACAAGTTTCTCAAAGAATATGAACAAATTATTGCCTGCTAATATCTTTCACACAAAATACTTTGTAAATAGAGTATAATGGGAATGTTGCTTCTTTTACCTTTGTACCAAGTGTCTGTTAGTCTAGACCTTTGGTGAGGAACTATGAAAGCAAACCAACCTTAGACAATAGTCTTATTTGGTTATGCCTTCTATATGAAAATTATCTATTGTTAATAGTTAACTCTGATGTCAATTTGACCAGCAATTCAAACTCAAAGAAGCCATAGTTCTGGTGACTTAAATCTCAACTTTTCCAGTAAGCATGCCTTCCTTGCCCCAAACCAAAGATGAAAAGGCAGCAAGTGACAGGGAGGCTGGGCTCATGGAAACAGGGAAGCCAGGGAAGGAATAGAGTACTGACACATTGCAGGGATGGCAATTACTGATACTGTAGAATATGTGAATGAACTATTCATTGGGAAAGCTCATTTGCAGTATAAACTAATGACATGTTTTAAATAAATTAATGATAGTTATTATAATCGCTGAGCACTATTTAACCATCAAAACAAAAGGAAAAATATATTATCTAGCATGGAAAATAAGAAAAGAGAATAATGAAATAAAAATATATCATTAAAAAAAAAAAAAAGGTTTCCTAGGAAAGAGAGACAATCCCACTGCTCACCATCTGCTCGTTCTCCAAGTCTTGAAGATCTCACATGTTGTTCTGAAGTTGTTGTTGCTGTTGTTAAGAGTAGTTGAGTC
>NW_006408535.1:6979208-7015043 GCF_000296735.1 Chrysochloris asiatica | reverse complement strand
TCAAGCTCACCAATTGCTCCTCGGAATCCCTATACAGGGTCGCTGTGGGTCAGAATCGACTCAACGGCACTTAACAACAGCAACAAAGGGGCTTGGATAGAGAAAGGACATCACGTTTACTCATAGTGATAGGTGGAGTTTTCCAGAAAGTGGACCATTTAAGAGGGGCCACGCTGATTGGGTGCATGTGAAGTATTTCTTCAATCTGGATTCAAATATACAATAAGATAGGATTTTAAAACATATATAAATAAATTAAAACTAAGATAAACTAGAGTAGTGTATCAAGGTAAAGTTAAGATTCAAATTAGACACAGAAACACAAACTATAAGATCCTTTATATCTCCAGATGGAGATCACATGCAAATTTGACTCTGAACTTTCTAGTGGCCAAAATAAAGAGGGAAATACAAATGGTAAGAAAAACTATATCCTTTTACCATACTTGTTCAATCTGTATGCTGAGTAAATAATCCAAGAAACTTGATTACATGAAGAAAGTGGCATCAGGATTGGAGGAATGCTTCAATGAACAATCTGTGATATGCAAATGACACACCTTGCTTGCTAGAAGCAAAGAGGATTTAAAATACTTATTGATGAAGATCAAAGACTACAGCCTTCAGTATGGATTACATCTCAAAATGTAAAGAAAATAAAAGCCCTCACCACTGGGCCAATAAATAACATAAAAATAAACAGTGAAAAGACTGAAGTTGAGAGACTATGATATGGGGAGATGGAACAGCTGGGGAATCTAGATCCAGAATGGGAGAGGGGCTATGTTCCAATGACCGTAGCAGGCTTGCAGGGTATACCCTTTAGTTGGTTGATGATGCATGGAGGGGATTGTAACCATGGCAATGAAATAATATATGATAAGATGAATGTAAAGCTAATGATCTCCCATGTAAACTATCACATAATTCACAATAAAACACTTTTAATAAAATAAATACAAAACAAAAAGATTGAAGTTGTCAGACTTCATTTCACTTGGATTCTTAATCAATGCTCATAGAAGTAACAGTCAAGAAATCGAAGGATGTATTTCAAGGTTGACAGTTCAAACCCACCAACCACTCCTTGGAAGCCCTATACTAGTCCACTATGACCCAGAATGACTTAATGTCATAACAACAACAATAATTGCATTAAGCAAATCTGCTACAAAAGATCTCTTTAAAGTGCTAAAGAGCAAAGATATAGGTTTCAGGATTAAGGTGTGCCTGACTCAAGTCATGGTATTTTCAATTACCTCATGCATGCAAAAGCTGGACAGTGAATAAGGAAGACTATAGAAGAATCGATGCATTTGAATTATGGTGTTAGAGAAGAATATTGAAAGCAAACAAAACTGTGTTGAAGAAGTACAGCCAGAATGTTACTTAGATGTGAGGTTGGAGAGAATTTGTTTCTCATTTTTTGGACATGTTGTTAGGAGGGACCAGTCCCTGGAGAAGAGCATCATGTTTGGAAAAGTAAAGGATCAGCAACAGTGGGCTCAAACCATTGTGAGAGTGGTGCTGAACAGGGCAGTATTTCTTTCTGTTGTGCAAAGGGTCACTTTGAGTTAGAACTGACTCCAAGGCACCTAACAATATCTAAGAAATAAATCTTATCAAGGGAATTCTATGGGCTCTGCTAGACTTCATTCTTTTCCCTCGGCTTCTAGTTGTTGTTGTTGTTCTTAAGTGCCGTCGAGTCGGTTCCGACCCATAGCGACCCTGTACAGGGTTTTCGAGGGTGTAAATCTTTACGGGAGGAGAAAGCCTCATCTTTCTCCCGCGGAGTGGCTGGTAGTTTCGAACCGCAGACCTTAAGGTTTGCTGCCTAATTCGTAACCACTACGCTACCAGAGTTAGTTTTAATAATATAATTGTTTGTTGTTAAGTACCATCCAGTCAATTCCAACTCATAGTGACCCTGTCTAGGGTTTCCAAGGAGCAGCTGGTGAGCTTGAACCACCAACCTTGTAGTTCAAACTGACTTTACACATTAACCCACAATACCACACCAGGACTCCAATAATATAATTTGTTGTTAGTGCTAAGTGCCATAGCGTTGGTTCTGACCCATAGCAACCCTGATAGAATCTGGATTACACAAATCTGCTGCACAAGACCTTTTTAAAGTGTTGAAGAGCAAGGATGTCAGCTTGAGGACTAAGGTGTGCCTGACCCAAGCCATGGTATTTTCAATAACCTCCTATGCATGTGAAAGCGGGACAGTGACTAAGGAAGACCATGGAAAAATTGATGCTTTTGAATTATGGTGTTGGAGGAGAATATTGAAAGTGCCATGGACTGCCAAAGAACCAAAAGTGCAACCAGAGTGCTCCTTGGAGGCCAAGTTGGCCAAACTTTGTCTCTCATACTTTGGACATACTGCCAGGAGGGACTAGTGTCTGGAGAAGGATATCATGTTTGGTAAGGTGGAGGGTCAGAGAAAAAGAGGAAGACCCCCAGCGAGGTGAATTGGCCAAGTGGCAGCATCGATTAACTCAAGCGTGGAAATAGTAGTGAGGTTGGCCCAGGATTGGGCAGTGTTTCATTCTGCTGTGCATAAGGTTGCTATGGGTTGGTACTGACTTGATGGCACCTAACAACAACAACAACAACAACTGATGACCTTGAACCACCAGCCTTACTGTTCAAACCAATTTTGCAGTCCAACACCATGAAATCCACCTTTCAAAACCCAAGCTAGGACCTGGACATTAATCTACACCAAATTTATGGTCCCACCCCATCTCAATCCCAAACTAATTGTACCCAAGAAAACCACCATCTAGAATTGTATGTTCCTCGTTTCCTTGATTCATTTTTTAAAATTATGTGCACTACATTTAGATGTATTGCTAAAATTTTGTTTTCTCTGATTTTAGTTGTCTTCAATTTTATAAAAATTGTTATCATTTATATATTTTATCTCACTTAAGATCATATTGCTAAGATTTATCCATATTGTTGTGTGTTGCTGTAATTAATTTGTTTTAATTTCTTGGTTAATGCTGTAAACTGCGATGTCGGTTTGGGCCATTAAGGCTGGCAGTTCTAGCTCACCAGCTGCTCCTTGGAAACCGTGTACAGGGTCGCTATGAGTTGGATCCTGACTCGATTGCAGTTAGAAACAAAAAAACAAATTTCTTGATAACATTTGTTCATTTACTTTCTTATTGATGGGTGTTTTAATTATTTTGAGGTTTTTTAACTGTGAACAGTGCTATTGTAAATACAGTTGAAAATCATGTATGAATGTCACTGATTATATACCTTATATCTAATAATGAAATTGCTAAGTCATCAAACATGGCTCTTATTTAACAGTATTTCCTTAAGAAATACATTGTTGTTAGGTATCATTGAGTCATTTCCAACTGATAAAAGTTCTATATACAACAGGAAAAAAAAATGTTGCCCAGTTCTGCACCATCCTCACAATTATTGACATATTTGAGTTCATTGTAGCCACTGTGTCAATTTATCTCTTGAGGGTCTTCCTCTTTTTCACTGAACCTGAACTTTAACGAGCAGGATGTCCTTCTCCAGGAACTGGTCTCTCCTGATAATATGTCCAAAGTACATGGGGCAACGTCTTCACCATCCTTGTTTCAAAGGAATATCTGATTGTCCTTTTTCCCAGACAGATTTGTTCATTCTTCTGGAAATCCATGGTATATTCAGTATTTTTCACCAACACAATTGTTCAAATTCATCAATTTGTTTTCTACTGTCCTTATTCATTATCCAGCTTTTGTATGCTTATGTTGTTATTGTTAAATATCACTGAGTTGAGTCCAACTCATAGCTACCCTGTATAGGGTTGCCGAGCAGCTGGTGAGTTTGAACCACTGACCCACCCCAACCTTGTAGTCTTGTGCTTACCTACAATGCCACACCAGGACTCCATAAGCTTATGAGGTGATTGCAAATACCATGACTTGGGTCAAGCACACCTTAATCTTCAAAGTGACGTCTTTGCTTTTTAATGCTTTAAAGAAGTTTTTGCAATAGATTTGCCCAATGCAATATGTCATTTGATTTCTTGACTGCTGCTTCCATGGGCATTAGTTATGGATCCAAGTAAAATTAAATTCTTGACAACTTCAGTCTTTCCTCCATTTATCCTGTTTTGATTCTGTTTTGAGAATTTCTGCCTTCTTTATGTTGATGCATAATCCATCCTAAAGTCTTCAGTCTTTGATCTTCATCTTTAAATTCTTCTAACCCTCTTCACTTCCAGCAAGCAAAGTTGTGTCATCTGCATATCACAGGTTGTTAACGAGTCTTCCTCAATTCCTGATGCCACCTAATAAATATGGTCACTTATATAGAGTCACTCATATATATAAGGAGCTCTGGTAGCGTAGTGGTTACGAATCGGGCTGCGAATCTCAGGGACAGCAGTTCGAAACTACCAGCTGTTCTTCAGAAGAAAGATGAGGCTTTCTGCTCCCGTAAAGATTTACAGCCTCAGAAACCCTTTACAGGGTGGCTATGAGTCGGAACCGACTCCACAGCACATAACAATAACAACAACACATAAAATAGAATTTCACAAGATGCATAAAGAGCAAAAAAAAACAAAAACAAAAAAAATCCCCTTATAGCCATTCAGTACTCTGAAAATGATGTGATCCAGAAGTGACATATATCTAGAGGAATAGATGGATGGTTGGCTTGTCCTTTCATATGTATCATTCCTTCACAGAAGTTTTAGAAAGAATTGAGCAACAGGAAGCTCAAGGTTAACATTTTTGCAGGAAATCTAAAGTGCAAATTGACTGTATGGTTAATAAAGAATAGAAAAAAAAAAGCTATTAGCATTTATTCCTACACAACAATGCTGCAGGTAGTTAGCCTTTGTTCATTGAAGGCCCTCTCTTTCAATGCCCTTTAAATGTTCTTAATTATATCAACTAGAAAAGCTCCATTAGATGCTAAAGTATCTTTCACACATCCTCAGCACACTTAACTATAATTGTAAACCAAGTACGTCTTCCCTGAGCTAGAGCAATTAGCTAAAGACAAGGAAGAATGTACATAAATGCTAAATGCTTAGTGATGAAAAAGAGTAAGATGATCTAAGGAAATGAATGAAGTTTCTGAGGTTGGGTAGACTTGGAACCAGAGAGGTTAAAAAAAAAAAAAAAAAAAAATCAAGAAGAAGTCAGACCAAGGAGGACCTTGTAAAAGATACTAAACAATGCTTCCTTGATGTAAAGAGATGGAGCGCTGACCACAAACTAAACCTCACTTTGTGTTAACTGTGCCCTTCTGATTAGAATTAAGTCATTCCCCCATGTGGCCTTGACTTCTTTCACAAAGACTTGATACTATTTGCAACGATATTATCTCTACTCACTCCTAGTAAATACTTCTGATTAGGTTCTACCCTGGCCCCCTCTTTTCGTAGCTTACCTGTCTCAGCAAATTGGAACCAGTAAAGCTACCACCAGTTACCAGAAGATATCTGAACTTTTACCAAAACATGCAATGAATATTTGTTACTGAAAATGCAGCATCCAGAGCTTACTATACATGATGGCTAGGCTATGGAGCACCGTTGTTTTGGTCAAGTGTAGTTTAGCTGTTACTGTGGTGGTATTTATATATGTGATTAACATTTACAATCAGTTAACTTTAAATAAAGGAGATTACCCACATTAATGTGGGTGAGCCTTATTCTGTCAGTTGTAGGCCTTAAAAAGAAAAAGAGAGGTTTCCTGGAGAAAAAGAGTTCTGTCTCAAGAAATAGATATTCTGCCAAAGTTTCCCATCTGCCTGAAAGATTTTGAACTTGCCGTCCCATCCCTAGACAGTAACTTAAATCAATTCCTTCACTCCATCTCAATCTCTCTCTCTCCCTTTCTCCCTTTGTATGTGTGTGTATCTATCTACCCATTCATCCATCTACTGGTTCTATTTCTCTGAAAAAATCCTGAATAATACATTGTATCCCTCTTGCTTCTTCTTTTTAAAAGTCTTCAGTGGGAATGACTTGGTCTTTATGAGACTCTTGGAGGAATATGAAGTTATCTCCTGGAGAAGTATGCAGTTTGCATTTAAGTACCAGAAGTATTCCTTGGCTTTTCACATGTTGTATATATACAGCTTACTTTGAGCTGGAGGGATAAACAAATTGGGAAATCTATTCTATTTCCATATTCAGACCCAGCCACAAACAAAACAAACAAAAAGAGACTATAAAATAAAAATTAGCTGTCATCTCCTCCTTCCCAAACTTCACATACACTAAATATCAGTGGATAAAAGGCAAAGGTGAAGTTCAGCCAAAGTACAATGAATTCAAGGCTCTCAACATTGTAGGGAAAGAGTTCCGGAGTTATAGTGAAAAATTGAAAAATGAGGCAATTTTCCATGTATTCTTGGTTATGATTCCATAAAGTGGCTTTATTATTGACTAGAAGCATTTTAAATCCCTAAATAACTAATAATATGTCTGCACAAAAGGCAAATCTGATTCTTACATGGGTCTTTTATATTACCCACAACATCCTTACCCTCTATTTTTTTGGCTAATGGAGACCGATCTATTTTTTTTATCGTATTGTATCTCTATCTCTAGAGAGTATTTAAATTTTTTAAATTTAATTTTTTTAAATATTTAAAATCTAAACTTTAAACTTAAGTCTATTAAGGAAAATAGACTTAAGTTTAAAGTTTAGATTTTAAAATGTCAACAATGCAAATAACTCTTTGTAGATTATTAGTACTTGTCCTAGCTATGAAAGATTTCCTACAGTGCATAGCAAATATCAGCTATGGTGCCAGTGAAAACAAGCAATGGCCATACTATCTATTGAGGGCATATAAAAAAGCATGATATCACCAGAGGAAATTAGATAACAACCTGAGTAATAAGAAAACATTCAAATCTCTGAGACACATTTCTATGTCCTTTATGTTTAACCAAGAAGTTGTATTTATGAAAAGCTGAAGACGAAAAGAGTAAATTATAAATTGAATAATTATCTGCATAACTCAGGACCTAAAATTTATGTTTGCCTGCAATGTAAATAAACAGAAAGAATTTTTTTACAGTAGATTTAATATTAATATGTTTGATATAATAAGATGACGTATGCATTTCCTTAATTGGTAGTATGAGGAAAAGAAGCGTGTCTTACTATACCACCCTCAACTGTCTTAATTTTGTTTGCAAGTCTTCAGTTCCCCTCACCTCACCTGCAATTTCTCCCAAATCCTTGTCTCTTTTTCCCCCTTGTCCATGGAAAAATTCCATTATCGTTTAATTCAATTTTTCCATGAACTTTTTGAAGCCGTCTCATATTTGTATTTATGATAAAGGATAGGATAGGAGCCCTATGCTGAACATTAAGACATACCGAGGCCAGCCCTGTTCTGCCTCACTTACCCCCTGGGCTATTTAGCAACATCAAAGTTACACTAAATGACATTTATATAAGCAGCAGCAGTATGTTTAAGGAGAATGAAAAGCAACTTCCCAGGAAAAGTTTGTGCTGTAGGAGGGAGGACTAAAGCTGAAGAGGGTAATAAGTGGAGAGCCAGAGTAGAGATTAAAACTCAGAGGTTAGAGATGGGTCCCTCAAGGGTAACCTGGAAACTACAACGATAGCAGAAAACCATACTGTGCAGCCTCTTTGAAAGGTCAAGGAGAAAACTGAGTTTGTTAACTGAACATAAATTGATCACAAAATTTCATCCTTATGGGTACACATGCACACACACATATACAGAACATTTGGTAGTTACTGCAGATGTTTTTTGTTCCCCAGATTGAAAGAAAATGTAAAAGGATTATGCTTTGAGTTCCTCAAGGATGCCAAAACTGCCATTTTGATATGAATCGAAGAGCACAGAATTATTCAGCAAAGAGTTAGAGAAATGGAAACGCTGCCTCTAAAAGTTTATAGATCTAGATGGAAAATATGCAGCTAAGCAATACCTTCACATCTTCATATGTAAAATAAAATTTCTGTAATTTTGTAGCAATACTTGTTTACTATCCTCATATAATCAAAAACATATTACACAAAACTACAACACCGCTATAAGAAAAAGACAAACAACCCAATTCAAAAATGAACACAGGACGTGAACGAACAGACACTGCACGGAGGAAGATGCTCAGGCAGCCAACAAACGTATGAAGGTATGTTCATGATCATTAACGATTAGAGAGATGCAAAGCAAAACAACAGTGAGGTCTCTCACAGCAACATTAACAGCGAAGTGCAAAAAAAAACAACCAGAAAACAGCAAATGTTGATAGGGGTGTAGAGAGACTTGGATGCTCCTACATTGCTGGTGGAAATGTAAATTGGTTCAACCACTCTAGGGAACAAGTATGGCAATTCCTCAGAAAGTTGGAAATAGAAATACCATATGACCCAGCAATTCCTTTCTTTAGTATATTGTTGTTGCTGTTGTTGTTGTTGTTGTCAAGTGCTGTCAAGTCTGTTCTGACCCTGTATAGGGTTTCCAAGTAGCAACTGGTGAGTTTGAACCACCAACTTTGCAGTTCAAATAAATCAACAAAACATGAGTAGATATATGCACACCAAAGTACATTACAGCACTATTCACAGCAGCAAAAAGATGGAAACAGGGTAAGTGCCCAACAATGGAAGAATGAATAAACAAACTTTGATCCATATACACTATGGAATACTATGCAATGCTGAAGAATAGCAATGAGTTTGCAAAACACCTCATAACATGGATGAACCTGGTGGATATTATGCTGAGGGAAATTAGTCAATCACAAAAGGACAAATATCGTATGAGATCATTATTGTAAGAGCTTAAGAAAAGGTTTTCGGACTAAAGAAACATTCTTTGATGCTTACCATGGGAGCGGGGGATATAGGAGTTAAAAAGAAAAGAAAAAAGAGAATGTATTACATTATATATAGATCTACAATTATATGGAGACCTTGTGTGACACTATAGGATAAGCACTGGATTGCCAACCTCAAGGTTGGTGGGTCAAACCCATCAGCCACTACTTGAAAACCCTATATAGAGTTGCTATAAGTAGGAATCAATTCAACAGCACTTAACAACATAATTATATAGATCTTTTAATTTAAGGGATTATATTTTTTTCAGTGTAGAGGTTTTAGTAGATGATTTTAAATTTTGGGCCATATAGTCACACTGTAGGATTAGTATTGGACTGCTAACCACAAGGTCAGCGGTTCAAACCCATCCGATGCTCTGTGGGAGAAAGCTGAGTCTTTCTGCTCTGATAAAGATTTACAACCTCAGAAATCCTATACAGGTTCACTGTGAGTCAGAATCAACTCGATGGCACTTACAAACAACTGATGTAAGTATGCAGAACACATTTGATTGTAAGTTGATAAAAAGATTGAAAACTGTCATTTTCCTGATTCCTTTACAAGTAACAGTAATATACTTAAATGTCTGAGTTGATCAGCTCAAATACTGCACTGTAGGTACCATTGATGTGGTATTCAGTGCCAAAGATGCTTTGCAATTATTTTAAAGATTTGGGGTAGCTTTGTGTTCACTGATTACTTAGTATTCCTCAAAACATTTTTTAACCAAGCTAAATAGAAAAGTTGATACATTATCCATTCAAACACCCTTTACTTTACATGCTTAATAGCTATCAGTCACAGTTTTATATTTTCATTCCTTCCTGAAACCTGACACAAAAATTTTCCTTTAATGTTTACTATTTTACAACAGCCAATGTGATTATCATCTATTAACTCATAACTATTACAAACTAAACCTACATAATTATTTTTAATAAAACCCAGTGATTCATACTGAGATTGTTGTTGTTGTTAGGTGCCGTTGAGTCGGTTCCGACTCATAGAGACCATAAATAGGGTTTCCAAGGAGCAGCTGGTGAGCTTCAAGCACTGACCTTGTGGTTCAAACCGACCTTGCAGTCCAGCACATTAACGTGCAGTACCACACATTATTACAAATACTAATGTATTGCTGTTAGACCAAGAACCATGTAATTACTGCCTCTATATCGTACAGGACGAAGTTTTCCCTTCCATTCCAAATAATAGTTCTTAGAATCCTTAATGCCAACACCTAAAGAATAAAAATTAAGCATAAATCTTTATAGGCTATCTAAGTTATGTTTGTAAAAAGTCATATTTTGTAATATATATATATTTGTACATATATACACACACACACACACACATATATAAAGTTATTGTTGTTAAGTGGTGCTGTCAAATTGATTCCAACTCATAGTGACCCTGTATAGAGCTTTCGGGGAGGGACTGGTGAGTTTGAACAATGGGCCTTGTGGTTCAAACTGACCTTACAGTATACCAAGACCTCATATATTTATTGTTGTTGTTAAGTGCCATCGAGTCAGTGCTGACTCATGAAAACACTGTATAGACTTTACTAGGAGCAGCTGGTGGGTTTGAACTGGTGACTTTGTGGTTTGTAGTCCAGTACCGATCCTACAGCACCTCATCAGAAGTCCTCTATATATAGTCCTGGTGTGAGGCTGTGGGATAAAGCACTGGACCACAAAGTAGGTTTAAACCACAAGGTCCATGATTCAAACCCACCAGTCATTCCTTGGAAACCCTATCCAGAGTCATGATGAAGTAAAAGTGACTTAACATAAAGACATAACAAATTACATTGCATAACTCTGGATGGAAATCAGGGGACCAACATTACCGGAAATGGATTCTTCTAAATGCATGGAGCTCAATGTTTACCAGTTGATTTGTCTTCTGAGCCAACCCCTGTGGATTATACTTTAATTGCATCAAATAAAATTCTTTTTCATGGAATTTGAAATTTTAGAATTCAACTGATAAAATCCAAACTTTATATGTTGAAAAAAAAAAAGGTCCTATAGCTTTCCAAGGCATTAAATCTTTATGACATCTTTCTCCCATAGAAGAGCTGGTGAGTTTGAACCACCAACTTTGGGTTAGCAGCCCATCACTTTAATCACTGCTCCATGAGGGCTCCTTAAACTTTATATAGAAATGGTAACTCTTATGCTGCAAATGATCGGCAAATGATGGAATACATTTAAATGTGGTCCATATTCTAATATTCTAACCCTCTGATTTAAAATTTTTTAATTCCTCACACTGTGCTCTCAGAAGTGATCCAGGATTTATGTCAAATATACAAATATACATATCATGTGGGTCACCATCATTTATCATTCATTTCTGTTATTAACAAAGTAATACATAATATCTATTTGTGCTGTGGAGTCACTTCCTATGCATGGTGGCCCTGCATAGGTTTTGGGAGGCTGTAAATCTATATGGGAGCAGAAAGTCTCATCTTTCACCCATGGAGGTTTCGAACTGCTGACCTTGAGGTTAGTAGCCTGACTGATAACCATTGCTCTACCAAAGTTCCTTCAAGATCTACGTATATAGGCATGAATAATATAATATGTAAAGATGACCCATAGCATGACAAGAATATTTGTAAGTGTGAGCAGAGTTCATAAAAAAAAAACTTCTTCCCATAGAAGTTTAGTATTGGATTCATACTTGTGCTCTGCACTTTTGTGGATACGGGGCCAGTAACTCTTTAATAAAAATTATAAATACCTTTTATATAATATTTACATATATGTTGTTGTTATTGGGTGCCATCGAGTCGGTTCCAACCCATAGCAACCTTATGCACAGGAGAACGAAACACTGAACGAAACACAACCTCAGTACTGTTGCCATGCTTGAGTCCATCAATGCTGCCACCTGGCCAATCCATCTCATTGGGGGTCCTCCTTTTTTTCTCTGACCCTCCACCTTACCAAGCATGATATCCTTCTCCAGCGACTGGTCCCTCCTGACAATATGTCCAACGTGTGAAAGATGAAATTTGCTATCTTGGCCTCCAAGAAGCATTCTGGCTGCACTTCTTCCAAAATGAATCTATTGGTTCTTTTGGCAGCCCATGGCACTTTCAATATTCTCCTCCAACACCATAACTCAAAAGCATCAATTCTTCTATGGTCTTCCTTATTCACTGTGCATAAATAATATAATATGTAAAAGGTATTTATAATTTTATGCATGTATATAAATGTTATCATTATATTGTTTTAATATCTAAGTTTACATTAAAGAGATACTGCTCCCACCCCCAATTCACAAGCTTGATCACACTTACTAATTCATAATGAATATCATATTCTTGTCATGCTATGGGTCACCTTGCCCTTTTATATCAAAATTCTAATTTGCTCTGGGCCTATGAGCCTATAGACCAAAGCAATGGATAAAATACTTCTCCATAAAACAATTTCATTTGAGAGACATTATTCTTTTTAGACCTATTCACATGAGTATTTTGAAAAGGGCTATGTCCCCATGGTGGTCATTAGAGTTGGTCACACACAGTCTACACATTCTGTTTTCTCTTATTTTGGCACCTGATAGGGTAGCCATTCCTTGCCACATTACAGTTAGACATACATAATCAGATGATTTCCTCTAACCAATGAGATGTTACTATTCACACATTGAAATGTATCGCTTCTCAGTAGAAGCTTAAAGAAATAAAATCCCCTTTCTCCTGCTTGACAATTATGAAAGTACATGTTGACATAAGGCCCCAAGTAATTGCAATGAGTCACTGATGACTCACAATAGACATCTGAAAGAGCTAGAAATAAACTTTGATGGTATGAAGCCACTGAAATTTGGCAAACTTCAGCATAATTTAGCCTAACCTGACTTACCCAGTTTCTTATTGACTGCATAAATTTCTAGAAATTCACTCACAAAGCACACATAAGCCACCTATTTAAGTATTTTTCTAATGGTAAATAGCAATAAAATAATAAATCTAATTTTTAAATGATAAATGTGGATTAGTGTACATTACTTTGGACAACAGTTATAGACAATCTCTAGCAATGTAAGCAGGAATCAATTCAATTCATCACACTCTGAAATATTCCAGTCTAATTAACATCTGTATTTTAAATAAAGTTGAGCTTATAATAGGTAACATGGCAAATATGGACACAGTAAGACCCCCAACGAGATGGCGTCAAGTGTGGCGGCGGTAGTGAGGTTGGCCCAGGATCGGACATTGTTTCATTCTGCTGTGCATGGGGTCGCTCTGAGTCAGTTCGGACTCAATGGCACCTGACAACAACAACAACAGGAAGCCCAGTAACTTAGAGAAGTATAATTGTGTTCATTTCTCTCTGCCTCTAGCATCTCTATAAATTGTCTCTACATTACCACTGTCTCTACACATAACATGTAAATCTTTCTCCCTAATTCAGAAGCTACAATTGTTGTTGAGTGCCACTGAGTTAGTTCCCACTCAGTCCCTAAATAGTGACCCTGTTTAGGGTTTCCAAGAAGTGGCTGGTGAGTTTGAACCACCAAACTTGCAGCTCAAGTGACCTTGTGGTCAGTGCTTATCCTGCAGTACCACATCAGGACTTTGAAGCTTCCTACTATTTTTAAATCAAAACTAGACTCTCTGACCCTGGAATTGAAGGCTTCATCAACTCTACCTGTATGTATTTCCCACAACAACTCAATGTATATAGTCCTTTCATTTTCAATCCCCACCATCAATAAATAAGCTGAAATATGCAATATTCATAGTGTACACATACTGTGGTATGGTGCTGTAGGATACGCACTGGCCTGCTAACTGCAAGATTGGCAGTTCAAACCCACCAGCTGATCTTCAGAAACCCTTTACAGGGTCACTATGAGTCAGAACCAATGTGATGGAACTTAACAACAACAACAATTTGGCATTTGATTATAGATATTGATATTTTTCCATTTAGTATTGTGGATTGGGCTGTTCTTTTCTGTCCCTACTGTTGTTGTTGTCAGGTGCCATCGAGTCGGAACCGACTCATAGCAACCCCAGGCACAGCAGAATGAAACAATGTCCGATCCTGGGCCAACCTCACTACCGCCGCCACACTTGACGCCATCAATGATGTCACCTGGCTGATCCATCTCGTTGGGTGTCTTCCTCTTTTTCTCTGACCCTCCATCTTACCCAGCATGACATCCTTCTCCAGCGACTGTTCTCTCCGGACAATGTGTCCAAAGTATGAGAGACAGATCAGGGATAGTTCCTGCCTTCCGGTGTCTAATGCATAACTACATACATTGCACATGCTTCAATAAATTTGTTTGTTCGACATGACTTTTGGCAATACCAGTAATGAATGCAAAGTAGAAAAGATGTATCAAAGCAGAAAGAACAAAATAACATTGTTGTTGCCACTGTGTGTCTTTCAGTCAGTTTCGACTCATAATTATCCTGTATAGGGTTTCCAAGGAGCAGCTGTAAGGTTTAAACAGCCCAGTGCTTATCCTCCAGAACCACACCAGGCCTCCAAAAGAACATTAAAAGATTTTAAATAATTTAAAATCAAAACAGTCATGTTTATGCCTGCTTAAAAACAGAAGGTTTTGTTTTTACAAATAAAAGCTTCATCTGTACATGGACCAAGAGGCAGTTGTTCGAACTGAACATGGGAACACCGAATGGTTTCAAATTAAGAAAGGTGTAAAATCAGGTTGTATTCTTTCATCACACTTATTCAAACTATACGCTGAGCAAATAATCTGAGAAACTGGGTTCTATGAAGAAAAACATGGCATCAGGATTGGAGGAAGACTCATTAACAAACTGCGATATGCAGATGATACAATCTCGCTTGCTGAAAATGAAGAGGATTTAAAATATTTACTGACGAAGATCAAAGAGCACAGCCTTCAGTATGGATTGCATCTCAATGTAAAGAAAACAAATTTCCTCACCACTGGACCAATAAACAACGCTCTATCAATGGAGAAAAGAAGGAAGTTGTCAAGGACTTCATTCTTCTAGGATCAACTATCAATAGTTAACTATCAATAGGAAGCAGCAGCGAAGACATCAAACAACTTATTGCACTAGGCAAATCGGCTACACGAGACCTTTTTAAAGTGTTGAAGAGCAAAGACGTCAGCTTGAAGACTAAGGTGTGTCTGACCCAAGCCATGATATTTTCAATAACCTCATATGCTTGTAAAAGCTGGAGTCTGAATAAGGAAGACCATAGAAGAATTGATGCATTTAAGTTATGGTGTTGGAGGAAAATATTGAAAGTGCCATGGGCTGCCAAAAGAACCAACAGATCTGTGTTGGAAGAAGTGCAGCCAGAGTGCTCCTTGGAGGCCAGGATAGCCAAACTTCATCTCTCATACTTCGTACATATTGTCAGGAGGGACCAGTCACTGGAGAATGATATCATGTTTGGTAAGGTGGAGGGTCAGAGAAAAAGAGGAAGACCCGCAGCGAGACGGATTGGCCAAGTGGCAGAATCAATGGACTCAAGTATGGCAACAATAGTGAGGTTGGCCCAGGATCAGGCCGTGTTTTCTTCTGCTGTGAATAAGGTTTCTATGAGTCAGTACTATCTCGATGGTACCTAAAAACAACAGCACCATTCTAAATAGTGGTTTGTCTCCCACTAAAGTGTTATCAGTGAATATACAGAACAAAATTAAAGTCTATGTGTGGCTCTGCCCAGATGTGAAATCTCAGGCTTTACTGGAGAAAGTGGGGCTCAGGGTGAGATGGCAGTATAGACTTCTTAAGAACAGTAAGGGCATCCACTGCCTAGCAGTCCGGAAGCATGAACAGGTGGCTACACAGGATTCTAGCACACAGCTTCCTGTAGGCACAGGAGCCGTCTAGCAGCTCACTGAGTTGGATCACCAGATTCATTAACAATCCTTGCTGTAAAGACAAGTTCACCCAGAATTCTATCTCATAATGGACTCAGGGCAAGAAAGCCCCATAGCTGATTTTTCAGCTGCTTGGTAATGAGCCATGCTCTAATGAGTTCATGCACTGAAACCACTGGGCTGTGTATTCCCTTTTGGGAATCTCTCCAATAAGTTTGCATTTAGAGAAATATGTATTTTAATATCACATATGCATGACCAAAGAGATATCCCAGCTGGATTTTATCACCCTTTATTCTTAAGTTTTGTTCAGAGTTAAGGAACTATCATAAAATGTATTGTTACAATTAAATTTGTGCAGATAAAAGACCCTCTTCTTGATCTGGTTATAACAAACTTGCATAGCAAACTAAGTGAAAAACTGTCTCCTGAAGGGCTTCTAAAATTGAAAGCAATTGTATTCCAAATGCTGTGGTTGGCAATATATTTTGTTCCATGGTGATTCATTTTTAATGGGGCAACATTTTCTTTATTTACATATTCATATTTAAGACCCAAGTCCTCATCCACAGACTCAGTTTCCAAAAATTTTTTTAAACTTTTTTATTGTAAATTGAATAAAGGTTTAAAGAGCAGTTTTAAATTCAAGAAATCATTCACGTTTTGTTTCATCTCATTGACGGCAGTCTCCTCAACATAACCCACTTCCTCCCTGCACTTTGTATTTCCATTCTTCCTTTTCCCCAAATCCTTCTGGCCTTTGTCCTTTGGTAAATATTGTCCTTTTGATCTCAAATGGTTAACTATTCTAAGGTATGTGTAGTTCACTGTTGTTATTATTCCCAGTTCAGACCAATCTATTGCTTGGCTGGAGTCCTGGTGTGGCGCTGTGGGTTAATGCGCCAGACAGCAAAGCCATTTGAACTGCAAGGTCAGTGGTTCAAACTTACCAGCTGCTCCTCAGAAACTCTATATAGGGTCGCTATAAGTTGCGTAGCTCTGGTAGCGTAGTGGTTACAAATCGGGCTGCGAGCCTCAAGGTCAGCAGTTCGAAACTACCAGCGGTTCCGCAGAAGAAAGATGAGGCTTTCTGCTCCCGTAAAGATTTACAGCCTCGGAAACCCTGTGTAGGGTCGCTATGAGTCGGGACCGACTCCACGGCACATAACAACAACAACATAGGTTGGAACCGACTTGATGGCACTTAACAACAACATTTCTTGGCTGAAAATTGAGACACAAGGGTGAGTTCACTTCCAGACCTAAAGAGTAACTAAGGGCCATAATCTCCGGAGTTCTACCAGTTTCTACTCTCTATCCCACAAGTAAGCCTCTTCTTTTTTATGATGTTGAGTTTTGCTCTACATTTTCCTCCCACTCTATCCAGAACCTTCCAATGTGATTCCTTTCAGAGCAATTGGCAGTGGTAATCAGGTACCATCTAGTTCTTACGGTTTGAGGGTCGTGGAGACTAATGACCACATGGTCCATTAGTCCATTGGGCTAATTATTTCCATAGGTCTTTGATTTTCATCACATATCTTTCCTCCAGATAGGGATAGAATAGTTGCACCTTAGACGACTGCTTACAAGCTTTTAAAATCCTAGTCATTATTCACCAAAGTAGAATCTAGAACTTTGTCTTTGTGAACTATGTTACACCAGTTGATCTTGGTGTCCCTCAAGACTATGGTCCTCTTTTTGGTGGCGGCAGAGGCAGAGTCAGGTAGGAGAGGCTCCATTGGGGAGGGACTGAAAACCCAGAGAAGCTGCTTTCATGGAACAGCCCCAGAGCTCTGCATCATGCATAAGGTGCAGGGCGTCGGTTTCCCGCGCCCACTGGTGCAAAAGTCAAGGTATAAAGGAAAATATGACGATTTAGGAATCGATCCAGACATGAATTCCCTCTGCGGTCACCCTGTCCAGGCTGAGTTCAGAGGGGGCAGGGAGGTAGGGACCACAGCCTAACCCGCACTGTGAACCAGCACTAAAACCCGGTGCAGAGACATATGCAAAAGGAGGTGTGGGGGGATTCTACACATTTCTTCCTCCTCTGCTCTGTCGCGCCTTCTCTGCCCAGCCCGGAAGACTTCAGGCAGGTGGGCGAGTCCAGTGTTGAGCCCACAGCTTTCCCGTGGCACAGCGAGGAAGACCCCCATTGGTCCCACAGCCAGATTCTTTGGCAGCTGCTTATGACATCTGACTCTGGGTCCCAGCCCTAAAGATAACTTCCCCGGGACCCTTTACTTCTGCCTACCAGCAAGAAAAAAACATAGCTGGATAGACAAACAATCTGTAAAACCCCAACATAAAATGACACAACTAGGGAGGGCAGTCCTGGTGTGGCGCTGTGGGCTAATGCCTCAGACTGCAAAGTTGTTTGAACTGCAAGGTCGGCGGTTCAAGCTCACCAGCTGCTCCTTGGAAACCCGATACAGGGTCGCTATGGGTCGGAATCGACTTGATGGCACATAAAACAAACAAAACAAAGGGAGGGCAGGGCCGCAGCCAAGCAGAGACAGTAGCCCAGCGCTAGAAGCCACATAGCTGCATGTCTGGAGGGACTAGACGTTTATGGAGGGACCAGAGACTAGAACGGAGTGTGAAGCATCCAGCTGATATAAAGTGAGAAGGAATGCACAAGAACATAGTACCTGTTTGACCTGGCACCAATGGCTAGATGATCAAAATACAACTAGGGGAAAAAAGAAGAGGAACAACAAAAAAAAAAAAAAGAAAAAAAGAGTAACGCAATACAAGTGGATGAAATCGACCTATGCTTGTGGACGCAGTATGACAAAGGAGCAAACAAATCTGTACATTGAGAATCATTCCTGTTCCCTTGGTACACAGGATCGACAGGGATGGGGAACTTAGACATTGGCTACCCAAAATGGAGGGGCTCCAAAGTCAATAAGTGACTGCCTTACAAGCTTTCAATAGGGAACCTAGCTCCATAGGATACAGGGAAAGTTAGAACCTCCACTGAATTCTTTCCAACCTGTCTGGATGGGTTGATAAAAGGTGATGGGGGAAAGGACTTCTGTGGTTCAATAAGGAATGATTATTATCAGGTCTGACAGTGAGTGTTGGAAAGGTAAATGTAAATGTTTGGTAACAAAAGGATGGGAGTGGCTGATTTTACAGTCCAGGAGCAGAGACCCCTGGAACCATCAAGGCAGAAAAGGGAAGTGCAAGACCGTGTCCAGGGGAGGCAGTGACACTCTGGATGGAGGCAGATCAATGACATGGACAGAAGGAACAGCTGGGGACTCAGGGACAGAGAGGGGCTGTGGGCTGACAGCGGGTGGAGGGGGCAGACGTGTGGGGTATACCCTTTGGTTGTTTGATGATACATGCAGGGGATTGTGATCATTGCAATGAAACAAAATACAATAGGATGAATGTAAAGATAATGTTCACCCATGTAAACTAACACATAATTCACAATAAAAACTTAAAAAATAAACAAATAAAAACTATCGTCCTGAGCCTCCAGCCCTAGTGATTCATTCCCTCAAACTTTAAAATCCTCAGTTTCAAAACCTTTGTGATAAACAGAAGTGGTTTTTCAGCATTTACAATTTACTACTTTTGGTTCAGGTATAGAAGCATTCCAGTCCTGGAGAACAAAGGGAAATGCAAATCTCAGGCAAAAAATCAAGGACAGCAATATAGACAAACTTCAGGACATGGTTATTTCACTGAATTTTTACTATGTTTAAGGGGCACAATGTTTCCTTCAAAATGTGCCTTCACAATAATAAACAAAATGAAATTTGTGAATCCTTAGGAAATATGTTAATGCAAGGAAATATCACTTGTGCCATGATAATGTATCATTTGTGGTGAAAAATGTTTATTTAATTGAATCACTCATGCACTTGCCTTATTTCACCATTTTTCTTTGTGAGGACTGTCACCACCGGAGCTTGCCAAATGAAGCTTCCATCATTACTGTCACTAAACAATTCACGTGACATGTGCTAAGATCTTTTCAGGACAGGCAAGTCTTGGCAGATTGTTGTTGTTGTGTTTATTGTAGTTGTTGTTAGATTATCCTGATAATAAAGTCATGCAGACAAACTCACATTAAGCAATTCCTTTCCCCTAAGCAGAGTTTTAGAATTCATCTATAATTTTACTATTTAGAAGATAAGATATTACTAATAAAAGGGAACACCAAATATTCAGAAAACTATCTGAATATTTGTTCGGATAAGAAGAAAATGTTTTTAAAAATACTATTGTAGTGCTTGCTCATGCAGAATGAAGGAGAATAACAAAGTCTGAACTCAATTTAGGCAAAACTCATGTTTGGTGTGACTTCCAGCAATCATCTGACTCCTCTGTACACAGGTTTTCTCTTATGTAGGAAAAACCTGACTTTACTTATTAATTCATTTGGCTGTTGTGAGAATAAAATAAACTGTCAAATGTATATATTACATATATTCATTCATAGTGGTGGTTATGTGCCATGGAGTCAATTCCAGTTTATAGCAATCCTGTATACAGTTTCTGAGGCTGCAAATCTTTATAGAACCAGAAAGCTTCATCTTTCTCCCACAGAGCAGCTAGTAGATTTGAACTGCTGACCTTTCAGTTAGCAGCTCAGCTCATAATCCACTATACTACCAGAGCTCCATACAGATAGATAGGTAGATAGATAGATATGCACACATAAAGAAGAACAAAGCTTCCTGTAAATTACATTAGAAGCAATCTCAGATTAACAAGAGTTAACCAAGTGATTGGAAAATGTTTATGTTCTTTGACCCAATGATCACACATCTAGAAAACCTATGTCATAGAAATAATCAGAAGTATCCAAAGAATTATGCATAAGAATGCTAACCGGAAAATTTTTTTTTTATAATGTGTAGCTACTTAAAGTAAAAGACTCAAAGAATGTTAATGACATTTTTAAGGGACAATGTCATGTTTAAAAAGATGCAAAATCATGCATCCAGCATGATCTCAGTTTTGAAAAACAAACATATATATATGTGTGTGTGTGTATGTGACTTGTTTCACATATATGTGTGTGTATCATACATATATATATGCTATACAAACAAAACATTTGAAGAACATACACGAATATATTAACCATTTTAATTTATGGTTTATTTGATTTATATACTGATTTTTATTTTTTTACTTTTTATTTTTTTGGTATTCTAAAGCAGCCACGTATTACTTATAAAGTTTAAAATTAGAAGGATAAGTGTTATTTTGAAAGAAATCTTTACTTGAAATAATAGAAAAAGTTCAAGTAAAATGGCTGTTTTATCATTGAAATCAGCTAAAATATAGCATGCTAGGATGTCTACCTGGGAGTTTTTACTGCCTTCTCAAAATTCCGTGTATGCCTCTCCTTTTATAAGCACCACGTGACCACACCTGACAAGCAGAGTTAGTCTATTCCCGACCCTCATGCCCCAACCTCTGGTGTCCTCAGCACCTGAGCCCATCTACTACATCACTCAGCACACTGCACACATGCTGTGCTGGTCTGGTATTTGTAGATTAGCATCATGCCTCTGGTCTATTTTTAGGAATAATTTAAGAAACGGTCCTATGAAATAGCTCCTTGTATTTAATGTAAGACTATTTCGTTTAATAGATGAAATATTGTTCACTAATTATGCCGTATCTTGTCATAAGGAAGTAATCTCTCTGATCTCAGTTTCAGGAATAGTCTCTGCTAATTCAGAGCCACAGATTTGATTTTAATCTTGTGAACACTGAGATTCACAAACCTAATCATGTTTCTCTCAGCTTGGAGGCTGCTAGAAAGTTTAGCACTCTATCTTTGACTCACCTCTGGCAAAGAACTTCACAGTGTGTTTTTAACTGGGAACTCTGGCCCAGAATTCCATTCTATTCATACTTCCTGGACAATCTCTTTCCCTTTTGCCTCTATCTCCTCACTTTAAAAAATCTATGTTATCTTGCTGCTCATATGTATCCTTGTAAACTGCTTTAACCTTTTTGAAACAAGTTACATAATATATGAGAGGGCTTCAAAAAGTTCATGGAAAAAGGGAATTTAAAGATAATGTAATTTTTCCACAAACTTTTTTTAACACCCTCATATGAACCAGTTAATTAATGAAGCAAACTTAGATTTATTGTCCATACTAATTTTCTGTACTATTATACAATAACTTTATCTTTTCTTTGTTAGAATCAATGTTGCTTGATTATTAAATTTATTTAATTACCCTTTCTTTATAAAGAGAAAGTATTTCTACATGGCACGAGATTCTAAAAATATCTATTTACTTAATTGGGAAGGAGTGTTTCTTTTTTCTCCAGATGGTTGGTGACTTGTCAAGAGGGCCACCATGTGTATCACACTATTTTCAACCCCATCATAAAATGATTAGGTAGACATTTTAATGTATTCTGATGACCAAAATCTTAATTTACAACATCAGTCATGTTTTAAAATATTCAGACATCTGTTCCAGTTATATTGCAATGGCAAAGATACATTTCTTTCTTGTTCAGCAAGCACTACAAATATATCTGTTATTTACAAGTGTGTTGCCTCATCTATCAAGGTTTCTCAGAGCAGACAGCATTTAGTGCCTAAGTAAGGCATGGCAGAGAATGATAAAAAAGAAAAAATCATTCCAGCTATAGTTATGTTAATTCAGGGATGTCAACTGTAAATGTTAAATCTACCATCAAGTAAGCATTTCCCAAAAGGAAGCTTGACCATCATCTCAACACATCCTCAATAAATATAATTAGTGCAATCGGAGAGATCTTTGTGCTTGGCTTTCTTTGCTAGTTGGCTCCATATTAAAGCCTCAAATTAAACTGAGACCTATGGAAACCCCGACAGACTAACCCACAGCAAAATTAAATGGGTAATGACAATAGGAAAGTGAACATTTTTAATTGTACATTAGATTTCATGAATTTAGGTTCTCTGACATATTTTTATGTCTTTGAGTAGTGCTCTTTTTGTGCTGCTTTTTATTATTATTATTATTGTTATTCATATTTTATTTTTATTCATGAATCTCTTTAGGTCAGTATTTTAAGAACTTTGAAGAGGCAAAGAAAATGCCATCGGATTTCAGGCTCCTTGTTTTTGTTGTTAAATGCTGTCAAGTCGGTTCCGACCCATAGCAACCCTGTATAGGGTTTCCAAGGAGCATCTGGTGACCTTGAACCACCAACCTTGAGATTCAAACTGACTTTGCAGTCCAGTGCATTAACCCACAGCGCCACACCAGGACTCCTTCAGACCCTTTAGAGCACTTTCATTTTAAGATGACCTTTCTTGGGTATTTATGAATAAATACAATTTTGCTTCCTTCTGATAGTCTCTAAGTGATCAAATGAAACATAATCAGGATACTTTAAATATAGAGAAACTCTGAATAAGGAAATGCCTATGGGGACAAAAAAAAAAAAAAAGATGAAATAACTTTCCCACTGATTCTCTATTTAAATAGTTCATAGGCAGCAGCATATTACTCCCTAGCAAGAATCAGGTCTGAAAATTCTGTTGGTCAATATGAAACTGTTTCACGATAACACTCTGTCCCCACCAAGGTCAAGATTTGGAGGAGCAGACAGACTTAGAAGACTGAAGCAGATACTCTAAAACCAGGTGAGCAGGGACCCAAATCAGGAGACATGCATTATTTAAAACACTTTTACCAAAGGCTTGTAAGAACAAGGAGCATTGATTGAGTAGCAAAGACACTACTACTATTTAGTATCCCAGGCATTCTATCAGGCTTCCAGATTCCAGAGAGTTGTGATAAATCATTCTTATCCTCAGGATTTCACAGGGTAGCAGAAGCAGATACCCAGAGATGAACTAACAACATTGATAGCATCTCTCATTGATTAACAGTTCGTTCTACCTCTGTTGAGCTCTATCCATGGCTTTTCTTATGTATTCCTTATCACAGTTCACAGTTCAAGGAGTGAGGGGGAATCTTTCATTTATAACCCAACTCTGCTGAGCCCTAACAAAGGCAAGAAGAAAACCCTAAGCGTAAGACTACTTTCTGCCCCCAATCATTGCCACCTTCCACAGAGCAGCTCCAAAGGTGCACGCACCATTATTTCCCCCACTTTACAACGAGGAAATTGAAACTCAGAGAATGTAACTCTCTTTTGAAAGTTAGACGGCTTCTTGTTGTTGTTGTTAAGTGCTGTCAAGTCAGTTCTGACTTATAACAACCCTACATAGGGTTTCTGAGGCATGACTAGTGAGCTTGAACCTCCAGCCTTGTGTCTCAAACGGACCTTGTGGTTCAAACCAAGCTTGCTGTAACCTTGCAGTCCAGCGTATTAACCCCTTAGCATCATACCAGGACTCCAGTAAGACAGCTAGTCAATGCCAAAATCATGTATCATAACTTCACTTTTAACTAAGCTTGAAGTATTTTCAAGAAATAAGAACAAATAATTCATTAAAGGAGTAGTGAAAATAGCTTACAAATGTTTGAAAATAAAATGTAATCTCTTGGTAATGAAAGAATGCACAGGGTTTTCAATGACTGAGTTTTCAGAAGTCAATCACCAGATCTCTCTTCCCAGGTGCCTCTGAGTGGACTCAAATCTTCAGTCTTTCAGCTAACATTAACCATTTCCACTATCCAAGAACTCCAAGTATTTACTTTGGGAAAAAAACAAAAATGAGCCCAAAGAGTTTATATGTATTAATTTATTCATTCATTCACTTTGCAAATATTTGTAGGGTACTTTGGGTTTTTTGGACTTGTTGTTGTTAAGTGCCATCGAGTCGGTTCTGACCCATAGCGACCCTGTACAGGGTTTCCGAGGGTGTAAATCCTTACGGGAGTAGAAAGCCTCATCTTTCTCCCGCGGAGCGGCTGGTAGTTTCGAACCGCTGACCTTAAGGTTCGCAGCCCGATTCGTAACCACTACACTGTGAACCAAATTTACTTGATCTCTGTTCCTGTTGAGTTCAAGGAGATTTTTTGGAGTAAGGCATGTGAGGGATAATCAAACGTTTGCCTATGGAAATATGGTGGCCATGAAAATGTGCCTCTCAGATCTCCTATGGTGGGGAGTGTGTTGGCCAATGACCCCAGATGCTGCATCATGTTCACACTATACCATCCTTCCCCTATAATTCTCCCAGCTGATGAATGCATGGAATACTAAGTCATGCCTATAACAGGAGATACAGGACTCCTCTGATTCAAAAATTTGATTCTTCTGATCAGATACAGGACTCCTTTGATTTAAGAATTCCACATCATCCTTCTTGAAATTTTCTAAGAACTCCACTGAAGTCTAAACCTTCCTACCCAACCTTCCTTCCTTCCCTCTTTCTTCCATAGGCAACAGACTTGCATCACATCTGATGGTATAGCACTTCTGACACCTCTTCCAACCTCCTCCAGATCTCCTAGTCTCCTCTAACTTCCTCCCCATTTTTTTTCTCGCAGACATTTTCTTCAATATATGAGATTAAGCCTCTAATCTCATTTGGTATTGTTTCTTGGGAGACTCAAACTAGCCACCATGTTGAATTTGAGAGACTCATAAGTACTCAAATAGATATTTCTGGAAAGTAGTCTAAAATTCAGAATTGTGAGCAGAGATATACATAGAGCCATCAGCACACTGATAGTATTTAAGCCATAGAACCAGATAAGATTGCTTTATTTAAATCATGGATGGGGAATCTTTTTTTCTGTCAAAATTTATAACATCATTCCTGGGCCATACAAAATTAACAACTTAAAAATTAGCCTGCTATATTTGGTCAAACATTTCATTAACTCACCCCAGTGTGATGGCTGAAACTGCAGATGCCTTGGCAGGACAAAACCAAATAATTCCATGGACCGTATATGTCCCACAGGCTGAAGTTCCCCAACCCTGATTTAAACCCTTATTTCCTTCACAGTCCATACTAGCTATCTACCTAAGAGGAATAACCCTAGTATGCAATTATACTTCATGCTAAAATGTGGTAAAAGATGGATGCTGCCTTAGTTATCTACTGTTGCTATAACAGAAATACCACACAAGTGAATGACTTTAACAGGCAGAAATTTATTCTCTCATAGCTTATAAGGCCAAAAGTCTGAATTCAGAGTTCCAGCCCTGAGGAATATGTCCTTGTCTCCTTTCAACATCTGTAAGCCCAGCATTCCTTGGAGATGTCCATGTATCTTAGTATCAGTCTTTCTCTGGATCTAGGAACTTCACAGTGCAGGAACCCCAGGTCCAAAGGACACAGTCACTCCTGGATGACTTCTTTCTTGATGGTTGTTGTTATTAAGTGCCATTGAGTCAACTCTGACCCATAGTGACCCTGTATGGATTTCTGAGGAGCAGCTGGTGAGTTTGAACCACGGACCTTGCAATTCAAATGACTTTACAGTCTGGCTCATTAACCCACAGCACCACACAAGGACTCCTTCTTGATGGTAGTAGCTCTCTTTTTTCTCTGGTCACTTCTCTTTCCTTTTATATCTCAAAAGAAATTGGCTCGAGAGGTGGGGCTTGATAGTGGATTAGAGAGAAGTTATATGCAGACCTTCACCAGTAATAACACAGAATACTGGATGAAGCAGGTTCAGGGACAGTCTCAGAACTCTGAATTACATATAAAGGAATATTTAGAAGGATTGAAGACTTACTGCTAGTGAGATTTGTAGCAGAAGCAAAAAAGGTGATTTTTTGGATCTATGGTTGCCTGCAGGTACCAGAGCAGCTATCTTGGGTGTGACTGAGCTGGTGCAGGATGAGAGGAACACTCACACTGCAGAGGTCTGATCGATCATCGGAGATAAAGGTGTGAACATTTTTTCCTGTCCATCTGTTTCTCGCTGTCTGAGCACCTCTACTCTGGTGACTAGAAGGAGTGCCTGAGTGATTGAACAGCCCCTCACCCCCAGAGGGTAGGTGTGAACACTTTTTCCTGTTCATCTATTTCTCACTGTCTGTGTACCTCCACTCTGGTGACTACAGGGAGTGCCTGAGTGATTGGACAGTCCCCCTCCCCCAGAGGGTTCTACTATGCATGCACACAGATCTGCTCAGCAAAGACCACTGGGCCCAGAATTGAAAAGGGGGGAGGAGTCAACAGGAACTGCTTAAAACTGAACAATCTTTCAAAATGGCTCAAGCCAGCTGAAAGAAGAGTGTTAAAGTCATACTCATATTTTGCTAAGGTTTTTTTTGTTGTTGTTGTTTTGCAATTATAGACTGTAGTATCCAATCTGGTTTTTTGCTGTTGTTATTTTATTTTTTTTGTTTTTGATACCCCTTTTACCTTAGGGTGGCTCTTTCCATACATTACCCAAGAAAAGACAGCAATTGTGGTCATCTAGCCAAGCTACAATCACACCCTATAAAATCCCACCATCCAGGCAAGCGCTAATAATAACTGGTATATACCAGATAGACAGGCAACACCTGCTACAGTTACTCTGAGTTGAGTAATAAAAAAAGTGAAAAAAGAAGCCCATCTCCTGATCACATCTACTAAGAAGCAACAGAAAGCTTAATAATAATACATCAATATACATTCATCTGATTATTGAAAATACATCTAATTATTGAAAATGTCCAAGAAACAATTGAAGATATCAGCACATGTCAAGAAACAAGATAGAGTAGTTGAAACAAATGAGCTGGAGGTAAACCTAGACTTCCCATCAGAAGGAGGGCAGGTTTTTGAACTGCCTGAGAAGGAATTCAGGATAATGATATTGAGGTGCATCCAAATGCTCCTCAGAGGGGTTGAGAAAAATAAGGAAGAAGTCAAGAAAGCACTACAGGAATAATCAAATAAGATAGAAATAGCATTAGAAACAATTCAAAACCTACAAAAAGAGGTCCAAATGATTAATAACATATCAGAAATGGATAATACACTGAAAGGACAAAGGAGTAGCATCAATGAGATGGAAGCCAGAACCAGCAAGATGGAAGATAAACTCTCAATACTGCTAAAATAGAAAGCAAGCCAAGAAAAAGATTGTAAAATCTTTAAAAAGTCTAAGATTCATGTGGGACAACACGAAGAGGAATAAATAACCTGAGGATAATCAGAATTCTGGAACAGGAAGAATCACAGATGAACACAGAAGAGATAGTTGAAGAGCTGCTGGAAGAAAATTTCCCTAACATCCCGAAGAGATGTGGCTCAAGATACAACCTTATCCTATAGATTATATCTGACCTCATTAACATCATAGAAATGAGGATTTACTACACATTGAATAATTACATCAGCTCAGGACTGAACTGATCACATCAAATCATGTCATGGGATTGATTAGATTAGATTAGATTAGATCTCATCATGAAAAATAAAGCCCCATTCTCTTGTTAACTGTCATAAGGAGCCGTGTGTGTGTGTGTGTGTGTGTGTGTGTGTGTGTGTGTGTATCCTCTAGCCTGATTAATTAGAATTTACTTCTAACTGAAATCATCTTCTTTGATTTATACTATTAGCATCTCTGAGTCAAAAGCAGAACATGTTCTAGAAAGCATGAGGCAACAACAGAAGATAGTTAAGAAAGCAGGAGGCAATGGTAAAGGATAGTTAAGAACCAGGCTGTCTCAAAAATCCAAAATATGTAGTCACTGTGTCCAGTTGACATTAATAAAAAAAAAAAAATGCCTGGGTGCCTGGTACCTTCTTACCTGTGCCAAGTGCGGCACTAATGTTTCCAGCAAACAGCCCCTGGCTCAGCACATGTGCTAAAAATACTTAGTAAGGAAGTCAGAACCTCCTTGCTAGGCCAAAAATCCATGGGGAATTTTTAGAGACAGCCTAGCTTTATTGAAAAACCTCAAAATAAACTACCATGGAGACTAATAATCCCAAGGAACATTGCAGTATAACAGTATGAAGCTGGACTTGATGCTTACCCTTTCTTTAACAACATTTTTAAATTAAGACCACTATGGGATCCTCACCCCACACCCAGAGAAACACAATGACAATTTTATAATTCAGTCAGTTGGACAATAGGATTCAATTTGAGAATTTTGAAAACAGTCTATAGCAATATGCCTGTTTGTAAATGGAGGTATACCTGAATGTATAAATATTGCCTAAAGCTACAAAAATAACATCAAAAGTAATTTGGAAAAGAGAATTGATGTTTGTGTGAAAAATAACATCATCTAACACATGTAGCTTGCCTACAGAAAGAACAGCTTACAAGTACTCTTTCAGTGAACTGCAAATACCACAAAGACTTTAAATAGAGAGAATGAAAAGAAATTAAGAAAAATGCAGATTGGCTACCAGGAAAAAGAAAAACAGTCATCAGCATCTCCTCACTGGGATTAATTAGGACATTAAATGGACTTACTCAAAAATTATTGATGACTGCAACATTGAGGATACTGAATAGCTTTAAATTAGACCCAAGGGCAGCAACAGCTCAGGTGTCAATTTTTGAGTCTGCACTGCTCTTGTCTTCACTCTTTGTTTGAGACAGATCAATATTCATGCTGCATGGAGGAAAAGTGGAGAACGAGGATGTAGCCAGCAGAGTAGAGCATGTAACTCAAAGTTCTGCAATTCCTTTGACTGTCTCCAGGCAACATGGAGCACTCACTAGCTACTTTACCCCATAAGTAGCCTTACTTCTACACACAGATGTGCTTCTCACCAATACTATTCTGATGATGGCCTGGCTTACAACCAGTATGGGCTGAAGAACATGTATTGCCGTTCTCAAGCCTTAAGAATTTTAGTTTGGGAATATTAAAAAGCATCCTTCCTGACATGGGTATTACTTTAGGCCAGTGGGATAAAACTTTACATAGAGCTAGATATATAGCCCAGCACAGGGGAAGAGGAGGTGGGTTAGATAGATAGATACAAAGATAGATAGATACATCAGTAGCATGTACATTATTAGAGGATGATATGCTTCCATTTGTACCCACACCAGAGACAGGTGAGGCTTGGGAAATTTGTATTTCACACCAGAATTAAATTTGAAGAATTGAAATGCTTTACTTTATTTGATTTTTATAATCTGACATTTTTAATCAATTTATTCAATATTAGAGCATGGTATGATAAAATGAAGGATGGGAAGGTTCCTGTTCATCATTCAAATCTAATACCAAAGATGAGGAGAAGAGGCTGCAATAGGAATCACTCTTGCATACCTTCAGTTGTAGTCATACCTGTTAAGATCACAAGCATTCCACTGAAAATAGTGAGTGGGGGGTTTCTGCTAGCTAGAGTATTGAAGAAAGTGGCACCGGAAGAGAAAAGAAGGGGGCACCAAGTTGTTTGAATACACCAAAAGCATAATTTAAAAATCCAAGGACAAGGCATGAGGCAAATAGAAAAGCAAAGATCCAAAATAACGAGAGTAAAGAGACAGACTGTCCCAGGCCACCTGTATCGCTAATCTCTACTTCTACAAAAGTCAACACTTTCATTCTCAGTGCCTGTGAATTCTGGACCCACACCAAAACTTGTATTTAGTGGTAATGAGTATTTCTAATAATGAATAGCTGCAACAATATATGCCAAGTTCACCCCCACACTATGTATGCTGCTGTCCATGAGGAGCATTAGTGTCCAAAAATGTCACTCTAAATAAAGAGCATCATGATAAATGGAGAAAAGATTGAAGTTGTCAAAGACTTCATTTTGCTTGGATTCACAATCAACAATCATAGAAGAAGCAGTCAAGAAATCAAACAATGTGTTGCATTAGGCAAAACTGCTGCACAAGACCTCTTTAAAGTGTTCAAGAGCAAAACTGCCAGTCTGAGGACTAAGGTGAACCTGACCAAGCCATGGTATTTTCAGTTGCCTCATATTCATGTCAAAGTTGGGTTGTGAATAAGCCAGACCATAGAAGAACTGATGTATTTGAATTATGGTGTTGGAGAAAAATATTAAAAGTATCATGAAGTACCTGAAGAATAAATAAATCTGTGTTGGAAGAAATACAGCCAGAATGCTCCTTAGAAGGCAAGACTTTCTCCCTCATTCTTCAGATATGTCATCAGGAGGTACCCGTCAGTCCCTGGAGAAGGATATCATGCTTGGTAAAGTGGAGAATCAATGAAAAAGAGGACAATCTCCAAGGAGATGGATTGACACAGTGGCAGCAGCAACAGACTCAAGCTTAACAATTGTGAGGATGGTGCAGGACCAAATGGTGTTTCGTTCTGTTGTGCATAAGACAGCTATGAGTTGGAACTGACTTGATGGCACCTAACAACAGCTCTTAATGATGCCTAGGGAATAGAGAATTTCTGTCAGGCTGAACTATTGCTCACTTTTCTATCCCCTCATTCAATCTGCTTGCCTGCATTGATTTGCTTGGGAGCTTTGGATTTGAAAATGAGAGAGAGGTTAAGCGTTTTACTGGTGAGGAGATGAAGGAAAGTTGAGGACCATAGACGAAGTAGTATAGCACATGTCCCTCCCCTAATCTCTTGATTTGGCTTTGAGCCCATTTGGAGCCTTACAGTCAAAGTGATGAAGTAAGGCTCAGGAGTCGAGAGGGAGCCATTCAGCGCAGCAGTTTTCAGCACTCTAAGAATCAGTTGCTTTGAGAGCAATCAGATATAGCACCCTCGATATAGATAATGACATCACATGATTGAAAGTGGTAGAGTAGCTTTGTGGATAGGTAGTAAGTAAAGACAAAGGAACATGAGGGCAGTGAAAACATACATCCTAGTGACAGTTAACAAGAAAAGGGGGCTTTATTTCATCTTGTTTTAGGTAGAGGAACAACAGGTAGCCCTGTTTTATAGTCACACACAAGTGAGACATGGCATACGTACTTATATGAAGGACCACCTAGAGCCTATTGTCCCATACTTGTTGTTGTTACGTGCTGTGGAATCGGTTCCGACTCATAGTGACCCTGCACAGGGTTTCCGAGGCTGTAAATCTTTACGGGAGCAGAACGCCTCATCTTTCTCCCACGGAACAGCTGGTAGTTTCGAACTGCTGACCTTGCAGTTCACAGCCCGATTCATAACCACTACGCTACCACAGCTCCTTGTCCCACACTTAGGCTGCTGCAACAGCCCAGGCTGCAGGCCACTGCATGATAATCATTCCCACACAGCATTTCATCATAACATTTTCCTGCTAAAAACATAACTCCATTCCATAACATGAAGTATGCTTGTGGGCAATATAAAATATGATTCTGACACTGGAATGGCTGGTAGGGTGACAAGCCATCCTAGTTTGCCCAGGACTGTCCCAGTTTTAGCAATGAAAGTCCTATGGAACACCCTCAACTCCAGGGAAACTAGAATGGTTGATCATTCTCACTGGCCATCAACTTTGGCTTGGGATCAGCATAAAGGATCTTTTTGTTGTTGGTTTTCATTTTTTATGATGTGCTTAAACACAGAAGAACTATTAACAGCTGCTATTTTTACACCAAGGAGCAATGAAGTTTAGTTGCTTACTTCATATAGAGCTCGGTTGCTATGGCAGCAGTGAGTGGCAAACTTGATTGTTCAAACATATAAAATCGACAAATGTTTCAGTGTTTGCTTCATGCCTTTAAGTTTTAATATTTGCAACCACAAAGCTAAGCCTCTTGCATTGTGAAATGCAATATCTATATAGTATATCATAACACAATTTATTATTTACCTTTCAGAATATTATTAGCAATATATTTAGATACTAATTAGTCATCTTATTTACAACTATTGTGTACAACAGATTTTTTCCTTAAGAATCTGGAGGGCATTGATTAAATTCTAGGCACATGAACTATAAACTCTCTTGAGGACAGCATATTGTTTGATCAACTACTAAATTCCTTGTGTACTAGTTTAAATATATTCACAGTCACAGTGAATTGTCTGTACAGTTTTAGAGGTTCAAGTTAAAACTCTGGTATTATTTATCTATGTAGACCCTATTTAACCCCATAAAGAATTTAAGAAGTCTTTAAAAAACACAAGATAATGGAAGACATGGAGATGGGGGGGATGGGAAAGAAAGTAAATAATTGGTGCTGTGAGTGAGCTTAGTACAAAAAAAAAAAAAAATGCTTGCCAAGAAGTTTCATTTCCTTGCAAAATTCTAAAGATTGGTCATCCTTTTGTTTCTGATCTAATAGGCAATAAAAGCCATAATCTAGAGTAAACATCAGTTGTCTATTTGGTAAAAATGAACCAATTACTCATAAACTTAGTGAGACAAAAATAAGATAGTTACCACAACAAAAGCCACATTGCACAATGCCTAACACAGAGAAGTGATCAAAAATGCTAAATAGCCATTTTAAGGATGCTGATACACAGATCTCAAGAAATCCCAAATTTAAATTCCAACAGGATTACTAAATGTTATATGTGAGATTTTGTGACCCACTGACTAAGTGATGTGGCAGTGGGATGCCCAGATTTCCACTCGCACCCTACACCTCCAACAGCAGGACTCATTCTACCAATCACTTAGAGTGTTGATGGTCCACAGTTTCCAAGTAAGTCCTTGTCCTGAACTTGCTCTCAACTGAAGATCTGAAGATGGCCCATTATCCAAGCACATCTCTGCCCCAGGGGTACTCCACATCCAATAACTGATTAGTTGGGGAGGGACATAAAGTCCCAACCATACAACCTGAACTTGGGCCAATTCTAAAAAGTTATTCCTGCTCCAAATTTCTCCATGGAATGAACTGAGACCTCTGCTGCAATTGTATTGGAGTTTGATTTCTCAATCTGCTAAAACCTCCCTTTTTTCACTCCCCTCTAGATGTTGATCCCTAGGTCACCTCTCAGGGTCAGCTTTCTAGGAAAACTAGCCTGCGCCGTATACTTCTCCTGTAAATAAAGTTAGCTGTAACACATCAGTTTCCAACACAGCCATTTTAATAAGTATTTTCAAGCACAAAATGATACTGCAAAACTATATCTGCCCTGTGTACCCTTAAGAAACTAGAAACCATATGAGGAAACTGTAATTATTGTTCTGTTTTTCTAAGAAAGCTAAGTTTTCATTAAATCTCTCAACTTTTTCCTCTCATGATTCATATACTAATACTAAGATACCCAAGTACTTAGTCTTTTTGTTGCCTTCTATCAGGAAAGTGAGAAAATGTAATTACTCATCATTAAGAACTAGGTTTATATTTTCTTTCTCACACTATCTCCCTAGGCCACTAGAGTATAATTATTAAATTAAATTATTTGGACAAAGTAACTTCGTGCATTAAGTAAGTTTTAATTCGGTGTCTAATTTTTGACAATGGATTTCTAGAGATGATACCAAAAACATGAGCAACAAACGACAGATACAACTGACTTCATCAAAATTAAGAACTTTGGTGCATCCACAGACTATATAAAAAATGTGCAAAGACAACCCACAGAATGAGAGAAAATATTCAGTAACCATATATCTTAAAAGCATTTAATATCCAAAATATATGAGGATCTTATATGCTACAGCTCAACAAAAACAAAAAGACGAACAACCCAAAAATGACTTAGATATTTCTTTTAAGAAGATATGAGGGTAAGTCCAAAAATATTGCTTAAAAATCATTGTTGTTATTGTTAAGTGCCATCGAGTTGTTGCCAACTCATAGCAACCCTATAGAGGGTTTCCAAGGAGTGGCTGGTGAGTTTGAACCACCAATCTTGTGGTTCAAACTAATCTTGTTGTCCAATACTTTATTGTACAGTGCCACACCAGGACTCCATAGAAAGCTTTATTATTCAAAAATATCAAAATGTGAAGCTATTGTTTCTCAGCATAGGCTCCATCTCTATATAGACTTCTGAAGGCAGTGTTTCCATCTTTCTAATGCTTATCTAAAGAACTCTGTGCTCTTCGATTTATACCACATCAAAATGGCAGTTTGAATATCAAATCATGTTCCTTTTAAAGGTTCCTTAATTTTAGGGAACAAAGAAATTTAGAAAGGCAAGTTCAGAGCTGTGTGACAGATGAGGTAAGTTTCTCAACAAAATTCTTGTAGGACAGCTCTTGCAACCCTCAAAGAATGAACAAAGGCATTGTCATGATGGACACAAAGTTCCTTGGCATAACTCTCCTGGCCCTTTTCTCATCAGTGCAGATTTCCATTTTCTTAAAACATCTTCATAATAACCTCTGAGATTGTCTTGTCTCCTTCAAATGAAAAAACTCTATCAAGATTATTCTTTTGGTTTCCAAATTAAAAAAAAAAATCACCTTAACCTTCTGAGCTGACCACTCTTCTTGGAATGTAATCGATCTCCCCAGAAACCACTATTCTGAATGGACCTTTTTTTTTTCTTCTGAAGGCACACTAAATGAGGCTAAGCCAAATATATATACTGTAAGAACTTATCTACAGCCATCCACTGATCACAGATGTGTTTAAAAAAGCTTACGTTTGGAATAAATTAATGCATATGTGAACTGTAACCCTAGTAGCAGTTCTTGATGACTTACCCTTGTATATGAATTATCAGTAAACACACAAAAAGATGTTTAATAGTTGATTTTACCTCATAGGGTAGAGTAGAACTCCCCCATAGAGCTTCCAAAGCTATAAATCTTTGCAGAGTGGCTAGTGTGTAGTGCTGTAGAATAATGCACTGGATTGCAAGGCCAGTTTGAACTGCAAGGTCAGTGGTCCAAATTCACCAGCTGCTCCTCAGAAACTCCTCAGGTCACTATGAGTCAGAACTGACTCGAAGGCACTTAACAACAACAGTGGGTTTGAACCACTACCCTTCAAGTTAGTAGTTGAGCGTTTAACCATTGCACCTCCAGAACATTAGTCACTGGAGAAGTGCAAATCAAAACCACAGTGAGGTACCACTTCATATCCACTAAGATGGCAATTATCAGAACAATGGAAAATAAGTGTTAGTGAGGATGTACAGACATTGGAACCTTCATCCATTGTTGGTAAAATGCAAAATGATGTAAAGTTAGTTAAGTGCCACTAATCAGTTCCAACTCACAGCAACCTTGTATAGGTTTCCAAGGAGCAGATGGTAGATTTGAACCCCTGACCTTGCAGTTCAAACCAACTTGCAATCCAGTGCTTATCCTACATTGCCACGCCAGGACTCTTCATAAAAAGGTAAAGCTACCATTAAAAAAGTTCAGCAGTGCCTTAAATAT
>NW_006408535.1:6970466-6972031 GCF_000296735.1 Chrysochloris asiatica | reverse complement strand
AATTAAGTGTTCCGGAATATTCATACTTCACAATGTTGTCCATAGCTTGTCATGATCCACACAATCGAAAGCTTTTGTATGGTCAGTAAAGCACAGGTAAATATCTTTCTGATATTCTCTGCTTTCAGCCAAGATCCATTGGCCATCAGCAATGATATCCCTCGTTCCACAGCCTCTTCTGAATCTGGCTTGAACCTCTAGAAGTTTTCTGTCAATGTATGCTTGCAGCTATTTCTGTATTACCTTTTGTAAAACTTTACTCACATGGGATATCAAAGAGATTGTCCAATGATTTCCGCATTCCATTGGGTCACCTCTCTTTGGAATAGGCGCATATATGGATCTCTTCCTCAGTTGGCCAGATAGTTGTCTTCCAAATTTCTTGGCATAATGTGTGAGTGCCTCCTGTGCCGCATCACTTTCTTGAAAGATTTCAATTTTTATTCCATCAATTCCTGGTGCCTTAAGACAATAAAGAAAGAAAAGACCAAAGTGAATGTCAGAATATACTCTAAAACTGGCTTTCCAATGAAGAGATGCTAATGTAAAAGGTAGAAATGAGGAGGTAAAAGAGCTGAACAGAATATTTCAAAGGGCAGCTCAAGAAGGCAAATGCAAGTATTATAATGAAATATGCTCTGGAAGTTAGAAAATGAAGAGGGAAGAACATGTTCAGCATTTCTCAAGCTGAGAGAACTGAAGAAAAAATTCAAGGCTCAACTTGAAATATTGAAGGATTCTTTGGGCAAAATATTGAATGCAGCACCAAGTATCAAAAGAAGATGGAAGGAATACAAAGAGTCACTGTACCAATAGGAATGGTCAGTGTTCAGTTATATCAAGAGGTACCATATGATGAAGAGTCACTTAAGGAAGAAATCCAAGTCACACTGAAATCACTGGCAAAGAACAAGGTATTGACCAAATATTAATTGAAATATTTCAACAAACTGATGCGGCACTGGAGGCACTCACTCATCTATCCCAAGAAATTTGGAAGACAACTACCTGGCCAGTTGGCCAACTGGTTATAAGAGATTCATATTTGTGCCCATTCCTAAGAGAGGTGACTCAATGGAATGTGGAAATCATCAGACAATACCATTAATATCACATGTAAATAAAATTGCCAAAGATAAGTCAACAGCAGCTGCAACCGTACAGCCACAGGGAACTCCAGAGGTTCAAGCCAGGTTTAGATGAGGACACAGAGTGAAAAATAACATTGCTGATGTAAAATTAATCTTGGCTGAAAGCAGAGAATACCGGAAATGTGTTTATGTGTTCTTTATTGACTATGCAAAGGTTTTCTACTTTGTGGATCAGACAAGCTATGGATAACACTATGATAAATGAGTATTCCAGAACATTTAATTGTGCTTATAAGGAACCCTTACATAGACCAAGAAGCAGTTATTCAAACAGAACAAGGAGTAATTGAATGATTCAAAATCAGTAAAGGTGCATTCCAGGGATGTATTCTTTCACCATACTTATTCAATCTCTATGCTAGACAAATAATCCAAGAAGCTGGATTATATGAAGAAGAATGTGACATCAGGATT
>NW_006408535.1:6960788-6970366 GCF_000296735.1 Chrysochloris asiatica | reverse complement strand
AACCGCAAGGTCAGCAGTTCGAAACTACCAGCTGTTCCGTGGAAGAAAGCTGAGGCTTTCTGCTCCCGTAAAGATTTATAGCCTCAGAAACCCTGTACAGGGTCACTATGAGTCAGAACCAACTCCACGGCACATAACCACCAACCACCACCACCATCCTCACAGTCTTAGTCATTGTTGCAGCCCCTATGTCTATCCATCTTGTTAAGGTCTTCCTCTTTGGAATATTAACACCAAAACACTTGTTGTCACCAAGTTGCTTATGACTTAAAGTGGTCCTAATTAAAATTTCTCATAGGGTTACCAAGACTATAATCTTGGGGGGAAATGCTACTTCTTTCTCCCACAGAGCACCTGGTAAATTCAAAGCAAAACAACTAATTACTATGCCATCAGGGCTCCTTCTTTGGAATATTGTTGTTGTTGTTAGGTGCCATCAAGTTGGTTCCAACTCAAAGAGACCTTATACACAACAGAACAAAGCATTGCCGGGTGCCACGCCATCCTCACAATTATTGTTAAGCTTGAGCCCTTTGCTGCTACCATTGTGCAAATCCATCTCGTTGGGGGTCTTCCTCTTTTTGGCTGACCCTACGCTTTACCAAGCATGATATCCTTCTCCAGGAAGGATCATAAAACTATTCTTTATAAAGGGAAGATAAGGTTTTATTACATTCTGAAGAAAATTATTGATTTAAGGAAATGGCTTACTGAATGTCACTTATTCATTGATCTTAAGCAGGCCTATACATAAGTCATACTTCTTTAATTACATTAAAGGAATATCAAAGCATATCCTTAGGTAAACCCTATGGGCACGTTTTAGGAATCATTTGATGTTATGGAGACTACTTGCCAAGATACTTACTATATGTGTAGTCACTTACAGGCAGCATACCTAGGATTCACAATGTTTAGTTCATTCATTCAATAAACAGTATTTGAGTGCTACTTTATGTATAAAAATTCTGTGCCACTCTTAAGAATATAATGAAAATAGAAAGTTTACTCTTTAATTCCAGAGCATTCTGTCTGACACTGTTTGAAAGTCTTGTCAATCTCTTCAACCTTTTTTCAATCAGGAGATAATTCATAACCAGAAGGGAAAATGAATAAACCAAACTTAACAGATTCTCCATCTTCCATGACTTTCCAAAATTCTTAATGAGAACCAAATCCCTAACTCTGGAACATTACAAATTGTAGGGACTGTCAATGGAGGGACTCTTCAATGCCCTTAGAAGGTAAGAAGAATCAGCTAAGAAACATATTTTTGACATCACAGTCCTCATTGAAAAAAAATTTTAACAGAATTAAGCCTGGGTTCCAACAGGGTAATTCAATGGTTTCCATGGTAAAAGAAATGTAGAGTTCTTTTTTAATAGCACAATGCATTAAAAAATAAAAATTGTTCCCGGTTTGATCTACTGAAGATTACACTTAGTCATTTCTTCTCCATCTCTGTGTACAAATTTCAGAGAAAAATATCTTTTGCATCTGCCTCATGAACAAAATGAAGGAATATTTTATTTCTATAAAATATTAATAAATTTCAATTTAACTGGACGTTGTTGTTGAAAACTCAGCCCAACACTAAACATAAGAAACATAATCAGATGATTACATGGGTGAAAATGGTTGCTAAACCCAAAGAGTTAGGAAATATAGATGATCATCACTAATCACTATATGCCTGAATTTTTTGTTGTTGTTAAGAACTGTTGAGTTGGTTCCAACTCATAGCGACCCTGTACAGAGTTTCTGTGGAGCAGCTGGTGAGCTTGAACCACTGGCCTTGCAGTTCAAACAGACTTTGCAGTCCAGCACATTAACCCACAGCACCATGCATGAATTTAGGTGTTATCAAATAATAGACTTTACACTCTGGTTTGCACTCTAAAACCTGTCACATAGAATACTGTGTATCTGAGTTTGAAAATGATTGATACTGACAAATTATAGGTCCTTCCTGAATATTCTTCAAAGAGTGACATATTTTCAAAACAACTAGGAACCAGTCAGCTTTGGAGATGATAAAAACATATAATATGTGCTGTTAATTGCTGACATTTATAATGACTTGACACTAGATATTAGTTATCATAGCAATTACTAATAGCAATTTGCATATCCAGAGTCCATAATGAAATTTTGTTAAGTTCAATTTTTAAAAATTTACTTTCAACCCACATGTTAATGTTTCTTTCATTAGCATGAAGTATTGAACACGGTATTGCAACTATTTTTTATTAGTCGTATGTTATTAGGTGCCCTATGTTATTGTTAAGTGCTATTGCATTGGTTCTAACCCATAGTATAGGGTTTCTGAGAAGCGACTGTTGAGCTTGAACCGCTGACCTTGTGGTCCAGCGCATTACCCCAAGGCAGCACACCAGGACTCTAGTTGTCCAAATCAGTGGCCACATGTATGACAGAATGACACGCTGCCCAGTCCTGCATCATCTTCACAATCCTTACTGTTTTGAACACGTTGTCACAGCCATTGTGTCAATCCATCTCATTGAGGGTCTTCCTCTTTTTTTCTGACCCTCCACCAAGTAGTGTGTCCTTCACTAGGGACTGTCCTTCCTAATAACATGTCCAAAGTAAAAAGACCATCCTCGTCTCTAAGGAACATTCTAGCTGTACTTCTTCCAAGACAGATTTGTTGGTTCTTCTGACACTCCTTGGTGCTTTCAATAGTCTTCATCAATGCCACAATTCAAATGCATCAATTCTTCTTCAGTCTTCCTTATTCACTGTCCAGATTTCACATGCATATGAGGCAACTGAAAATACCATAACTTGGGTCAGATGCATCTTAGTCCTCAAAGTGACAGCCTTGCTCCTTAATACTCTTTAAAAAAAATGTTTTGTATCAGATTTACCCATGCAATACATCATTTGGTTTCTTAGCTAGTGCTTCCATAAGTGTTGATTGTGGATTCAAATAAAATGAAATCTTTGACAACTTCAATATTTTCTTCACTTACCATTATGTTGTTATTGGTTCAGTTGTGACAAATGAACCAATTACACATATTGTTGTTGTTAAGTTCCATCAATTAGATTCTGACTCTTAGCAATCCTGTATAGGGTCTCCGAGTTTGAAGAGCCGACCTTGTGGTTAGCAGTCTAGTGTTGATCCTACAGTGCCACACCAGGACATATATAGCGGACAGTACAATGTGGACCAGGTACCATCTGGCAAATATAAACCAAGTGGCTCAATAGTTTAATATAATCAATTTTGCAGAGATCGTCTGCTCCATCATCTTATCCATAATCCACTTGTCCATACCCGGCAAAGAGTGACTCCCTGATATTTACAAATAATGCAAAAAAATCTCATTATAAAAATTATCATGCCAAAGTTATTCCCTTGTTTAAAAAATCCCCCAGAGACATAAGTCTCTATTGAGTTAATTATAATTAATTAAACATAGCAAATAGTTTATGGCCTCATAAATCCTCATTGTCTATAATACAAACAATCATTTAGTTGTTTTATTGAATAACACAGTGCTTGTCTACCTGAAAATCTAGAGAGTAGAAATAACAAGCTGGTGAGCTGTTTTGACTCCACAAAGTGAAGATCTACCACTAAATCTTGAAAGAAATGGCTCTTCTCCCACTAAGACGGTCAAAGCAAGTATGACCATCTTAGAGAAATAGTCTGAAAATGATTTTTAAGTCCTACCCAAGAAAGTTCTATGCTGAAAGGATCAATTAACCACCAACAAGTCTCTGCCCTGGAGGGGCTGCCTAATAATTTGGAGGGACGGGAAAGATTCCAGAGTCAGATGAACAGAGAAGCCCACAAAGGAGACATGAAGAGCCCACAAAGCTGTACACAGAGAAAAGGCAGCTAAACAAAGCGCAAAGTCACATTCTGCCATTGCCTGGTCAAATAAGAACATTCTGGTCTTCCCTTCCCCTCTTTACTGCCACCTCTAAAACTGAAGAAGGATGTGTAAGAAAGCAAGAAGTTTCTTAACCTCACCCCCTGTAGATGCCTTAGGTGCTGCCAGGAGTAAGTAAAGATTTGGTATTAAATGATTTTAAGGTTTTTGATAACTGATGAAAATAGATATTATATTTTCCATATTCTTCAAGCCCTCTTTGTTTTCAACAAGCAAGGTTGTGCCGTCTGCATATCACAGGTTGTTAGTAAGTTTTCCTCCAATCCTGATACTGCATTCTTCTCGGTATAATCCACTTTCTTAGGTTATTTGGGTATAAAATGAGTCGTCTCAGAAGCAGGAGGGAGATCACACTGCCATCCAAGAAGGAGACCCAGAAGTGGCGCATGTCCTTTGGACCTAGAGACAACCTCCTCAACCCAGGAACGAAAGCTGTGACACGGGAGGAGTGGTAGATGAAAGAGCACCAACAGCAGAACCAAGAATCAGAGCAATGGACTTCCCAGCCCATGAAGCAAGCAAACCCTGAGTGAGTTTGGGCGGAAAGCTACCTTGCAGAGTGGGATGACTCCAGGCACTTAACAGAGGGAACTAGAGCTGAGTGCCTTCAGGCTGAGGTTTATGGTGGAATGGTGTGTCCATTGAGAATTTATCAGCAGTCCTAAAAGAGCTTCATAACATTGACTGGGCAGTGAGAGGCCTGCCTGGGGGCAAGGCTGAGGGGAGACTTTCCTGACTGGAAAAACTATGTCCTGAGCATTGTTTGATCCCTTATTATAACCTGTTGTTGTTGTTGTTGTTAAGTGCCATCGAGTCGGTTCCGACCCATAGCGAGAGTGTAAATCTTTACGGGAGTAGAAAGCCTCATCTTTCTCCCGCGGAGCGGCTGGTAATTTCGAACCGCTGACCTTAAGGTTCGCAGCCCGATTCGTAACCACTACGCTACCAGAGCTCCAGTTAACTTCACTAAAAAATCTTGCAACTGTGAGTATGCTGCCTGAGTTCTATGTGGCCATTGCAATGAACTATCTAACCCAGATGAGTAGATAGGGCTATGGGAGGAATGGTTGGTGCCACATTTTTTGTACCTCCAGACTCCTATATTCCCTTGTTGTTTATAACAAGGTGACGTTATTAACCCAAAATTGGGCTCATGGACAGTTCCAAGTTGACCAAAGCAAAGTTGACCTCACTGAGTAACACAGGTTATTCAGAAGATAATTCCTATATGTTTTACTGAGAAGTGAGTGGTTATAATTAGCATAGGATGGAGAAAGGAAGGGATAAGTGAACTTGAACTATATGATAATTATGTAAAAAGATAAACTGTAAAGGATTATGTAAAAGAGATAAACCATTATTATTGTGAAAAATTATTTAGTATTTGAATCTGACCACAGTTAGAACGACTGCCACAATCCAGTGCATTGAAAGAGATGGTACAGTAAAAGGCATATTTCAAAAATTGCTTTCTAGTAAAAATTTTAAGACAGGAAATAAAGAATATTAGACTGAATAAGGATAGGTATTCAAAAACAAAAATCTAACTGCATAAACTGAATATAATGTCAACTGCTATCCTTATCCAAATTACGTTTCATTTGTCTTACTTAACATACCACTTTCAAAATATAATGAGGGTTCAGTCACAAAATCAACTTACAAAGGAGACTTACCTGGCCTATGCATCGATTGATTTAATAGCGAAGCATTTTCCTTTAAAGATGTTTGTATGCTATCTAGAAGAATTTTTCAGGTCTTCATTTCATATTTTACCAGTGATTGATTTATTATAGGAAAAGGTTTCCATTTTTCCTTTTATTCTCAGCATGAAGTCCCAGTTAATGTGGTTTAAAAAGAAATATCTTAAAGATAGAGACAGAGATCGACTTCATCTAGTGTGATCAAACAGGACATCAACACCTGTGGTTTCGACTGCATTCACCTTCGGAATAATGTTATTCTTGCTCTCTTTGACTTGTTTCTGCTACACTCAAGGAACTCTGTCCCATAATCCTATTCTAGGGACTTCTGTCTTTGGAAAATGATTTTTTTCCTCTGCTCTTATATACCTTTTGTTTTGGATGTCCGTTGTTTATTATTTGAACTAGAAACTTCAGGTCCTTTAGGGAAGGTGTTCTTTCTTCCCTGTTCACACTGTTTCTCCATAGTCTGACAAAAGATAAAGGAAAATTTTTGACTAAGTATTGCAAGGGGTCCTGATGTAGTGTTGTATGATAAGCACTGCACTACAAACCACAAGGTTGGTGATTCAAGCCCACCAGCTGCTCCTTGGAAACCCTACACAGGGTCACTATGAGTAGGAACTGTCTCAACAGCCTTTAGGAACAACAGCAAGTATTGTAAATGCTCCAGATTGCTCCAGAACACAGTTTTATATTGTCAGAGGTTATAACAACATATGAGTATAAGCATTCAAACTTTCAAGATGGAGGCTTACAGCAATGTTTTTATTTCCCTTTCTTTGTTGTAATAGAATGCAAATATTTCCTGTCAACACTTAGAAATTTTTATATTAAAGCCAGTTACCATGAAAGAAAACATATTTTGAAGTTGCTAGTGATTTGAGTTCTGGGTTTAATGGGCCACTAACTCAACTGATAAAGAATAAGATAATGAAGTTGAGAGGATAGTAGAAAACAGAAGCACTCCTAAGAATTAGGGAGTTCCTTTAGACTAAAAAGAAGAAATGGGGGTAGGGAATTAATAGAATGAAGGAGATAAAAAATAAAAGGTATAAATTTTCCTCTAAGTATTTTTTTAGTTATACCCCACAAGCTTTGATATATTTTCATAATAATTCATTTTTATTTATTTTCTTCTACTCCTTTGATTTATAGGATATTTGGAAAAATGTTATTTAACTTCCAATACTAGTATATTTTCCAGATATCTTATTGCTATTGATTTCTAAATTAATCTATAAAATACAGTATAATCTAAAATTTGAATCTTTTGAAATTTATTGAAACTTGTTATAGTTCATCATATAGCCTATCATAGTATCTTGGTGAATGTTCCATGTACATTTGAAAAGAATATTCTGCCATTGTTGGCTTTAATTTTCTGTCAATTAGGTCACATTGGTTAATAGTATTTTTCCGATCTTCTCTATGCTTACTGATTTTTTGTTTGGTCTATAATTTACTGAGAGAGAATTGCTAAAATTGGCCAATTATGACTTTGCCATTTGATTACAACCCCAAAGCCTTCCTCATTTAGTTTTTCATGATTTGTTCAGTGTTTATAATTGTTAACTGCAGGAGGGTTCATCTGATACAAGCATTTCCACCACTACCAGAAGTAAAAACTTAGATTCAATTTTGGGCAGCAATTTATATACAAAAGTTTGACTCAAATTTCCAAATCTTACTGTTTTATGTCCTTCACCTACTCCCTCTTTGGTCACATCATAAAAGTACCTGATACCAAGATACATCATTGGTATTAATTGCTTTTAAGAATGACTTTATTTGTATTTTATCTCTGTGATCAATATTATATCAATACAACTTAAAAAGATTTTTTTAAAAAATACATGAATATAAGACTTGGAGAAGATTTTCTCATTCTATTATACTACACAATCTTTATCTTTCCTTTCTAAAAGAGGATGGGGATAATTGTAAAAGTATATAGGATATAGACCCTGTTCATTTATGGAAAATATGTTATATAAATCCTGGGAAATAGAAAGTTTATAACCATGAGAGGGTGATGAAGACCAAGCCAAAAAGTGATAGAAGAAATTGCTATCTGGTAATCAGAAGAATTTAAAAGGCAGTGGTAAGATTTAAAAGAGAAGTTCTGGCGAGAACTGAGAACTGCCTGTTATGCTGGATCCCTCACAGTACAAAAATCCAAAACTCTGATTCACAAAAATCCCCTCTCATAAGTCATATCACTATTACAAAATACAATTTTGCAGAAACATCTATTTTATGCAGCAGTATCCTGAAAGCTCAGAAAGATATTTGAGTTTCAAGCAGATATTTTTCTGAAAATTGAAACTACACAACTCTGGGTTACCTTTTGGAAGGAATAAATATAAAACATCTTCTAACTTTAGGATAAAGGCATCTGCCCTATCCTTATTCACTTCAAAAGATTTCCTCCTAGCCAAACACTCTGTTAGAGCTCATCAGAAGGTCTGAGCACTTAAGTTCCATCACATTTAATTACATTGCATCCCCTCCTCTGCGGAAGTCCAGAGGGAAAATCAAAGAAAATTGAGAAAAAAGTAATGTAACTTGAAAGAATACACTCTAAGTTCAACAGTCAAGCTGAAAAGGAGAATAATAAAGAGGAAAAGCAAAGTGTATTTCAGTAGTGGGCACAAGTGACTAAAAAATCCCTGAACTCCATTATTGTCTGTTACAATCACGGCAAGTGGTCCAATCATCACCTATGTTTATATTTTTTATCCATTAAGGGCACACACAGAGAAAGGTGTAAATCTTATGTCATGAAAATGAGAACAGATACTTTTCATATTAAATTCCTAACAAGTTGTTACACAACCCCTCCAGGCTTTCCATTTTACTACTGAAAACCTTGAAAAGGAAGAACTTTCACACTGTTCCCAAAAGCAAAGAGTAATATAGAATCTCCTCAAAATAAAAACCATCTCTAGCTATAATCACAAATACCTCTGCCATTACCCCTCATTGTTTTACTACAGTTCCATTAGAGAAGGTGGCTTGCTTCTGGCCCTGCCATACCCCTAACATGTGGAAGCCATACCCAGCCTATGTCGTGGTAAAGCACCATAGAGTCAGTTGTGACTCATAGCAACTTTGTATGAGCAGCTGTGGTTGAAATTCTAGTCTTTTCCAGATTTTCAATAGTCAAATGGAAAATCTGGAGAGGTTGCAACAGGACTCATTAGGAATTTAATATTTAAAAAAAAACAAAACATTTGTACTCATTTTTATGACCTATGAGTCACACTCTTTTTCATGTGTGCCCTTAGTTAACAGATGAAAAATATAAACATTGGTGATGACTTGATCACTTGCTGTCATGGTAACAGAGGTAATATTGGAGCTCAGAGACTCTTAATTCATTTGTGCCCACTACTGAAACACACTTTGTTTTCCATCTTTATTCTTCTTTTTCACTATGACTGCTGAATTTAGAGTGATTTCTTCTATCAAGTCAGATGTACATATGTGAAGTAGTTTGAAATAGTCCAATGTTTCTCGAATTATTAAGGAGTTAGCTGTAAGTATAAGCACTGCTCACAGACAGAGGTACTGAAGACATTTCATCCTATCCTTTCTTTCTTGGACTTTGCTCCATAAAGCAAAACTGTGACTATTTTAAAATAGTCTACCTCACTACAGATACTCTATACTGCTGAGTGACTCCGATGGGATAAATTCAGTATTGGGAGCAAAAATTTCAGTTCTCTAAAGACTACTGTTGTTTCTATTGTTGTACTGTCAAGTCAATTCTAACTCTTAGAAACCCAATATAGGAGAATCGCTAGTGGGTTTGAACAGTCAACCTGTGGTTAGCAGTCCAGTGATGGTTAGTTACTTAATATGGCACTTCTAGCCATATTCCTCCTTTTAGTGATGTACTGATCAAACTTGCAGTCAAGATGTATTACTAATTGCTGGTGCTTGGAAT
>NW_006408535.1:6946833-6957693 GCF_000296735.1 Chrysochloris asiatica | reverse complement strand
AAAAAAAAAAGCCTCACCACTGGACCAATAAATAACATCATGATAAATGGAGAAAAATTTGAAGTTGTTAGATATTTTATTTTGCTTGGATACACTATCAACAGTCAAGAAATCATATGACATATTGCATTAGATAAATCTGCTACACAAGATCTCTTTAAAGTGTTGAAGAGCAAAGATGTCAATTTGAGTACTGAGGTATGCCTGACCCAACACATGGTATTTTCATTTGCTTCATATGCATGTGAAAGTTGGACAATAAATAAGAAAGACCATAGAAGAATTGATACATTTGAGTTATGGCATTGTACAACATTAAAAGAACCACAGACTGCCAGAAGAATAAAGAAATACATGCTAGAAGAAGTATAACTAGAATCCTTCTTAGAAGTCATGAAGGCAAGATTTCATCTCATACTTTGGACATATTTTCAGAAGAACTAGTCTCTAGATAAGGGCATCATGCTTAGGAAAGTGGACGGTCAGTTAAAAATAGGGAGATTCCCCCAACAAGGTGGATTGGCATAGTGACAGCAGCAATGGGCTCAAGTATAACAGCAATTGTGAGGGTGGCACAGGACGGGACTATATTTCTTTCTGTTGTTCATCAGGTTGCTATAAATCAGAAACAACTGAATGGTACCTAACAACAACAACAATGCCTGTGGCTATGATCCCATTTTGGAGTAAATTGTTTGTTTTGTTAATTAAACAGGAATAAAGTTAGATTAAGGATTAAGATGGGATTGAGGGTTAAGGATTTCTCCACTTTACCAGAGGGTGTGACTCAAGTCACCACCCTTAGTTACCTTGGGTGTGTGGTTTGTGTTGTATATACAGGAATGCTTTAGCAAAGTTCTGTCTCTTGCTCTGGACCCTGCGTCTAGCTCATCTCCTTCTGACCTCCACTTATTGGGACTTGCAGCCTATTACCTGACCTGATTCACCAGCTTCTACAGACGAGTGAATCAACAGCCTGTCATTTAACCTGCCAATTTAGGATCTTCAGCCCCTACAACAACATGGAGTTACAAGAATCCTCCAGACTGGCATCTGAACTATGGATTTGGGACTTGCCAGCCTTCACAACTGCATGATCCATTTCTTTGACAGTTTGTGAGTTCTGTGACAAATTACATAATATTGCAAAAGCCTGGGTTATGGAGTGGTGGTTGATATCAGGAATCATAGAGTTGTACATCATCTTGGAAAAGTCCGAAATTTGGGACATCTTTAGTTTATAGGGACCAGTCTAATGCTGACCCTTCTAAAAGAAATGATTCTTGCATCTACATGGCTTAACTTAATTAAGCTTTCTCACACTAGCTACTTAAAAATGTGTGCAAGGGGTAATGTTCCATATATTGGATATACAGACAAAAGGAAGAAATAGAAATATTGCCAACTGTCCTATCTTACAAACTTCACTCTGGGCCTCAGAATAAGAGATACTCATGGATCCAAACATGTTTCTCTTTTTGCCCCATGGCTGCTTGGAGCCTCAACTTTCCCATTACAAGTAGAGACATTAAGCTTCCATCTAACAAAGAGATGTAATGCCAACAATGACAGCCCCATGCTGTGGACAGGGCACACACTAGGCACACACACACACTCCAGTCCATTAGAATAAAACTAGCTTTTATCTAATCCCTTAACCTCATGGCTTATTTATTTCTAAAATCTAGACAGTAAATAAGAAGTCTACTACCATCTACTGACTCTACTATTTAGCTTAATGAAAAACCTCAGTAAATCAAGTTATTTGAATGTGAAGGTCCACAGACTTATCTTTTGATTCGTTATTTTGAACCAAAGGACATTTATGACCTAATTCTGAACATTATTTTAGTTTTTATTTCATTTTAAGGTTTTCTGAATTGAGAGAAGAAAACTTATCCATAAAGGAAAATCTTCATGCACAGGTTGAAATCCGTTTCATCTTATTTTAATCCCAATACCTCAAAATAGATGATCATACTGAAACTTTTTTTTAAAAAATTATATTAATCTATTTCTGCCATATGGGACAAAGCTGTCCAAATATATTGACACAGATCAAAAGAATGTGTGTCTAAGAAGTTAATACATGCTCATTCTGCACTTAAAAATTTAGCTGTCTAAAAGAACATCTTAAGCCATATAAAATGAACTGTAATTTATTAGTTGTGGAGCTTTTTTCCCTAGGGGGGCAACATATATATAATTTTCTTTTCTTTTTCTTTTTTTAAGTTTTATATTGTTGTAAGAGGTACAACCATCACTCGTCAGTTTATTGTACTGTGGTGACTTGCATATAGATGTGATGTTAGAAGCTATGCCATTGGTATTTTAAATCCCAGCAGGATCACCTATGGTGTAGAGGTATCAACAGAGCTTCCAGACTAGGATAGACTAGGAAGAAGGAGAGGCAGACTGTTTCTGAATGGTTAGCCAATGAAAACCTTACTAACAGCAGCAGAACATTGTCAAATATAACACCAGAAGATGAAATCATTCTGAATAGTTGAATATTGTCAAACATAGTGCCAGAAAATGAACCACTCAGGTTGGAAGACACTCAAGCTACCATTTGAGAAGACCTGCTTCCTTCAAGTCAAGTGGACCATAATGATGTGAATAAAGGAAAGCTTCCAGGACCTGTGTTTTCTGATGGGGCTCATATGAGAAGAAACAGCTGCAATCATCCATTAATAATTGGAATGTGGAATGTACAAAGTACAAATCTTGGAAACTTGGAAGTTGTCAAAAAGGAAATGAAATGCATAAAGACCAATATCCTAGGAATTAGTGAACTGAAATGGAATGATATTGACCATTTGTAATCAGGCAGTTATATTGTTTACTATGCCAGGAACTGTTAACACACTAAAAAGGAATGGCATCTCATTCATTGTCAAAAAGAACATTTCAAGATTTATCTTGAAGTAGAATGACGTATGCAAAAGAATAATATACATACACCTACAAGAAAGACCTACTCTTTCCTGGTGTGGCACTGGGGGTTAATACTCTGAACTGCAGGTCAGTTTGAATCACAAAGTCGGAAGTTCAAGCTCACCAGTGGCTTCTCAGAAACCTTATACAGGGTCGCTGTGGGTAGGAACTGACTTCATGGCACTTCACAACAACAACACAAGAAATACCAGCTAATACCACTTTTATTCAAATTTGCACACCTACTACTAATGACAGTGATGAAGAAATTGAAGAATTCTACCAACTTCTTCAGTATGACATTGATCAAACACACAAAGGAGATGCTTTGATAATTACTGGTGATTGGAATGTGAAGGTTGGAAACAAAGAGGAAGGATCACTAGCCTTTGTGATAGAAATGACTCTGGAGATTACATGATAGAATTTTGTAAGACCAAAGACTTAATCATTGCAAATACCTTTTTTAAACAAAATAAAAGGCAACTATACACACTGACCTTATTTGATGGAAAACACAAGAATCACATAGGCTTATTTGTGGGAAGAGACAGCGAAATCAGTATCATCAGCTAAAACAAAACAATCAATTTGTGCTCATATGCAAGTTTGGGCTGAAGCTGAAAAAAATTAAAACAAACACACAAAAGCCAAAATATGACCTTGAATATATCCTACCTGAATTTAGGGACCATCACAAGAACAGATTTGATGCATTAGACATTGATGACTGAATACCAGAAAAATTATAGTATGCCATCAAGAACATCAAACAGGAGGGAAGCATAAAAAAATAGGGAAGAAAGAACAGATAAAAATGGATATTAGAAGAGACTGAAACTTGCTCTCAAGCATAGAGTAGCTAAAGCAAATGGAAGAAATGAGGAGATTAAAAAGCTGAATAGAAAGGATGCAAAGGGAAGCTCAAGAAAACAAAGCCAAGCATTACAATGAAATGGGCAAAGACCTGGAGTTAGAAAACCAAAAGGGAAGGGCACACTCAGCACTTCTCAAGCTGAAAGAACTGAAGAAAAAGGCACGTCTCAATGTACAATATTGAAGGGCTTTATGGGTAAAATATTGAATGATGTAGAAAATATGAAAAAAAGCTGGAAGAAATACACAGTCACTGTACCAAAAAGAAATGGTTGATGTTCAACCATTTCAAGAGGTAGCGTATGATCAAGAACAAAAGACAAGACTCCAGGAATTGACAGAATACAAAACGAAATCTTTCAACAAAATGATGCAGCACTGGAGGCACTTACTCATCTATGCCAATATCATTAATATCACATGCAATGAAAATTTTGTTAAAGAAAATTTTTTAAATGGCTACAATAGTATATCAACAGAGACCTGCCAGAAATTCAAGCTGAATTCAGAAGAGAACGTGGGACTAAGGGTAACATTGCTGATAGTCAGATGGATCTTGGCTGAAAACAGAGAATACCAGAAAGATGTTTAGTGTGCTTAATTGACTATGCAAAGGCTTTTAATTGTGTGGATCACACAAGCTATGGGTAACATCATGAAGAATGGGTATTTCAGAAGACTTAAGTGTGCTCATGAGGAAACTGCACATATTCGAACTGAACAAGGAGATATTAAATGGTTTAAAATCAAGAAAAATGTTGAGTCAGGGTTGTATCCTTTCACCATACTTATTCATTCTGTCTTCAGAACAAATAATTCAAGAAGTTGAATTATATGAAGAAGAACATGACTTCAAGATTGGAGGAAGACTCATTAAGAACCTGTAGTATGCAAATAACACAACATTGCTTGCTGGAAGCAAAGAGGACTTTAAATATGTACTGATGAAGAACAAAAAATATAGCCTTCAGTGTGGATTGTACCTCAGTGTAAACAAAACAAAATTCCTCACAAGTGGACCAATAAATAACACCATGATAAATGGAAAAATTATTGAAGTTGTCAAAGATTTCATTTTGCTTAGACCCACTGTCAACACTCATAGAAGCAGTAGTCAAGATGTCACACAGCATCTTACATTACACAAATCTGCTTCACAAGACCTCTTCAAAGTATTAAAGATATTTATTTGAGCAGTAAGTTGCACCTGACCCAAGCCATGGTATATTCAATGGTCTCATATACATTTGAAAGTTGGACAATGAATAAGGAAAACTAGAGAAAAATCGGTGGATTTGAATTATGGTGTTGGAGAAGACTATTAAAAGGACCATGGACAGAAAGAAGAACCAACAAATCTGTCTTGGAAGAAGTACAGCCAAAATTGTCCTTAGAAGCCAGGATGGTGAGACTTTGTCTCTCGTACTTCGGACATTTTTCAGGAGTGATCAGTCCTTGGAGAAGGACATCAGGCTTGGTACAGGGAAAAAAAAGGAAGACTTCCCAGTTAGATGGCATTGACATAGTGGCAGCAGCAATGGGAACAACTGTAGTAACAATTGTGAGGGTGGAGCAGGACCAAAGGGTATTTCATTCTGTTGTACAAAGGGCCCACCTGACAGTACCTAACAACAGCAAGAGTTACAAGTTTTTCTTAGATGTCGTCTTTTACATTTTGAGAAATATCATCATAAAAGGCCTTTAAGTCAGTGCTAGAAACCATGAGAAATTAATCTTTTTTAATAAGGTTACTACATTACTGTTGTTGTTGTTGTTAAGTGCCATGGAGTCGGTTCCGACTCATAGCGATCCTGCACAGGGTTTAAGGCTGTAAATCTTTTCGGGAGCAGAACGCCTCATCTTTCTCCCGCGGAACCGATGGTAGTTTCGAATTGCTGACCTTGCAGTTCACAGCCCGATTCGTAACCACTATGCTACCAGAGCTCCTTAATACATTACTAAGTTTAAGAAATTCCAAGACATACAAAAACATAACAATCATGAATAACCCATTTTTTTTACCTCATGAAGAAAGCCCCTCTTCTACTTAATGAAAACCAAAATACCTATCCTCCCCCATCATTGCCTCTTTCTCATAATATAAACAAAACTGCAAAATGTGAAACTAACCCCTAGTATGTAATGTTGATTTTTGAAGCAGCAAAATGCTGTTGAACTACTCATATACCACTAAACCTGATTTCACCCTTACTCAACCTCCACCTTTACATACCGTGTTCCAAATGCAGAGGTAGGAATGCTCAAAAAACATCCAGGCAGAACACTGTTATTGTTATGTGCTATCAAGTTGGTTCCAATTTATAGCAACCCTGAAAAGGGTTTCCAAAGAATGGCTAGTGGGCTTGAATGACAGACTTTGCTGTTAGCAGTCCAATGCTTATCCTACAGTGTCACACCAGGGCTCCAGGCAGAACATTGTTGATTTCATGTGCTGCCAAGTTGGTTCCAACTCACAGTGACCCTGTAAAGGGTTTCCAAGGAATGGCTGGTGGATTTGAACCACTGACCTTGCTGTTAGCAACCCAGTGCTTATCCTACAGTGCCACACCAGGGCTCTAGGCAGAACATTGTTGTTGTTGTTAAGTGTGTCTTGGAGTCCTGGTATGGTGCTCTAGGATAATCACTATAATGGTAACTACAAGATCAGGAGTTCAAACCCGCTAACTGCTCCTAGGAAACCCTTTACAGGACGGCTATGAGTCAGAATTAACTTGATGGCACTTAACAACAACATGAATAATGACTTATTGTTCTAAAACAAATATGTTTCTCACAAGTAAAATTTTGCAAATGAAAAAAAAGCAGGGTGAGCAGAGAAAGGCAGTGGTTTTTCACATACTCCATTGGCTCAGAGTATCAGAGTATCAGAGAAAAATTAAGTACAACAGAACTTCCCCCAGATCAATGCCTGATAGCTAATGAGAAGTACACCAACTTGCCTTCATGCTGTAGAACTGAATAAGGGTTTTGAAACTTATATTTTAGGAGCAAATCTAGTGGCAAAAACTAAAATAAATACATGAAAACAAAGAATTTTACCTTTAAAAAAAGTTATCTTAAAGATGCAAGGGAAGTGAAGTCTTTTGAAAATAATCTTCTATAGAAACCAAAAACTAACATTGATATCAAAGAAAAATAATGAAAAGATAGAAAACTGAAATGAAGATTGAAATATGAATTAAGAAAACTTTAACAGGGCAATGAGAGTTAAATGTACTGGAATCGAATTACACTGGAGAAAAATGCATTAGTGAGATGAAGTACAAATTTAAAATTTTCTTCCACAAGGAAAGGGCATAGATAAATAGTTAGAAACAATGCAGGCATACCAGATACGGATGATGAAGAACAAAAATATAAACTAAGGATTATAGACAGGCCCTAAAAGGAAATCAAAGTAATAGGTATAGATGCAATAAATGAAAACAACAACAAACGTTTTTTGACTGAAATGCATGTATTTCTCAAGAATTTATCATACTCAAAGAAAAATTTAAAAATAGACACATTCTATCAAAAAAATTAATTATATTGTAAAAGAAAAAATCGAACAAACATTTAGGCAAAGAAACAAGTTGTTGTAAATAAAGGTACACTTTTAGAAGGCAACAGAGAATGCCTATAGCATTTTAAGGAAAAAAATGACCCAAGAATTTTATAGGCAGTCAAGCTTTTCATCATGTGTAAAGAAAATAGAAAGATATTCTAAGACTTGTCCAGACTCATAAAATAGAACACTAAGGGATCTAAAATTATTTGAAGACATAGTTCAGGGGGGGGAAATAGAAAATGAAAAGAGGTTAATAAAGATTTAAAGTTCAATAAGGGAGTAAAAAGCATTGGCATTTGGTATAACAAACCTCAGGTATATAAGGGGATGTTGTACCAATGATTTGATTTTGACTCCCAGTGACCCTATATGACAGAGTAGAACTTCCTTATAAAGTTTCTTAGGCTGTCATCTTTATAGGAGCACATCTTTTGGTAGCAGTTGAGTGCTTAACCATTGTGCCACAGAGGCTCCTTAAGGGAATGTTAATCTTCCTAGTATACCTATTAATAAGGACCAATTTCCCAGTAGACTGAATCTTAATCTTGAAATACCTCATATAACGTCCCTCATATACCTTCATACCTCATATAACATAGTGCTTTCATTGTAGTAATAGTCGATAGTCCTTTACCCAAAATGTCAAAGTCCAAGAAACTCTACAAACAAAAATTTCCCTATACTTAGATTGGTGCAAAAATAAACTGATTTGAGCCTATTTATGCTTTTTATTTGTCGCACAAGTATAATATTTATCAATTTTGTTGCATAAATGTTTGTAAGTTGGATCAAAGCTTACTGTAAATATTCTGCTGGGGATATTATATCATATGCAATATTTATACTTACATTTGTAATTCCAAAACACATCTGGTTTCAAGGGTTTTGAATAAAAGATAAAGGAAATCAAGTAGATCAATTCAAACAAATGTCTCACTTTCTCACAGCTGCCCTACTTAGTTTCTTGATCAATAATGTGCTCCCCTTCTATGGACCTTCTTTATTCTTAAGATATCTGATTTCTTTCTATGGTGTTTTTAAGCTATTTAAAGTATAGAAAGAGCCATGCCTGACTCTCCTTCCTGAATACCTCCACTAATTGTTCATGGAGTTAAACTAGAGACACCCTATTTGGTCCATGCAAAATGATGAAATTTTCCATTCCCATGGCCCAGTTGCCTTCCTCTATACACATCTTTAACCAGTTGACTATTTTATTTAACCACTGGAAACTTGTCCTTTACCTTAGGTCCTGGATATCTGGTCATAGGAAAATGTCAAGTTGAATATCATGCTGTGTATTCCTGACACAGCTGAGGTACACTCCAAGTATATGAACAACCTAGAATAGCATACAATGGAGAATTCCACTCAAATTTTGAAACCATATGATGCAATAAAGTTTTTCCAAGATCTAATTCAAAGATGGGAAGGGCCAGAGACTGTTTCCCTGTCTCTCACACACATTTACAAAGGAATTGTAAAACATTTATTCTCTAGTTGTACTGTTGGAGCTCTTTCTAGGTTCCACCTCCAAATATAAGCTTGTTCATTTTTTATCATGACTCTTAAATTCGGATATGTCTTTCAATTTTTTGCACACTTCTTTTACTATATGCTTTGGAGATTTTATAACTTCTCCTCACCCAGAATACAAAATTTGGTTTGTGTGGGGTTTTCCCACAGCCATAGGTAAGTCCCACTTTCTTTGTAAGGATTAGGACATGTAATAGGAAAAAAATTAAATTCAGATTAAACAACATATAGTTACATCTCTTTCAGCTACAATAAATCCAAGGATATCCAATTAAAAGCTTTTCTATGATCAAGAGGAAGTCCAGAATCTTCTATCTTTATATTCTACCATTTAACATATAACTACCATCCTCAAGGTCGCCTCAAAAACAAAGAAGGCTACTAGAACAACAGCCTTCAGATACATCTTGAAGCAACAGGAAGAAAGAGGAACAAAAGGCAAATAGGGCACATCTCTCAGTATAGGTAGCTCCAAAAAAACCTTTTGAAAGTTCTACTCAAAATCTAATGCTTACTTCACATTGTCTCAACTCAATTAAATAGATTCAGCTAGCTGTAACAAAGCCTAGTTTAATTTGCATAATCACCAATATCATTTAGGACATCTGATTTCTTTCAAAACGTTGCGGTATTATACAAACATGTTTACAAACACAGGATTTTGTTTCTTGGAAGAAGAATATGAATTTAGTCTGGACAATTAGGAATCTACTAGCAGTCTCTGCCAGTCAACTACTTTGATACCTCAGTCCCAGCAGGAAATCAGTAATTTATGAATAATGACAAAATACCCATATTGCAATTTATGCTGATTCCAGATGACAAAGTCAAAATTACTTAAATCACAATTTTTTCTTAAATAATAAAAGGCAAGATACACATTTCAATAGGGTGATCTAGTAACATCAGACATCATTTAGCTCCAGGAGGAAAGATGAGAATCAAGACCAGGACAAAGCTATTTCCATGAGGAAGAGGTCAGACCTTGTATTTCCCCACTCCAACATTTTTACCAATTTTGACGCCAGCTGTGCTTCCCACAGCACTCTCTGTTTCTCGATTGTGTTCAATAATTCATTGCAATGACCACATAGAACACATAGACCATACTTTTGTTTGTGTGATTTATTAGGAAAATAGCAGGCTACAACTCAGAATTAGGATCAACTTGGAGGTAACAGGATGCAACTCAGTAGACAGGATATAGTTATTCAGTCAGGGAGATTTCCAACCAAGAAAGCTCTCAGCAACTTTGCAGCCAAGCACACAGGAAATTCCTGTATGGTTCTCTGTCACTAGGGCCCACTGGGGCCTACTGTTACTGGGCCTTGCTAGGCCTGAAATCTGCCCTGCTCAAGTATGTTAGCTATGCAGACAACTACCTAGAGGTGCCCCACTCCACTAGCAAGTCTCGTGCCTGATAGTACCCAGTTTTCTCACTCTGTTGGCTGACAAGCCCACTATAGGCACCTTGTTCCATGAGGCAGGAAGCCCATCCAATTAGGAAGCTCATCACAGCTGGCTCATTCCAATCTACTGGTTCCCTCCATCTCGTACCATCTCCAGTACTACAGCTCTTTCTCTGTACATCTAGGAGGTTCTCAGCATAGAAACCCCAAGTCCAAGGCACACTGTGCACTTCAGGCTCCTCTTCTTAAGGTATTGTTTTCTCTTTATTAAGGCAAAAAATAAGGAATGCTGACAAGGGTGTGGAGACATTCAAACTCTCATACACTGCTAGTGGAACTGTAATATGGTGCAATCACTGTGGAAAATGGTATGGAGCTTCTTAAAATGTTGGAAATAAAAATACCATTTGATCCAGGAATAGGATAATGTATGTATCCTAAAGAAATAAGTTCAAGGACACAGATATATATACAAGCATGTTCACTGTAGAATTATTTTTCAATAGCAAAAAGATAGAAATAACATAAGTG
>NW_006408535.1:6920291-6946364 GCF_000296735.1 Chrysochloris asiatica | reverse complement strand
AAAATTAACTGTCATTATAAAATTAATTGTTATTGCCAAGTGCCATCAAGAAAGTTTCGACTCATAGCAACCCTGTATAGAGTTTCCGGGAGTGGATGGTGAATTTGAACTGCTGACCTTGTGATTCAAACAGACCTTGCAGTACAGTGCTTATCCTATTATGATAATTCAGTAAGTATGTGGATATTAATCAGAGATTATCATCAAGTTGATTCTAACCCATGCAATCCATTATGTGTCAAAGTAGAACTGAGCTTGCTAGGAAATTTAATGACTGATTTTCTAAAGTAGATCACTAGGTCTTTCTTCCTAGGTCTTTTTTCCTAGGCATCTTTGGGTAAACTTAAATAGCTAACATTTCTGTTAGCAGTGAAGCTCATTGTCATAGATAGAATTATATCTCCCAAAATACATGTCAGTTTGGCTGGGTCATGATGCTCAGTGGACTGGCAATCATAGAATGACATAATGTGGCAGTTATGTCATGATTCCCCATGATGTTTTTTGTTATAATAAGCACTAAAAGGATTAGCGATAGGCTGCAATATTCTACTCCCATCAAAACCCTAATCCTAGATAGGGGAGTTTCCCAGGGATGTGGGCTGCAATATATTTTATCTTACAAAGAGAAGAGAAAAGACAAGTGAGCAGAGAACAAGAGACCTAGTACCACCAAGAAAGAAAAAGATGTTAAGTGCATCCTTTGGACCTGGATGAAGTTTCTGTATCCATGAAAAGATTGATGCCAAGACACATGGAGATCTCCGAGGAGATCTGAAAGGAGACAAGGACCTTTCTCTAGAACCAGCACTCTGAATTTAGACTTCTAGCCTCCTCAACTATGAGCATATACATTTCTGTTTGTTAAAGCCCTCCATCCACTTGTGGTATTCCTGTTATTGCAGCTCTAGATAACTAAGACATTTATTAAACATTTATACCACACAGAGATTCCACAAACATTAGTAACATTTGTATATCCCAGAAATAATTAGCTACAATTGCTAATAAGAAAAAAGGTTTCCTTTCATAGTGGCGCCCCCAAAAAAACAGTATCTTTTTAAAACACCAAGAAATGACAATAATAATAACTTTGACTGATAACATGTGTTTAACTTCAAAAGAGACAGACAGAGAATGGCCAGAGAAGCAGGCTGTGGGGAGGTTTGTTTTAGGAATATATTTTTTTTCTTTCAAATTGCTAGTCATGAATAGGTACGTAGGCCAATGAGGAGAATCACCTAAAAATGAAATGTTAAGTGTACTTGAAAGAGAAAGGCAAGTTGCTGAAACTCATCTGATTAAACAAGTTGAATTTATGAATGTACCAGCACAGTTCCCTGTCTATATTAGACATCTTGCTAACTATTGTTCCGCCTCCCTGACCTGACCTTCTGCTGTGGTGAATTACAGTAATAGAAATATTATTTCTCAGTTTGTCTGATTGTGGGCAAATCAGAATAAAAGAAAGAAATGTACCTGACCTGATCTCCATCAATAGAACAATCAGGATAATTGAAACAAGTATCCTGATAATCATGGTGACTTATCTTTGAAAGATAAAAGTAACCTATTGTACTGAGCGGCCGGGTAATTGCCCCAGGTCTTCACTGTACTGTTAGTGTGAACATAGTCCATGATTATGATTTTGTTTAACTAGTTTTTCAGAGTGGGAAGTAGGTGAAAATTTTCATTTAGAAACCTCTCTTCTTCCCACATTTCTGAGGTTGTTTCCATATTATATATATATATTTATTTTTTTTTTTTAAGTTTTATTGTGAATTATATGATAGTTTACATGAGAGAACTTTAGTTTTACATTCATTCCATCATACATCATCTCATTGCCATGGTTCCAATCCCCTCCATGCATCACCAACCAACCAAAGGGTATATCCTAGAAACCCGCCCCCTACACTTCCCCCTCCCCCTTCCTCCTCTTCCCCCCTCCTGCCCTTCTCCCCCCTCCCCAGTTATTCACTACAGTATCAGGAGTTACCCATCTGTATTTCCTTTCATCAGCTCTGCCCAGACAGATTGAATAGTACCCACTGGAGATTCTGCCCTCCTCCATGCTCCCTAGCACTAGGCTCCCTCTTGAAAGTTTGTAAGCCAGTCACTTCTTGCCTTTGTAGTGCCCCCCCTCCCCATTTGAGTATTCAATGTCCAAGTTGCCCATCTCCGTCCATTCTGTGTGTGGAGGGGGTGGGAATGTTTCTTGCTGTAAGGATTTGTTCCTTCTTTTGAGTTGCTACTCCATAGGTATAGGTCAAGTTCATCAGATTGTATCAGCTCACTCTTTTCTTTTTTTCCCTCTTCTTTCTTACCACATTATATTTTATCTTGAATAATCAAAAATGCCCATGGCAGATCATGACATATCCAGTTAGCTCACACCAGACAATGTTAGCTATTCAAATGTACATTTGGATCACTCCAAGCACTCCTAAGTTGGCCTTGTTGATATGGATAGAATCAAGCTATTTTGTGTGTGGAGATAAAAAGTTCTATATCAATATTTGTTAAGTGTTAAGGTTCTTAGCCTCACAATGTTATCAACAGTAAGAATTGTGAAGATATAAGACTATAAAAATTAGATGATTTTTGTCTTTGTTAGAAAGGTAAAATGAATTCGTATACTTAAGACAGGCTACTCAGTTCTTTTTTTCTTTTTTGCTCTTTCCTTTACTCTGTTAATTGTTGTTGTTGTTATTGTTACATGCCATCTAGTTAGTTCTGACTCACAGTGACTCCCATTTAGGGTTTCTTGGAGTCCTGGTGTGGCACTATAGGATAAGCACTCAATCACAAGGTTGGTTTGAACAACAAGGTTGGTGGTTCAAACTCACCATCTGCTCCTCAGAAACACTATGTCATTGTTGCTATGGGTCTGAAATGTCTTGACAGCACTTTACAACAACAAAATAGGATTTCTGAGGAATGGCTGGTGGGTTTGAACTGCTAGCCTTGTGGCTAGTAGACAAGTGCTAGTAATCCTACAATGCCACACCAGGACTCCCTTTTTCAATTAGTGAGCTCTTTACAATTTCTCTCCTTTCAGCACTCATTTATTAAAGTGACAAGGAGTCACAACTGACTTAAAGATGTCAAACTAAAAAGGATACCTTCTAATAATAGTATATTTCTATATTAAATCAACAAGTAAACACTTTGCACTATTTTAGATGATGGTGCTAATTTAGACTTAAGTTCCTTTTAGGAAAGTTTATATTTAATACTTTATATACAGCAGGAATCCATTCAAACTTACGAGGTACCATCAGTCAAGTCTCTGAAAGAATACTATACAATGGAGATTTGTGTTGGAAAGGCTTATTAGAGTATATACTCAGCATCAATATTTGTAGAGAAGTAAAGAAGGGAGAAAATTATCTATATAGCAGTCTCAACAGAGGCCTCAGAGATCCTCGGGGGAGTTCTGGAGTGGAATGGCCCTTCAGGATTGTCCTGTGTTGGGAACAAGCAGTCTCTTTATGTCTCCACATGGAATAGTCTTTGGATTCGGGCTCCTCTTGGGATACAGTAAAGGGTAAGTCCCAGAGACTCAGTTACACGCTGTCAGCTACAAACAGTCCCATAAAATTGGGGAAATTAATGCTTTAGTCTTAAAGAGGAGGGATCTGGGGAGCATACCACAGTATCCACTACACAGTGATATTAGAAAAAAAAAATCCAAAGCTTCTCTTCAAGAGGCATGTCACAAAGCTTACTGGGTTGATATTTAATAGGACTTGTCTCTCCCACTAGGAAGTTTTTCCTATGTCCTTTTTCCTCTATGTCCTTATCTAAAACATAAAGTTTTAGCAAAAGAATCAACTAGAGTTCCATCAACTTCAACAATCAAAATGTTGTGCCTTAATTTTCAGAAAAATCAAGAGAGGAAAGGATTTCAGATGTAGCCGTACCTCATAAAAAGTTTAGTTTCACTTAAATTTGAAAGTCTTAGAGCTTATTATTTCCCAGTTAAACTAGATCTCAAAACTCCAAAGTAATTTCCAAGTCCCTTTAATAGCATTAGTATTGGCACCTTATAACTTATAAGAGTAAGATTTAAGTCCCAAAAGAGGCACAATGAAATGATTGATCATAGAATTCTAATGCTTGGGCTGCTGAATTCAAACTAGAAATTCAAAAAGCTTCTTTAATCCTAACTAACTCCATCATCATCAGTTTTTCAAAAGGAACAGAATTGCTAGGGAACACACAACAGATTTGATTATCTATGCTATGCTATGTTTCCTCTCTTGAGATGTAGCAAAGTCACACTGAGCCCTTTGCTGTCTTCCTATGTTCTTCTTTGAAAAGGCCATTGGCCACATCTGGGGTCTCTATTATTCAGAACAGCCAACTGATGGATATAAAAAGGTCATCTGCCCTTCTAAACATATGAAAGTCAAACATCTTTATTTGGGCGTGTTAATATAATTGCTTGGGAGAGGTACAAAAGAAAACTGAAATGACTACATTGGATTTACTGTCTCACTTTATTAGAACTTCTGTAGCATCTTTGTCCCTTAGAGGAACAAAATGGAGAGAGCTAAAAATAGAGGACATTGATCTTTTCCTGACACTCAGCTTCATGAAGAATAGCTTTTTGCAAAAGAGAAGCATTATTTCATCTATTTAAGTATTCCACATCAGGCGTGCAACAGAGTGTTTTCTTTAATGTGTTCTAGTTCTAGCTCTGCCTTTTATTTTGTCAACAACAACTTCAATATTAATGATTCGTGCCGAAGAGAGAGGAGGCTGGAAATACATAGTTAGAAATAAAATTATTTCTCTCTTTGATATAAGCAGAAAGTTAACTTAAACTGATGTTAAATTGTCAGTTTGAACACGAAAACAAGAAACACAAGCCATTGGTTTTAATAAAACTTGTATAGTGCTTATATTTGTGGGGGGAAAAAAAACATTTTTAGTTGTTTATAACAATTTTCTATTATAAAGCACTAACATGTTTTCCTGCTGTTTACAACAGGCTTATGTTTTTATTTTTCTACTGCAATGTTTCCATGCATGCGTATATGATTATAACCCAAATTCTGCATAACTCTTCTAGACTCTGTAATAATAAGCCTGCATTTATGTTGTAGGAATGAAATGCTTTTTGTTATTCACCAATAGCCATGTTACTGAGTACATCTCATCAAAATTTCCAAAACTAAGACTATACAAATGTAGTAGTCCTTGAAGACTGTCAAATCAACAACAACAAAAAAACACAATAATTTATATGTGATATCTAGGTCCCACCTAACTGTGCAGCTAGTTTATCTTTTAAAATGTTGTTGTTGTTAAGTGCCATTGAGTCAGACCTGACTCAATGCAACCCTGTATAGGAATTCCAAGGAGCAGCTGGTGGGTTTGAAGAGCAGACCGTGTGATTCATAGTCCAGTGCTGATTCTACAGTGCCATACCAGAAGTCATGCCCAAAGCAAGGCTACTGAAACAAACAGTTTCATGGAGTATAAATCCAAGTGGTACACTTCCACTCAGGTTCCTGATTCTGCATGTCCTCAGGTGTTGTCCTGAAGCTAGTATTCTTCCATCATGGCACAGAAATGTTTTGGGAACAATATGGGCAATAAACAAAGAACACAGAAATGTAATCTTTTCAAATTGAAATGAAATGAGGTATAGGATTTTTTTTAGTGTAAAACTGATGATCTGCTTTGTAAAATCCCACTCAATTTACAATAAAAGGTTTAAAATAAAAAGAAGTAAAGCCTTTTGATATAAAATTATGAAAAGAGTTGAGTGCTATTGGAAAAGGGGGACAAATCGGTTAGCAGAACAGAAATAAGATTTTATGAGCGATAAAGTAGTACTGATTACCCATGAGCCTAGAGCCTCCTTAATGAGGAAGATGGGTAAGAGTTGCTGAAAGCTAGTTTGGTGTGGTGCTGTAGCATCAGCACTGGACTGTGAATCACAGGTCGGCAGTTCAAACCCACCAGCTGCTCTTTGGAAACCCTATACAGGGTTGCTATGAGTTGGAACCAACTTGACAGCACTTAACAACAAGAAGTCAGATACCAGCAGACTGTGCTCTGTACTGACCTAGACTGGACCAAACTGTAACTCTGCATAGAAGAGACAGGCTGGAAAATGCCTTGGGCCCAACAAGGTATATTCTCCAAGCTAGATCGGTTGAGCTAAGTGGTCTCCTGTCAAAAGCATGTAATTTCTCAGCATCTCCAAGCTCAAAAGTAAACCAAGAATGAAAATTAGCATTTTCTTTGCTAATTCTCATTCCTGGTTTATCAGGAGTCCCTGGATGGTACAAACATTTAACATACTCAGTTTCTAACTGAAAAGCTTGAAGTTCAAGTCTACCCAGAACACTTTGGAAGAAAAGTCCAGCAGTTTATTTCCCAAACAGTAAAAAAAAAAAAATTTTTAATTGAATACCCTATGGAGCTTAACTTTAACAAATAAAGGGTTTCCAGGAGTTGGAATCAACTCAACAGCAACTTGGAAAGTCATGAGAATAGAAATGGGAAAGAACATTGGTGATGGAATTACAGAAAGTAACAGAAGCAAACATTTGACCTGTACCTTAACAGTAAGATTAGATGGCAGAAGAAGAGGTGAAAGAAGACAACTCAGTAGACAAATACTGCATGAATAAGGACGAGTGGTGGGAAAAGGTAGGTCATATTTGGGAAATAACCATAAGTCCAATTTTGCTATATCACAAAGTGTGTGGCAGTAGAACTGCACATTGTAGGGTTTTCAAGGTTCTGATCTTTAAGAAGCAAATCACCAGGTCTGTCATCTGCGACACCTTTGGATGGATTCAAACCACCAAACTCTCAGTCAATTGAAAAACACTTAACCATTTGCACCACCTTGGGACTCCACGTGTGAAGGGTGTGAAGGTGATGGTGGTTGTGTGCTCTTGAGTCAGTTCTGACTCATAGAGACCCAGTACAGGGTTTCCAAGACTGCAAATCTTTACCAGAGCAGAAACTGCTCACTTTGTAGTTATCCAACTTGTAACCTACTACACACTAACAGGGTACACATATAAGGATATGTGAAGAAGAGTGAGTTGAGGTCTGTTGATCAGAGCCAGCCTAAGAAGCTAAAATTTAACCTGTAACTAAATAAAAAGCTATTAAATATTCTTTTGGCTAGAAATAGGATATGATCACTGATAAGTTTAGAAAAAGTTGATTTGACTTAGGAAAAGGAGAGAAGGGTGACTTGGGAAATGAGAGAAGCTTCAAAAAGCAAATACCTGTTGGAAAGCTACTACATTTGTTGTGTGCTATGCAGTTGGTTCTAACTCATAGCAGCCCTGTAGAGGTTTTTGAGAATGGTTGGTGGGTTTCAACTGGGTTTAAAGCACTGACCTTGTGGTTACCAGTCCAGCACACCAGGACTCTAGTAGTCCAAGCAAATAATACTAACACTAATAAAATACAATATAAAGCATGTCAGGTAAGTAAGAAATTAGCAAAGGAAACAAGAGCACAAGCTTAGTAGAGATAGAATTGATAGTTCCAGACTTTAATTCCATGATGAAATGAAAAATAACTGATTGACTAAGATGAGACAGACACCATTAGTAAAGATAATTCAGGTGGATTTAGAAGAATATGAGTTTGAGAAACTAATTTATGTTGAACTATACTCTTTCCTGCTTTACAAGTGTGGTGTTTTCTTTCTTGAGAGATCCAAGAGCTAGTTCCTGTCTGACTGAGCTGCATAGCACTGAGGCAGGGACTTACACAAGACAAGGTAGAAAATGGGAAAAGAAAAATAGTCTATGGTTGTTGTTGTTGTTAAGTTGGTTCTGATTCATAACAACCCTGTATAGGGTTTCTGAGACATTTAAAATCTTTGCAGGGGAAGAAAGTCTCATTGTCCTCCTTTGGTGTGGCTGGTAGGCTTGAACAGCAGACCTTGTGGTTCGTAGTCTAGTGCTTATCGTATGGAGTCACCTCACCCACTAGTCTATTGTTAAATGAAGGAGGACACACTTTTAGTATGATCTATAACACATTCTTCTGATGATTACTAATTTCAATATCTACATTAGTTTAATAAATGAGAATTGTTTTTAGCAAAAGAAGCCTCTTCAAATGGGGTTAATATGGGTTTTGAAAGAGTATATAATTCAACAACTGTAAATAGATATTTAAATGCCCTTCATAAGTATTAATTTTGAAACTAAAAAATTTCTGGTTTTTTAGTCATTGTATTTAAAATGCTTCTTATTATTTGTATCAGCTTAATAAATTGTGTTCACTTGGGAGTTTATAAAAACTTTATTTTCCCTTTTAAAACAAAAGAATTCTAACTGTAGGCTATCTTGTAGGTGTTTTATCTACTTTCTATTTCTACATCCCACCCTGTTCAAGGTTTCCTAGGATAGATAAGCCTGTGCTCAGTGCTCTAACAATGGTTGGTCCATGACATCATCAAGACTTGTTATTGTTGTTAAGTGCCATTGAGTCAGTTCTGACTCATAGTGACCCTATATAGGGTTTCCATGGAGCAGCTGGTGAGCTTGAACCACCAACCTTATCTTTGAGAAGACAAAGTAAAGTATTATAGTGAATGTGTAAAGATGTAGAGTTAAAAAACAAAATGGAAGAACACACTCAGTATTTCTCAAACTGAAAGAACCAAAGAAAAAAATTCAAGCCTCAGCTTCCAATATTGAAGGATTCTATGGACAAAATATTAAATGATGCAAAAAGCATCAAAAGTAGATGGAAGGAATGCACAGAGTCACTGTACCAAAAAGAAAATGGTTGATGTTCAATCACTTCAAAAGGTAACAGATGATGAAGAGCCAATAGTACTGAAGGAAGAAGTTCAAGGTACACTGAAGGCATTGGCAAAGAACAAAGCTCTGGGAATTGATGTAATATAAATTAAAATATTTCAACACAATGAAGCAACATTGAAGGCACTCACTCACCTGTGCCAAGAAGTTTGGAAGACAGTTAGCTGGCCAACTGATTGGCAGAGATCCATCTATGTGGCCATTCCAAAGAAAGGTGACCCAACAAAATGCAGAAATCAGTGGACATTATCATTGATATCCCATGCAAGTAAAATTTTTCTAAAGATAATTCAGAACTGCTGCAACAGGGACATTCCAGAGGCTCAAGACGGATTCAGACAAGGACAAAGAACTAGGAATATCATTGCTGATGTCTATGGATCTTGGATGAAAGCAGATAATACCACAAAGATGTTTACCTGTGCTTTATTGACTATGCAAAGGCTTTTGACTATGTGAGGGTCATGACAAACCATGGATAGCATTGTGGAGAATGAGTATTCTAGAACACTTAATTGTGCTCATGAATAACCTATACATAGACCAAGACACCTTCGTTCAAACAGAACAAGGTGACACTGAATAGCTTAAAATTAGGAAAGGTGTATGGTAGGGTTGTATTCTATCACCGTATTTATTCACTCTGCACACTGAGCAAATAATCCGAGAACTTGGATTATATGAAGAACTTAACACCAAGATTGGAGGAAGACTCATTAATAACTTCTGTTATGCAAATGATAAAACCTTGCTTGCTGAAAGTGAAGAGGATTTAAAATACTTACTAATAAAGATCAAAGACCACATTGGGTTGCACCTCAATGTAAAGAAAACAAAATCCCTCACCACCTGACCAATAAATATGATAAATAGAGAAAAGACTGAAGTTGCCAAAGGCTTCATTTTACTTCATTTTCCACCATGAACACTCATGGAAGCAGCAGCAAAGAAATAAAATGATGTATTGCATTAGGCAAATCTGATACACAAGACCTCTTTAAAGTATTCAAGAGCATGACCCAAGCCATGGTATTTTCAATAGCTTCTTCATATGCGTGTGAAAGTTGAATAAGGAAGGCTGCAGAAGAATTGATGCATTTGAGTTATTGTGTTGGGTTTTGTTGTTAAGTGCCATCGAATTGGTTCCAATCCATAGTGACCCTGTATAGGGTTTCCAAGGAGCAGCAGGTAAGCTTGAACCACCGACCTTGCCGTTCAAATGGCTTTACAGTCTGGCACTTTTACCCACAGCACCACACCAGGTGTTGGAAGAGAATATTAAAAGTACTAAGGACTGCTAAAAGAACAAAAAATTGGTTTTGTAATAAGTACAGCCAGAGTGGTCCTCAGATGCCAGGATGCTAAGATTTCATCTGTTGTATTTCAGACATATTATCAGGAAAGACCCATTTCTGGAGAAGTACATCATTCTTGGTAAAGTGGAGTGTCAGAGAAAAAGAGGAAGACCCCTAATGAGATGGATTCTCACAGTGGCAGCAGCAATGGGCTCAAGTTTAACAATGATTGTGAGGACGGCTCAAGACCAGGCGGTGTTTCATTCTGTTGTGTGTAAGATTGCTGTGAGTCAGAACTAATTTGACAGTACGTAACAACTACAAATAAAGCTACTTAATTCCAGTATTAGTCAACTTTACTCACCAACCACTGAAGTCAGCGATGATGAAATTAAAGAATTCTACCAACTTCTTCAGTCTGAAATTGACCAAACATGCAATCAAGATGCATTAATAATTACTGGTGATGGGAATGTGAAGACTGGAAACAAAGAGGAAGGATCCGTAGTTGGAAATTATTACCTTGGCAATAGAAATGATGCTAACGATCACAGGATAGAATTTTGCAAGACAAATGACCTCTTTACTGCAAATACTTTTACAACAACATAAAAGGCAACTAAGGGTCTCAACAGATAGAACACAGAAAAATCAGATTGACTATATTTATATGGGAAGAGCCCATGGAGAAGCTCAGTATCATCAGCTAGATTAAGGCCAAGGGCAGACTATGGAACAGACCATCAATTTCTCCTAGGTAAATTCAAGCTGAAGCTGAAAAAAGTGAAGAAGAAATTGGTGAGAGAAAAAATATGACCTTGAATATATTCCACCTAAATCTCAAGAATAGATTTCATGCACTGGACACTAATAACCAAAAATAAGAAAAGTTGTAGAATGACATCGAGAATATCATACAATAAGAAAATAAAAGGTCATTAAAAAGACGGGGGCCAAAAAGAACAAAATGGATGTCAGAAGAGACCCTAAAATTTGTTATTAGCATCATTCTTTCTGTTAAGTGCCTTCAAGTGGGTTCTGACCCATAGTGACCCTTTTTAGGGTCTGAAGAGTAGCTAGAGGGATTGAAATGTCAACCTTTCGATTAGCAGTCCAGTGCTTATCATATCAGCACTACACCAAGACTCTGTAGAGAAGCTAAAATGCCAGAAAGAAATGAAGTATGAATCGGAACAAAGTCGACAGCACCTAATAACAAGAAGTTATCAAAATATATATGTAGTTTATGAAAGGAGCAAATGAAGCAGGGACTGTCCCTCTTAGACTTTCAGAGGTAGAGGTTCTTTTCACCTAACACCTAATATCTGAGTCTTAAGACCTGAAACTTTTGTATGAGGATGTGCACAATGTATAGCCAAAAAGCTTTACAAAGAAACCCATCTCTTTAGCCCATGAGACAGAAAAATCTTCAATCACCATTATAAAAAAAAGAATGTTAAGTATTTCATCGTTAACTCAGAGCTCCTTTGATGATCTCATTTCATCCCACTGTGACTGAGAGAAGAATTTGGAACCAAAGATAATTCAGTCCAAAAAGCAGACTGAAGATTGAGAGTTTCATTCCTGAGTGTGTAATTAGCTTACTACTGCTCTTAGGAAATACTGACTTTTTCCCCTTACCAGCAAAATAATATATCTAGCACACTATCAACAAACCAACCACCATGGCAGACAGACAGGTATTGATTTGCTTTCCCAAGGACCAAGCACTTCAATGAATCAGACTTCTGGGAAACTGTTCTTAAACACTTCATAGTTTTACAACTACACTGTGAAACTTTGGCTTGCTCTTTCTCTCTAAACCTGATGGTTTGCAATTGAGGTGTGACTCTTGTACCTGTCAAGGGTAAAATTTTTGTTTTTGTTGTTTATACTAATAAACCAAAATTATTTTCATATAATTTGTGAATAATAACAAAAGATTCATACCAGCAGTAAAAGAAATATATTTTAATATTTTTAAGTATTTCCTAAAAGCAGTAGTGAGCTAATTGCAGACCAAAGAATGAAACTCTCAACCTTCAGTCTGCTTTTTTAATATAAGCATATAGAAACACAGGTACACGGTTATAGTGTTTCTTGGTTATTTCTTCATACACAAAGACATCTTCTTATACATTGTTGTTGTTACGTGCCATCGAGTCAGTTCCGACTCATAGAGACCCTGTATACAGCTTCTAAAGAATGGCTGGTGAGTTTGAACTGCAGACCTTATGGTTCAAACTGACCCCTTGCAGTCCAGCACATTAATCCGCAGTGCCAAACCAGGACTCCTCTTCTTATACATACCATTCTGCAAATTACTTTTACCAGCCTTACATATATCATAGGCATAACTCCAGATCAATAACATCGGGCAGATTCCTTCTTGTTAGTAGCTGAATAATATACCATAGCATAGATGTAGTCCAATTTATTGAATCATTTCTCTGTGAAAGTACATTCAGGTTGCTTTCAGCTTTCTGCTTTACAAATAATACATCAACAAACTTCTTATGTAATGTAAGTTTTTATTTCAATGGAATAGATTTTCAAAAGTGGAAATCTTGAGTCAAAGAGTAGCTGTGCTATTTATTTGCAGATATAGAGCCTGATTTCCTTATATGTTTTAGTCATTTATAATTCTACTAGCAAGAAATTAGTGCATATTCTCTAAAGTAGTACCTCAAGGGTGCTTTAATTTGCATTTCCTTAATTACCCATGGGAAAGAAAGAGCTGATAATGTACTTTCAAAATCAGTCAATGAAAGCCTTATGGATCAGAACAGAGCACTGTCCAATCTGCAACTGACGGCAGGGATTGCGCAGAACTGAGCAGTACTTTTTCTCAGTTTGCATGGGGTTGCATGAGTCAGGGCTGACTCAACAGCAGCTAACAACAACCTGTGAGGTTGAATGTATTCTACATGATGCTTAATCTGCACTTGTTTTGTATTTGTTTAGCCTTTTCAGATTCCTAATATTGCCCATAGTCTATTGAGTGTTACTTTTTGTGAAAGAGCTTTGAGGGATATTAAGACTTTATCCGGCATATGGTCAATGTCTCTCAAAATCCCTCCCCCCCTCTCCCCAAGTCTCCATATGTGGTACAAATTTTCTTCCTAGTCTGCAGTTTTTTTATTTATTTGTTTATGATGTCTTTTGTCCTTCAGGTATTTTCTAATCTTCATGTAATTATAGCAAAGACTAACAGTTGTCCACCAAAATTCATTTTTCATGGCCTAGAATAAAGTCTCCAACTTTCTTGCAGTTAGATATGGCTGTAGATCTATCACCAATATAATATAAACGGGAACAATGTGTGTCTCTTCCAAGATTTATTGACATTGTTGTTAAGTGCTGTCAAGTCAGCACTGTATAGGGTTTCCAAGGAACAGTTGGTGGATTTGAATTACCAACCCGGAGGTTGATAGCCCAATGCTTATCTTACAGTCCCACACAAGGAGTTTAGGCTTTTAAAAAATACCCATGCTCCTCCATGCTTTCTCTTCCCACCTGTTCAAACCTACATGACCACAGTTTGGTCATGGCAAGGAAAATGCCCCCCAAAATAGCAAAAACACATAAATCAGCCTACGTCCAATCAAGAGATAGAAACCAGGGGGAAGTATACTAAATATTTATAAATAAGATAGCCTGTTGTTGAGGCACCATAAATAAGCACTGGACTGCGAGCCACAAGGTTGGTGGTTGGAACCAACTAGCTGCCTCTCAGAAACAGCATCACTATGAGTTGGCCAAATCAACAGCAGTTAAGAACGACAACAGTAAGCTAGCAGGGCTCAGGTGTGGCACAGTAGGATAAACCATGAACTGCTAACTACAAGGTTAGCAAATGAAACCAACTGCTCTCAAAAATCCTATACAGGCCCACTGTTGTTGTTGTCAAGTGCTGTTGAGTCGGTTCTGACCCTTAGCGACCCTATATAGGGTTTCCGAGAAGCAGCTGGTGAGCTTGAACCGCCGATCTTGCAATTCAAACAGCTTTGCAGTCTGGCGCATTAACACACAGCGCCACACCAGGACTCCATATAGGCCTACTGTGTTGGTGCTGGCTGTGTGCCGTGGAATCAGTTCCAGGTCCAGCTCCCTGCTCCCTGAAACCACCTCCAACAAGCTCCTCCTGCGTACTCCAGCAGCTCTCTCGCCAGAGTCCCAGAACTCCACTCTCTTTGTCATCCTCTATATCAATCACTGGTGTACCCACCATGTCAGACACGGCTGTGGACACCAGCTCCAAGATAATCACCAGGGACTTAAAGAAGAAGGAGGTTGTGGAGGAAACAGAAAATGGAAGAGACGCACCCGCTAATGGGAACACTAAAGAGGAAAATGGGGAACAGAAGGCTGACAATGATGTAGACGAGGAAAAGGAAGGTGAGGAGGAGAAGGAAGAAGAGGAAGAAGGTGATGGTGAAGAAGATGATGAGGATGATGATCTTGACACCAAGAAGCAGAAGACCAGCGAGGATGACCAGACAGCAAAAAAAGGGAAGTTAAATTTTAAAAGGACACCGTAATCTATTCACCCTCCACTTCCCGTCTCAGAATCTAAATGTGGTCACCTTCGAGTAGAGAGTCCCACCTGCAGATAACACGCGCTCACCACCACCCAACCAAAACCACAATGTGAGTTTGCAACAAGGGAGAAAAAAGAACCAAAACTTCAGAGGCCCTGCTTTTTTTCTTAAAAGTACTTTAAAAAGGAAAATGTGTTTGTCTTTTTTATTTACATTTTATATTTTTGTAAATATTGCTAGGCGTCAGCCATTTTTAATGATCTCGGCTGACCAAACTAGTTCTCTGTCCTAATTCTGACTTTACTTGTGGTATGACCGTGGTTCATTATAATCTCAAAGGAGAAAAAAAAAACCTACAATCTTATTCCGAGCATTCCAGTAACTTTTTTGTGTATGTACTTAGCTATACTATAAGTAGTTGTTTTGTATGAGTTGGTTAAAAAAGGCCAAAGATAAAGTTTCTTTTCCTTTTTTTTTTTTGTCTGTGAAGTTGCTGTTTATTTTGGGGGGCCTGTTTGAGTATGTGTGAAACAATGTTATCCAACAATAGACCAGAATTTTATTTTGCTGAGTTGTCCTAAAAAGAAAAAAACCCTATACAGGGTAGCTATGATTCAGAACCAACTCAATGGCACACAAAAATCACAACAAATAAAATAGCAAAGGAGACTTGGTGGCTCAGTAGCCAAAGTACTCTCCTGCTAACCAAAAGACTGGCAGTTTGAACCCACCAGTCCTTCCACAGGAGAAAGATATGGTAGCCTGTTTCTATAAAGAGTATAGCTTTGTAAGCCCTATGGGGCAGTAGTTCTATGATTCACTGTGCAGTGGCAATAGGAATAAGATGGCAGTAAATCTTACATGGTACCCCAGGGCTGCAGGATAAGACACAAGAAAAGACAAACTTAGAAGGGGGTTCCCTCTCAAAGACTGAGGCTTAGACCTTTTCTAGAAGGTATAATTCAGCCCATTACATTGCAAAGAATTTCTCTGGTTTGCCCAGCCAGAGCTGGTCTATTGTCACTGTGGGCAAGCAAGAAGCGGCACTTCAGTGTGCAGGTCAGCTGCAGGTAATCAACAACTGGGGACCTATTAACACAAGCATGAGAAGGTGGAGGCGTGGGGCACAGGTGGGCTGTGCCTTTTAAAGTAGCCTCCTGGGAGGCCATCTACAAGCCAGGATGAGGTTGCAAGTTGCCAAGCGAGCACATTGTCTAAATGCTTGTTTAGGGTAGAACTCCAGTGGATGACCTCATACTCACAACAGTGGCCCATTGTATAGCTACCAGAAATAGTAGGAGAAGCCCCTTCTTCCAAGAATGTCCCTCTAATACCCTCTACTGAGGAAGTTTTCCACCCTGCCCACTGTGTAGGAAAGCTGCCGTAAAGAATTCTGTCCAGTATTGCAGAGCAAACGTTAAAGAGTGAATATGGAGATTGGGGGCAATAAATGAATAACTAGCACAATGAGACTTGTCAGCTTGCAAAGAACATGAGTCCCTGAATGGCCACCCAGTTCACCTGACACTTGGAATGCTTCCTTCAGAAAGGTTCCCGTGAGAGAGGAATACGTTTTTCTATCCTTTGAGCCACTTAAAGAGAGAAGGCTCTTTGCAACTACAGTTTGACTTTGCCCTAACTAAATCAATTGTCAGATATGTCCATCTTTTCCTCTATGGCTTCTGTGTTTTTGCTAACTTTGATTTAAAAATTTGTAGCAGATGATTGTCTGATTGGGGAAATACTCATTAAAAGAGAACATACCTTTTAGTTTTCTTTAAGCCTAGTTGCCAATGACTTCCTGATATAGACAAGCCAGAATTATATAAGAGCCAGGAAACCACTCTAATTCCTTTTATTGTTGTTGTTGTTAAGTGCAATTGAGTTGGTTCTGATGCATAGCAACCCAGAATAGGGTTTCCGAGGAGCAGCTGGTGAGTTTGAACCACTGACCTTATGCTTTAAATCAACCTTGCAGTCCAGTGCTTATCCTACATCATCACACCAGAACTCACAGCTGTAGAAAGAGAGGGATTTCATATAAAATAATCTTAATAGTTACTAGTTCTTCTAACAGCCTGAATGACTAAACAAGTCTATACAAACATTTGCTAGTTAAGCAAGAAGCTTGAGCAGCTGGAAACAGGTAGGCATGGTTCAGTGGAAAGCTGTACACCGTCTTCCTCTAGAGATGAGGCTTTTCGGTACAGTTCAGTTCTAACATTAGAACTCTCCTGTCATGTAAAAAAGCTAATTATAGTCTCTTCACATATTCTCCATCAATCTATTTTTCTCTAGCATTATTTTCTTTTGGTAAAAAGCGAATATGAGCTTTATAAAGTCAGTCAACATTTAAATCTATGCTGTATATACAAGCTGTCTTGGCTAGCCACTGTGGGAAAACAGGAAAAACAGTCCCCAATTCAGCCCCCAAAGCACTTATGAGCTATCAGGAAATTTTAACCAACACGTAAGCAATGCACAAAGAAAGTCCAGCCTAAAGGACATACCATTAATTACTGTTCTGTGCCTTGGAGTCCTTCTAACTCACAACGATCCTATAGGACAGAGTAGAAGGGTCCCATAGGGTCACCAAGGCTATAATCTTAAAGTTCTACTCTGTCCTTTAGGATTGACCTGGTGTGGCACTGTAACATAAGCACTGGACTGCTAACCACAAAGTCGGTGGTTCATACCCACCAGCTGCTCCTGGAAAACCCTATACAGGATCACTATGAGTCAAAACTGACTAGATGGCACTTAACAACAACAATGTTTATAGGAACATATCCCTAGGTCTTTTCTCCCACTGTGTGGCTAGTGGGTTTGAACCACTGACTTTCCAGTTAGCAATAAAGTAGATAACCAAGACAGCTTGCATACACCATTTCACCATCAGTATAAAGCTTACAAAGTTTCTACTCAGCCCACTGATTACAAGAACAATGAAGAGATGAAGAAGAAATATGTTTTTCATCTTTTCCTTCCTGTACATATCAGCAGAAACCATAGTATAATGACATACTGAGGCCACCAGAAGGCAAAGCAATAGTCAGAAGTTGGTGATTACAGAAAGTTGGGTCGGGATGAATGTTACTGCTGATGCCAGTGTTTTTCACATCTAGTGGTTATATTACATTTCAGCAGCATGTGTTAAGCAATTATAGCTTAAAATCCACTAGTAAATAGCATCCTTCTTACTATTTTTTCCCCCTCGAAATTCAGGTTTAAATATTAGGTTAATACAAAATAAAATCACCTATCGTACCTTCTTCCCCATCCCCTAAATTCCTATTATTCTTTGTAAGACTATTCATTTCAAACAGTAACCACCTCTGCAGGGTCTTTTCTGGGTTCCTCTACTAGAATTAATTCATCCATCCTGAGAGCTGTCGTCAGACTTTAGACACATTTACTACATGTCTTCATCTCCTGCTGATCCGTGGTAGGCATTTTGTTTTAGCTATTTATATTTCAACTGCCTGGCATTTGTAGGTGATCAATAAAAATTTATTAAATGAATAAATTTTTCACTTTGCTATATTGCCTCCGTATTTATAATGTCATGACTTAAAAGCCTTAAAATATTTCACGAAGAGACTAATAGTGTTCCAATAAAATAGCCTGTTGTTTTGTTTTTAAAGGAATGTTAAAAGTCCTTCTGTGGAACATTCAATAGACCATGTCTGATTGGGTTATGTACTAGAAGCGTACTGCCCCCTGCTGGTGTCCTTTGAAACAGCGCATATGCTGCACCTAGAGGGCAAGGCTGACCTTTGTGTAGATAGTGGTTCTAATGCCCCTACCATCTTGGGCCCCAGAAAGCCACATGGTCATAAACTGTTTACAGAAGGCCAATAGCTTAGAATGTTAATTTTCATGTTATAGTCTGTGAAGGATAGACAGAATACCAAATAGGAAAAGAAGACTGGTAAATTTGTACATAGGCATTTTGTATTGGATGCTAAATTCCTAAGCTTTGCTCATAATAATAAGTGACGTTGTTCCTATCTTTCTAAGACTGCATCATCATACCAAATAATTATAAGACAAAAATTCTACTAAAGTTCCATGATCCTAGGGAAAGTGAAGAGCATCGTGGACCCAATCTTGGATTCGACAAAATTAAAACATTTTACTGACTTGAAAATACATTAATACTAGATTAAATTGAAACAATATGATATTCAGTATATGTATGGGACATACACATATATATGGTATGTTTCTAATTTTGTAAAAATGTATTTTATATACATACTTCTATGAGCAAATGTCAGAAATATATATTGAAATGCTAACAATTGCAATGAGTAGAGAATGACATTTTTAACTGATTTTAATTTAATGTCTGGAATCCTGGGTGTTTGGTTTGATTACATGTTCTAATGTTTCTGAAATAATCATGAATTACCTATGTAATGCAAAACGAAGACAGCAAAGTTCATAACAGTAGAAATATTAATTGATAAGACCTGAAGTCAAAATGACAACTCCCCTACCTAGAAGACTCCTGGTGTGGCACTTTAAGATCAGCACTAGACTGTGAACCACAAGGTCAGCAGTTCAAACCCACCAGCTATTCCTTGTAAACCCTATAAGGGTCACTATAAGACAGAACTGACTGGACAGCACTTAACAACAACCACCTAGTGCAAGTAAAAAATAGGCAGCTTCTGAGGCAAACATCACTAAGAAAAAACAGATCTATAGCTGTCAGTTACAAGAAGAAATATGCTGATCCCTAGAAGGCTGTGCTCTCAGGGAGCTGCTTTTCAAGGCGACACTCCGTGGGAGACCTTATAAGGCCTGGTCCAGTCCCATTTGCAATTATAAGCAAGCAGTTGCCATGGCATCAGTGCTGACTCCTGGAAACCCTATGTACATCAGAGCAGAACTGCTGTGATCCCTCGGAGTTAGATCATCAGGACTTTCTTCTGATGCACTCTGGTTGGACTTGCCTTTGGGGCCTTTCAGTTAGCAGATAAGCATGTTAACCATTGACACCACACAAGGACTCCTCAGTCCCATTTAACTTGGTCAATTCTTATTAAGTCTGCCTACTCTTCCTTAAGAAACCAGCGAAGGCAGACCAGCTGCTGCCTTGAAAATATGGCTTGCAGAGACACAACTTGAGTTTTTCCAAAAAGGAAGTAAACCATAGGAACTCAGGTATCCTAAGACCTCTCAAAAAAAGAGGGGGGAATGCCATGAATGCTTGGCAAAGAAAGCTCAGCAATTTTCTTTTTAATTATTGAGATAAGATAGTGAGTTTGGTTTCATTTAGCTGTTCAAATAGAAATCTATTTAAATATTTAAACAGAAAAGCCTCCTGCTCTACCATCCTGCCCTCCTGTAACAGCTGTGGCCTTTCCACAGAGATAAATTTTATAGTGGATTTGGTTTGGGGAAGTTCTATTTTATGGGTTAGAAATTGATTTCAAGAGTCTTCGGCAGAGTAAAACACACACAATTGTGTATTTGCTTTGGGGGTAAGTCCACACTCCCTTGCAGTACAAACTAAATCTCCTGCTGGTAAACACTAGGATGTTTGGTGTTTGAATTGCTTCTCTTTTAGAGATGTGGTCCTGATAATCTCTTTCACAAACCATTAAGGATCCAAACCCTCCTAAATGCCTCACCCTTACTTCCTGGACATCATCCTGCACTGTTTTCTTCCATTCTACTTGGGCAAACAAAATCTAATAACATCAAAGCAACAAATATTTGTTATGCACTACTTGCTGTCCCCAATGAAAATTCCCCATCCCAAATAGTACTCGATAACCAGACAAATCTTACTGGGCTCTTCCATAACCAAGCCCCTTTCATAATCTAAAGCTTTCCGTAACATAAATTGCTATATGTTGTTAAGTGCCGACAAGTCGGTTCCGATTCATAGTGACCCTGTATAGTGTTTCTGAGGAGCAGCTTGAACCGCCGACCTTGCAGTTCAAACCAAATTTGCAGTCCAACAGAGTAACCTACAGCTCCACACCAGCTTTCCTTTAATTATAGATCCTTCAAGAAGCAAACCCATAAGAAGAGGGGATCTTTCACATCATTTAATTCATCACCATTTTCAGGCTTCCAGGATTTCACCACCTAGAAATTCCAGTTCTCTTTTTCACCCAGCAAAATTCTTTGACCATGAAAGGGGAGCTTGATTATCACCACCTTGAGCCTTCCATTCTAAAGCATAAATTTCCTCATCTAAATACATAAATTTCCATCATTTCCTGATAATCCGTCCCAATTGTTCTATACCTATTTCTTACAGAGTTCTAACTTTACAAAATTTTTGTTGTTTATATGTGTGTCTTCCCCTTTTAGACTGTGAGTTCCCAGGGAAGCAGGTGGTTTCCTCATAATATCCCCCATGGAGTCATAGTGACTCTGCATAGGGTTTCCGAGGCTGTAAACCTTTAAGGGAGCAGAATGCCCCTTCTTTCTCTCGTGAAACCGCTGGTAGTTTTGATCTGCTGACCTTGAGGTTAGCAGCCCAACTCGTAACCACTACGCTACCAGAGCTCCTTATTTAGATACTGTATGAATCAATGAGTAAACCAAACCTACCTCTAGAGAATCTAAATGGCCTATATTTTACAGGTAACTAAAGGGTTGAACAGATCCAAGAAGGCTGTGAGAGCTTTATCTCGACTCTTTACAATACATGATAAAGTAAAATCAAATTAGTACTATTTTAATTAATAATTAACAGAACAGCACTTATTCGTATTTCTGAAGAGTGTGAAAGTAGCACTTCTCAATTCAGGGTTTCTCATGAGAAAACAGCTTTTCAGGAAGAAAAGTAGGTTTCCTTAGCAGCTTGAACTTCCTATCACCAAATTAAGTTAGTTCAACAGTCAGCCAAGAACTGCTTCATATTTTGTCACCCAAGAGAATGTGATTTTTTCCCCTCTGTGTTGGCATGAACTTTCCCACATAGCTTTTCTTCAGTTGTTTACGCCATAGGTGACTGAGGGAAAAAAAAAATCTCAAATATCATTGCTGGATTCAATAGTGAGAACCCCTGTAAATTTTATGCTCCTGGGTAATTTATTCTTTTATTTTATTTAATCATATTTCTCTTCCTTGGGAACTTTGTACCTGCATAATAGATGAATAACACTTTTCCACTAAGCTAGTCCATGTTATTATCCCTAAATATTCCATACATAAATTTCTTCCCACAACCTTTGAAATCATTTCCTAGGTTGGCTAAATTAAACTTTGGCTATTTCCTGCTAGTTGACAAATAAATTGAGAAAGACACATTCACTCTTTCAATTTTATATTAGCACAAAGTGCATCCCACAAACTGGCACAAAACCATCTACAAACCAGAAGAAATTTGCAGACAGGTAATTCAGCAAAGGGGCAGGCTATCACTAACCTGTCTCTCAATTTGTTCACCTGTGAAATATAGAGGTTTGATATAAGGAAACTGTTGCTGCTGTTGTTATTGTTATTAAGTGCCATTGACTTGGTTAGGACTCTTAGCAACCCTGTGTAGGATTTCTGAGGAGCGGCTGATGAATTTGAACTACCAACCTTTAGGTTCAAACCTACCTTTCAGTCCAGTGCATTATCCCACAATGCCACCAGGACTCTGATATATGGAAATAGAAAGCAAAAATTATCCTTAATAATGAAGAAAATGTAGTTTCCATTATCTGTATAATTCAGGTGAACATTGATGTTAGGACAGCTTGAATTGTACAAGGAGAAATGGCATTTAATGTCTGTCTCTCATCTAACATCCATCTTTAACAGGCAAATCAGTAAACTGTGCCTGAAATGACTCTCCTGTTTTCAAGTTAAATGTCTGTTTAACTCTTCTGTTTTCAAGTTAAATGTGTCCACGGTTAATTTCATCCCTCAAGCAGGTTATACATTCACAGTTTGGTTGACTTTAACAAAATGATGTGTTATGTTTGTGCATACTCTTATTTCCAAGGCTAATGCTGCTGCACTCTGTCAAGTCAGCTTTGACTCAGAGCGACCCTATACAGGGTTTCTGAGGCTATAAATATTTATGGGGACAGAAAGCCTCATCTTTCTCCTGCTGAGCCGCTGGTGGACTTGAACTGCTGATCTTGCAGCTGTGGTACCAGGGCTCCTTTCCAAGGCTAATAGCTACTTTAATATCTTCTTGATCTGCTAAGATCTCCAAATCAAGTGTTATCCAAAAATCAATCTTCCAATATGCTGATCAGAGATTGATTTGAATTGATTTATGGCTTTACATATAATACATAAAATACGATGCTTCTTATAGCTTAAAAAAGAAAAGATTGTTGAATATGAAATGTATTGTATTTTCCTGAATCAGATGCATACCAGGTTAGCTTTTACTCTGCAAACAAGGTGAATACACTCAGCCTATGCATCTGTTACAACCACATAAACATTACAGTTCCAATTCAGCATTATTATATAAAGTTGAACATTTTTTCCAAAATGTTGGGGATTGCAAATTGAACAACAAAAAGTCTATGTTCTGAATTTAGAAACCAAAAAAGTAGATGTGCTAAAATGTAAAACGAGGGACATGATAGCATTAATCTTGTTTCTGGCTTATTTCCCCCTTGGAAAAATTCTTCACAAAGAAAAATTTACTCAGGGAGAGTCCAGTCCCCATCGTGTTATTAAAAATTCAGGAGACTCATAAAAAGAGAGGCCATGTAACAAAATTAGAATGTTTGAAGGTGATACAGGGCAGGGGGTGGGGGTCTAGAATTCATATTAAAGGTTTAAACCACATTTATCATAAATTTGATATATGGTTTATCAAATTAACAAAACATTTACTTTTAATAATGCTGGAAGCTAATATTGCAGCTACTGTAGTTATGAATAATTTAAATTTGAATTTACATGTTTAATCATTTCTGTCTGAAAAATAGTGAAATGCAATATTAGCTTGACTGTTTTTCTGATTTCCATGTAAATTACCAGTGTTAGTAAATTTGCTTGTCACTTAACACCATCTAGAATTTATTTAATTACTGAGTATTTCTTTTTTTATATTTTTGCATTAGTCTTGTAAACTCTTATGGAGGAAAAACATTATAGTGATTTAAATCCTCATTTTTGACATAATAATAGAGAAGTTACTTTTTTCAAAATCCAATGAAACCTATGGATGATTTAAACAAAAACAAGCCTTTAATCAAACCCTGTACAGGGTCGCTATGGGTCGGAACCTACTCAACGGCACTTAACAACAACAACAACAATAATCAAACCATATTATTTCAAATGCTTATTTTGCTTTTTTTTATATTATTAATAACATCAATTTGGAAACATCAGGTTTTTTTATGTTTTCCTCAGGGCCTTTGACATGTTTATTTTAGATAAGAGCGCATTTAATTTGTAGAGATTCCTGTTCTTTTAAGGAAATGTAAAAGCAGATGGAGAGAGGGGAATAATAGGACAGTCTTTAGGATTGTGAAATCTGAGATGATAAAGCCAACAGGTGGTCAATTATTTTTATAAGTAGTACCTGAATACAGAGGGAAATAGCCCAGAGGTCATCCTCAAGTCACACTCTCCCAAGAGCCTTATGCCAAAAGGGAAAACCACATGAATGTCAACAAAGGTTAGCCAAAGATCACACATACACCAGACCTTTATGACACATGGATCATATCCTCTCATCACATTTTACTCCTCATTCATTACAAGTGCCACCAAAATATTCACTTATTCATTTATGTATTCAGTACACACATACTGAGAATAAAGTTTGTGCAAGGATGCACTGAAGCTGTCAGCATGGTCAACCCACCTTACTGCTTCTCATGTAAGTCAGCATGAGACACCCTTAGACCCCCACCCACTTGAGAAAAATGCAAACTGGTTTCTCAGATTGCCAACATCTGATCAAAATTCACACAGAAATCATTTAGAGTCAGAAGAAACAGTTGAGGCTAAACAGGTTTCATTTCTTGTTAGACTTGCTCCCTTAGTCTCTTAGTATTGGGCAAGGTTGACTTCATTTGACTTTGTCAAAATCTTGTACATGTAACAGGACTTATATTTCATGGCTAATTACACATATGCATGTGCGCGCACACGTACATATATCTCCTGAAAATATATTAATCTTTTCCCAGATAAATGTAAAATGTTTTGTGCATAAATTCTCCAAGTATTTGTTAGAAGTACTGTAGCTAGTGTCTTCAAAGGTAGTGGAGAAAAATAGTGAGCAAGAGTAAATTCTATAGATGATATTCCAAATGATGGAAAGTATCACTGACTTGTCCTTTCAATAAGCAAAACTGTTTCCCCAGCCTCTATCATGCTCTGTGCACTGGGGCCACAAACAGGGGCATGATTATAAGAAAAAAAGCAATCACAAGATAAAATTCCTGCTTCATGATTTTCATGCTCTCTTACAGAAAGATATGTAAACACTTACCATGTGATAAAATGAATATAAAGTGACAGGATATTACAAAGCAGCAGCAGTATGAAATCTACTGAGATGTGGACGAAAATTAGCCTGAGAAAGCTTCACAGAGCAAGTGACAATGAAGTCAAATCTTGTCAGGCAATTTGGAATTTTCTAGATGAACACAGGTGGAAGGGCATTCACAGCAAAAAGGTAGCACATTGCACTTGGAGATCTGTGAGTAGGCTAGAGGCTGCAACTTGGGCTGCTAACCTGAAGATCAGCAGTTCGAGACTACCAGACATTCCACAGGCAAAAGATCAGGCCCTCTGCTCCGGTAAAGCATCGGAAAGCCTATGCAGGGTCACTAAGAGTCGGAATCATTGACTATACGACACACCACCACCACCACCAGCACCACCGCTATAGTAAAGATGTGGCAGGAGACTGGGCTGAAAAACTAAGCATAGTCAGGTCTCAGGGAACTCTGATTCATTGCTTAGGAATAGGTTGAGCTTGAGTTGGGAAATCACATGATTGGTTTGGGCGTTCTTAACTGGAACTGTTGTTAACTGCCGTTGAGTCAATATAGGGTTTCCCCTGAGTAGTTCAAGGGTTTGATTAAGACTGAGCATCCGTTTCCACCTTTGGCTAACAGTTGTTGTTAAGTGCTGTGGAGTCGGTTCCGACTCATAGCGACCCTGTACAGGATTTCCGAGGCTGTAAACCTTTACGGGAGCAGAAAGCTTCATCTTTCTCCCACGGAACAGCTGGTAGTTTCTGTAGTTTCGAACTGCTGATCTTGCGATTCACAGCCCGATTCATAACCACTACACTGCCAGAGTGCCTTGGCTAACAGTTAAAGACAAAAAAAGAGAGAGAGAGAGAGAGACTCTGAAGCTTGGTCTCCAGCGTAGAGATGCTAAAGCAAATGGAAGAATTGAAGAGGTCCAAGAGCTGAACAGAAAATTTCAAAGATCAGCTCGAGAAGATAAAACCAAATACTATAATAA
>NW_006408535.1:6913910-6918646 GCF_000296735.1 Chrysochloris asiatica | reverse complement strand
GAGGACAACAACAACAGTTTTATTTGCATATGCTTATATGGAGTCAGGTGATTTGAAAAACAATAGGCAGTCAAATTCCTTTGTTGTTGTTGTTAAGTACTGAGGAGTCAGTTCTGACTCATAGTGACCCTGGACAGGGTCCCCAAGGCTGCAAATCTTTACGGGAACAGAAAGCCTCATCTTTCTCCCGCGAAACAGCTGGTAGTTTCAAACTGCCAACATTGAGGTTAGCAGGCTGATTCGTAACTACTACGCTACTAGAGCTCCTTCAAAATTCCATTGTTGTTGTTGTTAAGTGCCATCGAGTGGATTCCGACCCATAGTGACCCAGTATAGGGTTTCTGAGGAGCAGCTGGTGAGCCTGAACTGTCTACCTTGCAGTTCAAATGGCTTTGCAGTCTGGCGCATTAATCCACAGTGCTACACCAAAGCCTTTTGTATATTGTTGCACGCCTGTACCTTCCACTCTGTTCCACCTCCTTTTTGTTGTTGTTAAGTACATGTACCTTCCAGTCTGTTTCAACTCATAGTTACCCTAGGTATAATTTCCAAGAGCTGCTGGTGGGTTTGAACTATTGTCTTGCAATTAGCAGTTCAGTGCTTATCCTACAGTGTTAAAGGGGGAAAAAACTAAGGCAACTTTATTTTAACCATGTCTAATTCAAGTTACTTTTGAAAATTTTGATTTCAGGTTGCTACAAACATGAAGAGCTGTTGAAAACATTTTATTAATTTTTATGATATCAAAATTCTTAACTTATAAGCACACATGTGTCAAAAAAACAAAGCTGAAAAACAAAACAAAACACAAAAAGCACTGTAATTCAATAATACCATCAAGTGGCAAAAATCATATTTTGTGAGTTATTGCTTTAGAAAACCTTATTATATACCAATCAAAGTAAATTATTTTTTTCCTATAAAGCACTCTAAATGTACTGGAGCTAGAGGTACACATTTGGGAGTCTTTGACTTATGGGTCAAATTCTAAAGCAGAACACCTTCTATAAAACTAGTGAGTGAGTCAGAAGAGAAGCTGAGAAAATGGCTGTTTTGACACCATCATTTAAGAAGCAGGGCGAGAAACAAGAAATGGCACAGAAGCATTTAGAAATGAGCAGCAGAGGTAAGAAAAAACAGAGAAGAGAAAGAACTCACATAAAGCAGTCTCAAGAAGGAAATCTCTAACAATAGAGCAAAGAGGCCAAGTAAGATAGAGAATAAGAAAAAGGACTCCACAAACAAATGATCACGGATCAGATAGGAAGAAAGTCAGTTCACAGGAATGAAGGAATAAATAGTAGGTAAGGAAGTGAACCAATTGCCAGAAAAGGACATCATACTTGTTAAAGAAGAGGGTCAGCAAATCAAAGGAAGCTCATATTAAGATGCATTAACATAATATCACACCAATGGACTAAAACATGTCAATGTTGTTATTAAGTGCCTCAAGTCGGTTCTGACTCATAGCGACACTGGACAGGGTTTCTGAGGAGTGGCTGGTGAGTTTGAACCACCAACCTTGTGGTGCAAACTGACCATGCAGTCCAGTGCTTACTCTTCAGCACCACACCAGGATGCCAAAAACATGCCAATCATCATGAAGATATCACAGAACCAAGCAACTTTTCATTCTACAATACATAAGGTCAGCTTGAATCTGAACTGACTCCATGACAACCAACAACAACAATAAAGAAGTGAAGGCACTGGCCATACTCCAAGAAGAAACAAAAGGCCAAAAGTAGCCAAAGACTCTAGAAAGCTTTTGTTTCCCGTCAAAGACAAAGGAAAAGGTCAGAACACAGGAGACTCTAAGGAGATAACTGCAGGACTGGCATGCCCAAGAAAATGAGAGCAGACAGGATCTGCCATATCAGTGGAGGTACTAATCTTGAATACCAGATGGACAAATGATTCTTCTTCCTCTCTGAAAAACAGAAGACAAATATGGGTGCAGATAAAGACTATTCTGGAAAATCAGTGGTAGAAGTTTGCATTTCTTAATGCTCCTGAACATAAAGGTCTAAGACCCTGTGTTATTAAAAATTCAAGTGATGAAAAGCTCAACAATATGGTGTAGAGAATAAGATGGGAAATTGAACAAAAGTACCAAAAAGGATCACCTGGTGGTTTTGAGGTTCTACGAAGGATTAGCGACCCTAACTTTTTATAACATGAATCTACTATGCTCTGTGTTTATGTCAAAGGTCAGTACTCCAAAAATTAAAGAATAGAGACGGTTCACTACTGGAGTAATCTACAATTGGACACTGCATGGCAGATAGGAAAGGGGGTTAAAGGTTCTGGCAAGAGAACCAGGTGGAAGAAGGACGGAAATCTTTCCAGGTGATATGTGAACATGTATGGTACTCAGAAAGGAGCAATGGTGGTGCTGTGGGTTAGGAATTTGGCTGCTAACTGCAAGGTCAGCAGTTCAAACCACCAGCTTCTCCGAAGGGGAAAAATAAGGTGGTCTGCTCCCATAAAGATTTATATTCGCAAAACCACTATGTAGGGTTACTATGAGTTGGAATTAGCTTGATAGGAGTGAGTTTGGTTTGGTTTTTTGGAATGTCATTCAGAAGAGTAAGGAAAATGTCAAAGATCTTAGAAAGTAAGGCAACCAAAAGAGCAAAAGTCAGTAATCTAGAAGTAAATGAATTATTGACGATAATCAGATCCAAAGTGTGCTCATAAAAGTGAATTCCTGAAACTGAGTGAACATAAAGGCAATGGAATTGAAATAAAGGAATGCCAACCTACGGCACTCATTGTGAATTTCCCAGGCCTTAATTTACTATGGATCAAGCCAAGTGTTGCTAAGTGCCATCTGGTCAGTTCCAACGTGTAGTAGTAAGCCATGCACAACAGAACAAAACACCATCAAGTCCTACACCATCCTCACAACTGTTACACTTGAGCACACTGCTACTACCTCTGTGTCAATCCATTTCCTTGAGGGTCTTCCTCTTTTTCACTGACCCTCTTCTTTATCAAACATAATGTCCTTGCCCAGGGACTGATCCCTCTTCATAACATGTCCAAAATATGAGCAACAAAGTCTCACCATCCTGGCTACTAAGGAGCATTCTGACCGTACTTGTTCCAACATACATTCGTTTTTTCTTCTGGTAGTCTATAGTACTTTGAATATTCTTCACCAACACCATATTTCAAATATATCAGTTCTTCCATGGTCTTCCTGATTCACTGTCCATCTTTCACGTGCATATGAGGCAAATGAAAATACCATGGCTTGTGTCAGGCACACCTCAGTCCTCAAACTGATATTTTTGCTCTAGAACACTTTAAAGGAGTCTTGTGCAACAGATTTGCCTAAAGCAATACATTGTCTGATTTCTTGACTGCTGCTTCCATGAATCAGCAATCCATAAATCAACAAGTTCATGAGTTAGCAGTATCAGGCATAACAACTTCATAATAATCCTATGATGGAGGAACTATTATTATCATCATCCTCATTTTACAGATGAGGAAAGCAAGGCACAGAAAGGTTAAGTAACTTGTTTCAAGTCACACAGCTATTCTAGCAGTATCAGGGATTCAAACCCAGGCAGGCTAGCTCCAAAGTCCCAACTGCTACACTACCCAACTTCCCGTAGAATGAGGACAATGGGGTTTAGAAACCCTGAGTGGCATAGCTCAAATCAGAAAATATTTTTTGTAGAAATGGTGAAAGATGAATGCTCATCTAAAATGTAATTAAATTTTGTTCCTAATATCAGCAGCATCAATCATTGCATTTAATGAGCTTCCTCTACAAGCTAATTTGTGCTATTTTAAAACATTGACCAAGCATAACAACTATAGAACCAGGATTTCATTTCTTCTGTATTCCTTCCCTGCAATTTACACGAAAGGTTTTTGTTATAAAAACAAAACTAAAATGATACCCTGATATTCAGCCTGGTGGGGAATAGAATCTTAAATTAATTGATTCTATAAAAATCTATAGTCTGCCAAATAAATTCATCTGAGAAATAACTGAATAATTCACAGTGAAATAAGCAGCTGGTAATGCTTTGTTTCACAGCTTGAGTCAAACTGGGAAATTTCACATTACCCTAGCTAACCGGGACAACCTAGAACTACAATATCTTATGACATCTTAAGGAAAATATTGAATGAGATCAAAGACTCGTTTTTTAATCCAATTTTCATGCACCTTCTAGGATGTCTGATGTGGTGCTGTAGGATAAGCACTGGACCACAAGTTCAGTTTGAACCCCAAGATCCACAATTCAAACTTACCAGCCACTCCTCAGAAACCCTATACAGGGTCGCCGTCGAGTCAGGGTAGACTCGACGACACACGACACTTAACAACAACGACAATAATACAGCTTGTGGCACTGTAGAATAAGCACGAGACTGCCAACCACAAGATTGGTGGCTCAAACCCACTAGACACTCCTTGGAAACCCTATACAGGATTTCTGAGTCAGAACCTACTCAATGGCACTTACTTTAGCACCCCTAGGTTAAATGCCTAGTTTGTGATATCAGGAATTCAAAGCAGAGTTTATTTTCGCTAGGCTGCATTACACTCTGGAGTCCTGGTGTGGCGCTGCAGGATAACTACTGGACTGCAAGGTCAGTTTGAACTACAAGGTCAGTGGTTCAAATTCACCAGTTGCTCCTCAGAAACTCTATGAGTTAGAACTGACTATGAGTGGCTATGCTTGCTGAAAGTGAAGAGGACTTGAAACATT
>NW_006408535.1:6905810-6913253 GCF_000296735.1 Chrysochloris asiatica | reverse complement strand
TGAGTCGGTTCCGACTCGATGGCACCTGACAACAACAACAACATGAGTGGCTATAAGGAGCTCTGGTAGTGTAGTGGTTACGAATCGGGCTGCGAACCTTAAGGTCAGCAGTCTGAAACTACCAGCTGTTCCATGGGAGAAAGATAAGGCTTTCTGATCCCATTAAGATTTATAGCCTCGGAAACCCTGTATAGGGTCTCTATGAGTCGGAAACGACTCCACGGTACATAACAACAACATGAGTGACTATGAGCAGTTAACAACAAACAACAGCACTGTATTCTGACAACTCCTGGTATAAGAACAGTGCTTTAATTTTACTGTGGTAACCAGTGCTGCTGAATGCTGTTGAGTTGGTTCTGACTCATAGCAACCCTGTATAAGGTTTTCCCTTTCTGGGAGTAGAAAGCTTCATCTTTCTCCCACAGAGAGGCTGGTGGATTTGAACTTTTGACTTTGCTGTTAGCAACCCAAATGCATCAGCAGTGGTTAACAGCACTATGATACCAGGATTCAAGTCATGGTGAATCATATTGTAAAAAACTACCATTCTTATCTTTCTTAGCCTACTACTGATACTTCCTTACCTTTTTATTCCTTGATGGAGGGTGGGAAGAGATAAGACATTTTCTAGAAGGATTTTAGTGGAAAGATAGGTAAAATTGTAACTATTGTTAAAAGAAAGGATAGGAACATAAATGCAGAAATTTACAGTGTCATAGTTCATTATGAAATTCATTGTCACAAATATAGCCTAATATTAAATAATAAAGTATATTCTGATATTATATTGACATAGTTCCATCAATAACTCAACTATCAGAAAATGTATGTATATGCTGTCAGTCCAGCCACAGCTCTTGGCATAATTCCCAACAAATGTTGACAAACTGATGTACCAAAGTATCAAGATATAGTTGAAGATTTGAGTGTATAGGGTCCCTATGAGTTGGAACTGACTCAACAGCATTTAACACCAAAAACATAGGGTTTCCGAGGAGCAGCTGGTGGGCTTGAATAGCCAATCTTGAGGTTAGTAGTGTTTCTCCTACAGCACTACACCGGGATTCCTTGACCTAGGGTACATTATGTAATTTCTCTGAGTCTATTTTCTCATCAATAAAGTAATAACTTCATTCCATGAATTTTGTGAAGGCTGCATGAGAAACTGGTTTAAATCATTTAGCATAGAATTCAATGATGTCCATTCTATTTGTCTCCTTTTAACTAGTCGTCTCAGCACCTCCTGATCCAGCGGACCTCTCCTTTCTTTTTGATACATCCTTCCCCTTGGAGTCTTTTGTTAATCCTCTCCCTTTTAGTATCTTAAAAGCAGGGCTCTAACCAGGTTCAAGCCAATTCAGACATGGCCGATGAAGCAAAACCAGAACAGACCCAAATATTCTACATTTGGGTAATTCAGAACACTAATCAGAATGGGACATTTTACAGGTCCTTGCCCTGGAATGGTAGACTCAGAGAGCCCTTTCAGGAGGCTGATGTGGGAGACTGGATTACCGCCCTAATTGTAGAAAGTAACACACATTCAGAGCAGCATGGTCAGCTGCCATCTTTGAGCCTGGTTCTGTTTGCTTTTTTCCACTCAGTGGGTCAAGATATTTGGTTGCTCTGTAACACATAGTTTACCTTATTTTCTAAGAGGAAGATTAAGTTTCTAGCAGGGATTTGATATATTAATTTTTCCTGTCTGGTTAGCATTCTGGTTTACCCATATTTTAAAAATTCAGATCCACTCCAGTATTCATCAACAACAACTGAATCAGGCTGATCGAATTTGAAGTCCTGCCGAAAAGGCTCCTTTGCTGGCTCTTCCTCCTTTATTCAACCCTCAAATGTAAGATTCCTTTATGATGCAAATTTTTAAACCCTGGGCTATTTTTATCTCCAGACTCTCACACTAACAAAATTCATACTCTCCCAGCCCTCAAAGAATACTTATTATTTACCTGACAAGTTACCAGCCAAATTCTCAACTCCGAATTCCAGATTTATCAATGGAGAAAAGATTGAAATTGTCAAAGACTTCATTTTTCTTGGACCAACCATCAACACTCATGGAAGCAACAGCTAAGAAATCAAATGACGTATTGCATTAAGCAAATCTGCTGAACAAGACCTTTTTAAAGTGTTGAAGAGCAAAGATGTCAGCTCGAGAACTAAGGTACGCCTGACCCAAGCCATGATATTTTCAATAACCTCACATGCATGTGAAAGTTGGACAATGAATAAGGAAGATGGTAGAAGAATTGATGTATTTGAATTATGTTGCTAAAGGAGAATATTGAAACTACCGTGGGATGCCAAAAGAACCAACAGATCTGTGTTGGAAGAAGTGCAGCCACAGTGTTCCTAGGAGGCCAGGATGTCCAGACTTCATATCTCATACTTCAGATGTATTATCAGAAGGGACCAGTCACTGGAGAGGGATATCATGTTTGGTAAGGTGGGGGAGTCAGAGAAAAAGAGGAAGACCCCCAGCGAGATAGATTGGCAAAGTGACAGCACCAATAGGCTCAAGCGTGGCAACAATTGTGAGGTTGGCCCAGGACCGGGCAGTATTTCATTCTGTTGTATATAGGGTCGCTATGAATTGGTATTGACTCAATGGCACCTAACAACAACAACAACAACATTTTCAGACTTATATTCCAATATTTAGGATTTTCCACACAAGAACACCAAAGATTCAAAGAAATATTAGACTTTTCTGAAGGCTTAGAATAGTAATGAATATTACATCATAGCAGTAAAAACTGCTCAGAATCAAAGATTAAATATATTAAAAGTCTTTAGAAGTTCTTATAAGTCTGCCAGTGACTCCTTCACCAGAACCTTCTCATTGACCATCATTGTTCATTTATTTCCCAATCCTGCTACATTACCTAATCTCTCTCCTCTTCCTAGACATTCCCACCCCTCCTCTCTTCAAATTTTTTGGCTCTTTCCTAAGCTCAAACACCAGTTTAAAAAAAAAAAAAAAAATTCAAATTAATTATTTCTTGATTCCTTTTCCCTTCCAATCAAGACTTCAATGTCTCTCCTTCCAATCCCATTTGCTTGCCAAGTTATTTTTCTAAACAAAGTACTTCCTTGCAATAGAAAAACTCAAGATCTGTCTGTTATCTACAGAAAATAATTTAGTATCTTACAGCCAGAAAATACGTTCTTCTTTTGGAGGGAGGTGGTTTTGTTTAGAAAGGCTAATTATGAAACCCCTTTGTTTTATTTCAAAACACATCATAGACTTGTGTTTCACAATATGCTCTTTTGCATCAGGTATTTTGGAGAAAAATAAAATAAAAGAAAAGGGAGAGATAAATTGGTATTTCACAATAGTTAAGTGCTGGGTATTGTAAGGAAAAGTAACTCAGCTACTTATATAAACTTAATGAGACATAGGACCTAATAGGGGTTAAGCGTCTTACCCTTATTTGTCGGCATAAGAAGTATACCATCCACAGTTAGACCAGCAGTTAGATAGCTCAAAATTCTCTACAGAATTTCATCCCCTCCTCACCATCCTAAATTTATGCCCACAGAGAGTCTACTCAATGATGTGTGTCATAATAAAGATATTTAAAAGATGTTATAAATGTAAAAATTGTAGGGAAATATGTTCACAGGTTATAAAATCATAAAATTGAGTAAAACAAATATGTACTTGTCTACCAAACATTTGTAGGAGCTCTGGTAGCGTAGTGGTTACGAATCGGGCTACGAACCTTAAGGTCAGTGGTTCGAAACTACCAGACGCTCCGCGGGAGAAAGATGAGGCTTTCTACTCCCGTAAGGATTTACACCCTTGGAAACCCTATACAGGGTCGCTATAGGTCGGAACCGACTCGACGGCACTTAACAACAACAACAACAACAACCAAACATTTGTAATACTGGTGTGGCACTGTGGGTTAATGCACTAGACTGCAAAGTCAGTTTGAACCACAAGGTCAGCGGTTCAAACTCACCAGCTGCTCTTCGGAAACCCTATACAGAGCCGCTATAGGTTGGAACTGACTCAATGGCACTTAACAACAACAACCAAACATTTATTTACTTAATTAAACTTAAAATAGTGAGTTTGGAGAGCAATAAAAGAAAAACTAATGAACAAAATGAAGCACCTTTCTTGAATATCATAATCCAAGAATGGTACTGCCTGAAAGTATAAATGAATTCAAGGAGAGTTTAGGTCAAGTATTATCTTTAATCAAGTTCATTATTTGGGATATAATCCCTAGTCTTTTGAAATGACAGCAATTTGTCCTCCTACAAATGTTCCTTAGTTCCACTATTATAATACAGTGAAATTAGACATTTGAGGGTTGATGATGTCTCCTTAGTATGATCTTCTAGCTCCTTCATCTTGTAATAAATCAGCTTTGTAAAGAAAGTGCTTTTCTAAAACCATTTTAATAGTCTCAAAAATTAGGGAAGTAAAGGTACTTTAATTTCAATGTAACATTTTGTTTATAATCCTAATATTATGTGAAATTATTTCAAAATATATAATAAAGTAAAAACAAAAGGAACTGCAAATTAAAATCAGAAATGAGTGGCTCAAAGAGTAATGTTCAGAAAGTCTGAGGGTTACAGGAAGACCTGAGAATAACATATCATTTCATTTTCTCAAACAGCTCTTTAAAGTAAAAGTAACCTGAATACGGTTATGAGTAAGCAGAAAATTGAGTCACATAGCCAAAATGAGGAAGACAGAATGTGGTTCAAACAAAATTTTCAATTATAAATCATTCTAATCCTCTTTGGTCCCTACATAAGAAATGAAATTTGTTCTGACAAAATAGGGAAAGTTAAGAAAAAAGATAATGAGGAACTAGAAGAAAGATAAGCTAAAAGCAATAATGAAAATTAATCAAAACATCTGGGAAAATTTAGATGACCTTTATGGGAGCAGAGAAACAAATTCTATTGAGACTAATTACCTTATTTTCAACTTTGACTTTACATGAAGGATGAATCTACAGAGCAAAGCAAATATTTACCTTTAATGAGACTACTTTCAGGTAATAAAGCATTGATGTCTCACAGATAGGTTAAAGAAATGTTTCTATTACTAACAGTTTTTCCAGTACTCGACATTTTTATCAATCATTGAGATACTTACTAATCTGAAGTTTAGCACTAATGCTAAAATAATTTACATTTTTATTAAAATTCTTACATTCTTAGAAAATTATGTGTATCCCAGTAGAATCTAGCTTTTTTGGAAAAGGAAAAGAGACAAGAATTGGCATGTTGGTATAATACTTTCAGATTTTAACTGGATTCCTTGTATTCAGAAAGAGAAATTGGAATGGGGTCAGGGTTCCCATCAGTCCTTTATCCTCTCCTCCACCCAAATATAATTCTCCAAACCAGGTGCAGGCAACTAAATGTCAGTCATTGTTTTTTTGTTGTTGTTAAGCACCATCAAGTCAGCTCTGATTCATAGCAACCCTGAGTGGCTGGTAGGTTTGAACAACTGACTGATTTTGTGATTAGCAGTTAGTGTTTTTCCTACAGTTCCACACTAGGACAGTCATTAGACATTTCCTAACATAGACATGATAACATGATAACATCAGGAATTAACCTGAAATGAAAAAAAAAAAAAAAAAACTTTATTCTTAGCCATTGGAAAAATTATGAGTTTCCTAATTTTTTATTGAACCCTGAGCTAAAATATGGCAAGTTACTTGGGGAAAATATTGATATTTAGGATATGTATCTGATCTGATAAGAGAAGTGTATTTTAAAATCAATCAAAACTTTTGGAATGAGTCTGATTTTATTACTAAAGGATTCTCTTTTATACCTAATAATTGCTAATACATAAAAATTATCTCATTACATTACATACAAAGTACATAATCCAATTAAATTCATTTTCCTATTGCAATCACTGGAAATAGTTAATTCTTCCACAGTTTACAATGAACAAGTTCTTCCAAATCATATGAGCAAACATCAAAATCTAGTAGATGTCATTGGCCATTGAAAGAAAATGTCCTAAGGAAGTTCACCATTGGCAGTGCTGACTCAGAACTCTATGTTTATTAGTATGTTATAGGTAAATAAGCATTAATACTAATAAATAGCCTCACATGGTCATTTTAAAAGGTAATAATATCACGGTGATAATATCAATGTCATAGCTGTATCACTTTCTCCATCTGTATTAACTGATTTCACATATGCCTCGTTGCTTCCTTTTCTAATTACTCATCAAGAGAGTGTACCATCAACCTGATGTTATGAAAAACTGGGTCACAGAAAATGAAAGTCAAAGACGCTGAATGTTAACTTTCACTTAATTAAAAAAAAAAAAAAAAAACATAATTTTACCTAAAAAGAAACTTTGCTTTGAGTATAATACATTTGAATTATGTAGAGCTTTTGTCCCTGAGAGTTCAAAGTCCTAGGGAGACCTAACTGAACTACAGAATGATAAGAATATATTTTAATGGAAATGCTGGTAAATTTTATTTAATTACACTTTCAGATCACAGATTGGTTCTTTCAGACAAGAAAATAACTTGCTTGAATTTTTTTTTTAAGATGCCATCAAACAAAAATCATACCGTGGAATTCCATTGTAACAAGATAATTTATTTTAAATATCCAATCCATCACCACAAAAATATTAGTTCACCAAATATGAATTGAGTCCTACCATGTATTAAGGAGTGTTGTGGCTCTATAGGATAAGAACTGAACTGCAAACCACAAGGTCGGAGGTTCATGTCCACCATGCGCTCCACTGTAGAAAGAAGAAGCCTTATGCTCCTTCCAAGATTTAAAACCTTAGAAACCCTACACAGGGTCTCTATGCATAGATAATAGACATCACAGAACTTAACAATAACAACAACACTGATGTACTAGGCACTGTACCAGGCACTGTGAATCTTCTGCTCTCACGGTGCTTAGAGTCTATAGAGAACAAAATCGGTAGGTAGATTAACACAATACTGAGAGACAAGGACTCTAAAGAGGTATGTTGTTGTTGTTGTTAGGTGCCATCAAGTAGGTACTGACTCATAGCGACCCCTACGCACAACAAAGAGAAGCACTGCCCGCTCCTGGGCCAACCTCACAATTGTTGCCACACTTGAGCCCATTGACGCTGCCACTTTGTCAATCCATCTCACTGAGGGTCTTCCTTTTTTTCTCTGACCCTCCACCCTACCAAACATGATATCCTCCTCCAGCAACTGGTCCCTCCTGACAATATGTCCAAAGTATGAGAGACGAAGTTTGGCCATCCTGGCTTCCAAGGAGCACTCTGACTGCACTTCATCAACACAGATATGTTTGTTCTTTTAGCAGCCCATGGCACTTTCAATATTCCCCTCCAACTATAACTCAAATGCATCAATTCTTCTACGGTCTTCCTTATTCACTGCCCAGCTTTCGCATGCATTA
>NW_006408535.1:6903484-6905207 GCF_000296735.1 Chrysochloris asiatica | reverse complement strand
CAATGTTGTCCATAGCTTGTCATGATCCACACAATCAAAAGCCTTTGTATAGTCAATAAAGCACAGGTAAACATCTTTCTGGTATTCTCTGCTTCCAGCCAAGATCCACCAGCCCTCAACAATGATATCCCCTAAAGAGGTATACATTCCAGTAAGTCTTTAATTGTTGCTATGAGAGATGTGTGTCTGTCTTTTTGCAAGGTATTGAGCATATCTTAAAAACTCTATTAGTAATGAGCTCATCTAGGATTTAAGCAAAGGAAAGCAAACTGTCAGCCTGTATTTTGGAATTTTTCTCACCATATATTGTTGATACTACCACTTTTGAAAGAGAAGTAAAAGACATGTTGATGTTCTATGTATCTGAAATCACATTGAACTGATTAGCAGTTGAACACCTAACCCATAAAGCCACAAGGACACTGTAGTTAATTATAATAATTCTAATAACTTGAATATTGTTGTTAAGTGCCGTTGAGTCAGTTCTGACTCATAGCGACTCTGCACAGGATTTCCAAGGAGTGACTGGGGAGTCTGAACCGCTGACCTTGTGATTCAAATCATCCTTGTGGTTGAGTGCTTATCGTACAATGCCACACCAAGACTTCAAGACTGTTGTTGCTGTTAAGTGTTATCAAGTCAGTTCCAACTCATAGTGACCCTGTATGGGTTTCCAAGGAGCAACCGGTGGGTTTGAACTGCAGACTTTGTGGGCCTTAGTCCAGTGCTGATCCTACAGCACCACACTGAGTCATTTAATTCCTCTGTGTTGAGAACTTGGCCTTCTTCTTAGCTCTCTCCCACTGCCTCCATGCACACACCAACATAAACTCCTGATTGATACTTCTCCCTCATGGCTGTTACATCTGAGCTATAGGTTAAAATGAGGACAGACTTAATGTCCTGTGTAGGGTTTCTGTGATTTATATCTTTTTAAAGCAGAAAGGAAGCTTTTTCTGCTCCTGGAAAGATTTACCATCTCAGAAACCCAGGTGAGGCACTATAGGACGAGCACTGGACCGCTAATGACAAGGTCGGCAGTTCAAATCCATCAGTTGCTCTTTGGAAACCCTAAGGTACTATGAGTCAAAACCAACTCAACAGCACTTAACAACACTTAACAATTGACTCAATGGCAGTTGTTGTTGTTAGGTGACATTGAGTCAGTACCGACTCATAGTGACCTTATATACAGCAGAATGAAACACTGCCCAATCCTGGGCCAACCTCACTACTTTTGCCATGCTTGAGTCCACTGATGCTGTGGATTATTATAATTACTAGGTTATTTCTCATCCTTCCTCTTCTAACATCCCTAAACTGGAATTTGGGAGTGGAAAGTGGAGAATTGATCAGCTAAGTCTGCATTGCCTCAATTACTTTTACCCTGTGGAGGAAAATGCTCTGGGAGACCTGAAAGTTTATGGTCCTGCCAGGTAGAGTGAATGGGAGGGGTATACCATACCACCCAAATCAATTAGGTGTTTTGTTCCTCTGTCAATTATCTGGTGGGAAGATTGCTCAAGCTGGTCAAAACATAAACATACTAAGAAACCCCTTACAAAAAAATCAGCCAGAAGTCATTCAACAACAAGGGATTTTCTAATATTGCACATATGGTGTGGTATGGTGCTGTGGGTTAATGCGCTGGACTGCAAAGTTGGGTTGAACTGCAAGATTGGTGGTTCAAGCTCACCAGCTGCTCCTCAGAAACCCTACACAG
>NW_006408535.1:6900957-6902864 GCF_000296735.1 Chrysochloris asiatica | reverse complement strand
AATACTGGATTGCTAACCACAAGGTCCAAAGTTAAAGCCCATCAGCTGGTCCTAAAAAAACCATATGCAGGGTCACTATGAGTTGAAAGCAACTCATCGGCACTCAACAACAACAATGATGAAATACAACAACAAGGATGAAATAAAATAATTGAACAGAAAATTTCAAAAGGGAAGTTTGAGAAGAAAAAGTAGAATACTATAATGAAATGTGCAAAGACCAGGAATGTGAAAACCAGAGGGAAGAGCATGCCCAGCATTTCTCAAACTGAAAAAAAAAAAGGAAAAATGAAAGGCTTACAATATTAAAACATTCTATGGTGTGGCACTGTGGGTTAATGCACCAGACTGCAAAGCCGTTTGAACTGCAAGGTCGGTGGTCCAAGCTCACCAGCTGCTCCTCAGAAACCCTACAGAGGGTCTCAATGGGTCAGAACCAACTCTACAGCACTTAACAACAACAATCACCACAGGCAAAATGGACTTCTGGTGTAGCACTAGACTGCAAACCACAGGTCAACAGTTCAAACTCACCAGCTGCTCCTTGGAAACTTTATACAGGGTTGCTTTGACTCAAAACTGATTTGACAGTACTTAACAACAGCAATAACAATGGGCTAACTGGAGTACTGGTGTGGCACTGTAGGATTAAGCACTGGATTTCTAACCACAAGGTCAGCAGTTCAAACCCACCAGCTGCTCCCTGGAAACCCTATACAGAATCCCTATGAGTTAGAATTCACTCAACGGCACTTCACAACAACAACAATGGGCAAAATATTGAATGACACAGGAAGCATATAAAGAAGATCGAAGGAATACAGAGTAGTTGTAACAAAAAGAATTGGTCCATGCTCAACAATTTTAAAAGGTACCATCTGACCAAAAACCAGCAGGCACTAAAGACACTGACACAAAACAAGGTACCAGGAATTGACAGAATGAAAATTGAAATGTTTTAATAAATTGAGGCAGATCATGAGGCACTCTCTTGTCTATGCCAAGAAATTTGGCTAACCGATTAAATGTGATCCACATTTGTGCCCATTCCTAAGAAAGGTAGCCCAGCAGAATGCAGAAATCATCTAACAGTATTAATATCACATGCAAGCAAAGTTTTGCTGAAGCCAATTCAAAAAATGGTTACAGCAATACATGGCAGGGAGCTGCCAAAAATACAAGCAGGATTCAAAAGAGAATGAACATGAAATAAGGGATATCACTTATGATGTCAGATGGATCTTGGCTGAAAGCAGAGGAAACTAGAGAGACATTTATTTGTCCTTTATTGATTATACAATGGCATTCGACTTCATATCATAACAAACTATGGACAACATTGCAAAGAATGGGAATTCCAGAACACTTAATTATTCTCATGAGGAACCTACACATAGACCAAGTCTTTGGAACAGCACAGGGGAATACTAAATGGTTCAAATCAGGAAGGGTGCATCAGGGTTCTATCTTTTCATCATACTCATTCTATCTGTATGCTGAGCGAATAATGTGAGAAACTGGATTATGTGAAGATGAACGTGGCATTAAAATTGGAGGATAACTCGTTAAAAATCTCCAATATGCAAATGACAAAACCTGCTTGCTAGAAATGAAGAGGACTTGAAATAGTTACTAATGAAGATCAAAGACTATAGTCTTCACTATGGATTTCACCTCAATGCAAAAAAAAAAAAAATCCACACAACTGGACCAATAAATAACATCATGATAAACAGAAATAATTGAAGTTGGCCAAGACTTCATTTTGCCTGCATCCACAATCAATACTCATGGAAGCAGCAATCAAGCAATCAATGTATTGTTGTTGTTGTTAAGTGCCGTCGAGTCGGTTCCGACCCATAGCGACCCTGTACAGGGTTTCCGAGGGTGTAAATCCTTACGGGAGT
>NW_006408535.1:6871556-6899757 GCF_000296735.1 Chrysochloris asiatica | reverse complement strand
TAATGATATTTTGCTCTCCTCATGGATGGAGTCTTGGTGTGGTGCTGTGGGTTAATGTGCTGGACTGCAAAGTTGGTTTGAACCACAAGGTCAATGGTTCAAGTTCACCAGCCAATTCTCAGAAGACCTATACAGGGTCACTATGGGTTGGAACCAACTCGATGGCACTTAATAACAATATAAATAAATATATATATATATGGTTTTTATTAAGTGCTGTTAAGTCAGTTCCAACCATACACAAAACAGAAGGAAACATTGTTGCCCGGTTTTACGCCATCCTCACAATTGTTGCTGGCACTGTGCCAGTCCATTATGTTGAGGAACTTCTTCTTTATCACCTGCCCTCCACTTTTCCAAGCATGCTATCCTTCTCCAGGGACTGGTCCTTCCTGCTAATATATCCAAAGTGCAAAGAGGAAGGTCTCGCCATCCTCGCTTCTAAAGAGCATATTGGCTGGACTTTGTCCAATAAAGATTTGTCTGTTCTCACAGTCCATGGTACTTTTGATATTCTTCATCAACACCATAATTGAATTGTATTAATTCTTCTACAGTCTTCCTTATTCCTTATCCAACTTTCACATGCATATGAGGTTATTAAAAATACCATGGCTTTTCCTTAGTCCTCAAAGTGACAACTTTACTCTTTCAAGAGGTCTTTTGCAGCATATTTGCCTAATGCAATACATCTTTTGATTTCATGACTGCTACTTCCATGAGTGTCGATTGGGGATCCAAGGAAATTGAAGTCTTTGACAACTTCAATCTTTTCTCCATTTATCATGATGTTATTTCTTTATTTTGAGATGAGATCCATACTGAAGGCTGTAGTCTTGGATCTTCATCAGTAAGTATTTTAAGTCCTCTTCAGGTGTGTCATCTGCATATTGCAGGTTGTTAATGAGTCTTTCTCCTATCTTGATGCCACGTTCTTTTTCAGACGATCAAAATTCTCTCATTATTTGCTCAGTATGCACATGGAACAAGTATGGTGAAAACATAAATGCTGAAAAAAAACCTTTCCTGATTGTAAACCATTCCATTTCCTCTTGTGTTGTTCAAATGACTGCCTCTTGGTCTATTTTCAGGTTCTTCATGAATACAATTAAATGTTCTAGAATACCCATTCTTTGCAAGGTGATGCATGGTTTGTTATGATCCATACAGTTGAATGGGAGGGCTTGTTGATATACATACATACATGCATGCTTACACACACACAAGTAAGATAAGCACTGAACTAACAGCAAGGTTGGTAATTCAAAGCCCACCAGCCATTCTCAGAAACCCTTAACAGAGTTTCTATGTGTCCAAACTGACTCAACAGCACACAACAAATATGTGTGTGTGTGTACATCTATCTATCTGTCTGTCTGTCTATCTATCTATCTATCTATCTATCATTTTGAGTCATGCTCCATTAGCAAATGAACGTCCCAAAATTTTGCCCCATCCAAGTCATTAATGTTGACTCTACTTTGAGGATACAACTCTTCCCCAAGTGTATTTTGAGTGACTTCCAGACTAAGGGATTCATCTTCTAGCACTATATCAGACAATGTTTCCCTACTATTCATAAGGTTTTCAGAATGGGCCACCTACTCCTTCTTCCTAACCTGGAAGCTCTGAAATATGTAATGAATCCTTGCTGGTATTTGAAAAATTGGTGGCATAGCTTCTAACATCACAGCAACAGTATGATAAACTGACAGATGAGTGGAATACATATACAGTTAAGTGTCGTTGAGTGGATTCTGATTCATAGCGACCCTGTATAAGGTTTCCAAGGAGGGGCTTGTGAGTTTTAACACCTACCTTGTGGTTCAAACCAACCTTGTAGTCCAGTGCTTTATCCACAATGCCACATCAGGAAGATACATATATACATATATGGCACATAACAACAACAACAAATATATATGTATGGAGTCCTAGTGTGGAATTGTAGAATAAACAATTGACCACAAGATCGATTTGAACTGCAAGGTTGGTGCCACTCCTCAGAAACCCTATACAGGATCACTATGGGTCAGAACCCATATAAAAGGAATCTTGGTGTGGCACTGTAGGATAAGCAGTGGACAGGTAACCACTAGGTCAACCATTCAAACCCACCAGTCGCTCCTTGGAAACCCTATAAAAGGTTGTTATGAGTCAGACCTGACCCAACGGCACTTAACAGCAGCTATATATATATATATAAAGACTTGCTATGGGTAGAACCAACTTGACAGCACTGAACAACAACAACTATATGTATAGTTTTTTTACATATATGCATGTTTTAATTTTTTTTAATGGAATTAAAATATAATGACATTTTCCATAAACTTTTTGATTCCCTTGTATATTCATGTCTTGTGCACTAGTTAATTATGAAAGCATTTGGAACACAAAAACAAATCACAGTAGGGAAATGCAAGTCAGTATCTGTCAGGATCAAGTTAGGATACAGAAATCACAGTAGTTATTTTTAACAGAAAATACTTAATATAGATAACTGTTAATTATGTGTTGAATAACTGAAAAGCAAGGGGAAAAAACTACTCTATGTATCATAGAGGTATCAATCAACATCAGGAAGCTACTACTGCTCCTGAGATTAGAGAAACAAAGGAAAGAGTCTGAGATTATTCAAATTTAAAACCTTCAAGAAGAGACTCTGGGTGTCTGGCTCCCATACCTCTGCTCACCTGGTACTGGTGTCTCTGAGAAAGCTAGATCACTTCAACTGCTGCTGACAGGGTATAAGAAGAACTGGGATGATACTGACAAAATTAGGAAGTCCACATGAAGCAGTCAAATAAGAGCAAGTACTTTCTCCTTTCTCCAGCTGTGCAGTCTCCCTGGTGTGCCTGTCAGCAGAGCCTAACATGAATACTGTAATTAATTTACAGTGTCCCAACCCCAGCACCATAAGGCAAACTATAAAGGGAAAATGAGTATGGAGTTGAGAGGAACAGTAGCTTAAACATTGACACAGAATGGTCCATTCCAATTGGGAAGGGAGCTCAAGAAAAGCTTGGACAGAGGAAATTGAACTGACTCGTTGAAGTTATTACTTATTGAATAATTAAAATGTGCCAAACATGGTATTAAGCACTTTAAGACCATTAGATCATTTAATTTATTCCTCTCAATAATAATTTAAAGTATATATTATTATTATATTTACAGATAAGAAAACTGAGGTTCAGGAAGTTTACATGAATAGACCAAATGTATATAGTTAATGACTGGGGATCCGGGAATCAACGTGTTACATCTGTTTTCAAACTATAAGCTTCAAACATTATACTGTGTTCTCTTAAAACATGCCCTGTTCAGTAAAGAGCATACCAAGTAGAGAGTGCAGCATGACTAAAGGCAAAGAGGAATAAAACAACGTGGAAAAAGTGGGGAGCCATAAGAATGCCTCTGATGTAAGTCTAAGGTGGAAAGATTACTAAATGGGAGGTCCTTAGACTATCAGAGGCCAAGACACGGAAGATTTTATACACCATGTTTTTAAAATTGACTTGATCCTTAGGTCAAGGACTAGTCTGTGCAAGTTCAAGATGAAAAATTTCATAATCCTTTGTGTATTTCTATAAAAGTATTCTTGTAAGCATGTGGAAGACATATTGAACAGATGCCATGCTAGAAGCATGAAGACTAGATAGGAGATTACCTCCAAATTCAGATAATGCATGAGGAGAACATAAAGAAAAGTAGTAATGGTGTGGACAGGTCAAAGTGGACCAACAGGAGAAATGGTAAAGAGGTGGAAAATATGAATTGATCACAAACTCTAAGGGGTGAGGGAAAGGAAGTAGTCCAGAATGACTCTCAGGGTTCTGACTGGGAGATTGGATGGATGATGGTACCTTAAACCAAGTGGAGAAAATATTAGCAAGAAGAGACAGGTGGGGGAAAGAAGATATTAAATCCCGCTTTAGAAATGTTGCATTTAAGATGGAGCACACTGGTTGATATGCAATCGGTAGTGTGGTATAAATATTTCATGCCCAGAAAAGATGTGCTTTAAATCAATGTCATGATATCTGGTGAATAATGTCTTCATCTGCCCTTTCTGGGAAATGAACAAAACTAAGAGGTTAAACATTAGACAAATCTCTTTTAACCTTTAAAGCAATAAAACATAGACTTTCAGTAGACATAAAACTCCAGAAGAAATAGAAGAAAATGTTCCAGATCTATTTAATATAATTTGTATAAAAAATGTCAACTAATTGACAGAAAAAAACAGAAAGACACAAACATCAACCAGAAAAATAGTAGAAATATGATATTCTCAAAGTGTTCCCTGAATTTCACTTTTAGGTACATTTAAAATTGTTCTCTGTTGCCTTGCAAGGTTTATGTATTAGAATAACAGATACTCTGAAATATTAAATTGCTATCTATTTACATTCTATGTGTTAGAATACAGAAGTATTTATGATAAATCAGGTAACTCAAGTATAATATATCAGGATATATTATTTTCTTCATTATATTATGGTTTTATTTTCCATAAATGGTTAACTATATTGATTGGTTACAAATTATAATTGATTGGTTTTTAAAAAGAATATTTCTCAAATAATAATTAACATGAATACTTATCTACTGTAGAAGACAATGCTGGTTGTTGTTGTTGTTGTTAAGTGCCATCAAGTCTGTTCTGACACACAGTGACTCTGTATAGGTTTGCAAGGAGCAGCTGGTGAGTTTGAACTACCAACCTTGTGGTTCAAACCAACCTTGTGGTAGAGTGCTTATCCTACAATGCCACACCAGGATATTACTATTAAAATATCCAATTCCCTTTTTCCCCTTTATCAGAATCCCTAATTTCCCAATAATATGGCAGTTGTTATAGTTGAGTGTTGCAGAGTTGATTTGAACTCATACTGATCCCATGTGACAGAGTAGTACTGCCTCATAGAGTTTTCTAGGCTTCAAAGCTTTATGGAAAAGATTGCCAGTTTTTTCTCTCATGAAACCGCTGGGTGGGTTTGAATCACCAACGTCTCAGTCAGCAGTCTCGAACTTAACCATTGCACCACGAGGGCTCATTAATCATGTAGTTAGGGAAATACTAATCCCATTTTCTGATCCAGGACTGAGGAAGCTGGAGTGAGGCTTAAACCCTAAACAAAATTCCAAGTCTTGCCACAGTTTTTGATTCAGAGATTGGTATGTAAGGCAAGCCTAAACAAGTCAGCATATAGCAATTTCTTGGGATGTTACCCTAAATTGATCCAGCAAGAGTGATGCTCGGGACTCTTTTATACGGTTGGATGAGAAAGAATCAATACTGCAGCACCACCTCAAACTCCAAGAAGTTACCAAGGTAACTTGGTTGTTGTTAAGTGTCATCAAGTCAGCTCCAACTCACAGCGATCCTGTATAGGGTTTCTGGAGTTGGAGCTGCTGGTAAATCTGAACCACTGATGTTGCAGTTCAAACCGACCTTGTGGTCTAGTGCATTATCCCACAGCACCACACCAGGTACCATAATAGGATGTCAATGAGTCTTGGTCTCCAACCCAATTTCAAACTGCAGCAGCTCTCCTCTTATGTATTTCATAAGTGAAGGGACTGGAGAAGGAATGTTGGAAGCTATCATGTAAGATTTCATTTCAAAGAAAAAGGTTTACTACTAAAAAAAAAAAAGTTTGAAAACTTCCTCCTTAAATGAAGATTAGCCTATTTCCACCCACCCCCATATTATTGTCCCTAAATAATTCCTATTTAGTTTACCATTTCTTCCCATTTGTTCTACTTTGTTTCTCAGATTGTAAGCATGAATTGTTTTCTTACTATCCAACCAGTACCACCTACCACCTCTCTTCCCTAGGTTGATGGTTCCTACTAGGGAGAGAGTAGGCAGTGATAGTGCCATGATAGAATTTTCACTTTCCAAGCAGGAGAGCTAAGTTCAATTTCCAATCAACACACCTCAAGTGCGGCCACCAGCCATCTGTCAGTGGATGTTTCAGTATTGTTTGATGTTAAATAAGTTTCAGCAGAGATTCCAGATTAAGACACACTAGGAAGAACAATCCTGTTGTGCTTGGGATTGCCATGAGTTGGGAGCCAACTCCATGGCAACTAACAAAAACTAGGTTTTTAATTTATCTAAGACTATAGCAGACTCAGTTCTGCTCTGAGCCCTTTGTATTCTAACCCTCCATCTCAAGACTGAGGCCCAGGAGAAGCCTCTCCCAACCAGCTCCAATTTCATTTCCTCATTACATATCCTAGTTGACATTGGACATCTCCGTTTTATAACCTAAGCTCCTATTAAGTCTTTCTGACTTCCTAAAGGAAAGGAAATAATTTTTTCTCTAGATATGCTAAAATCATAGTATAAATATAACAAATTTTAAAACAGACTCCCCACAGGGAAATCTATTGAGACCAGTTCAGTCCACTCATCACCTGGCCAGGCCAGAAAAGCTACAGAGCAACAATTAAGAAATTAAGCACAAGGTAGAATGTGTCTTCATTCCCCAGATAACTTTGAGTTATGTCAAATCCATACATTAAAGAAAAGGTTACTAGGGAGTAGATGTCCTTGACCTAAAATTTGCACATCTTTTTACTGTAAAATTTAATTGCATTTCAACTGAGTCTAGTATTTTAGTTATTATGTAAAAACTATATGATTATCTTTTGGGAATGAGTCAGGGTATAAAGATTATAAAATTCAGGTCATACTTATAATTAGTTATCAAAATGTACATAAAGAAAATCTTCGTGCTTTTTAAGCTTTGTCAAAGAATTTTTGCAAGCATATCAAAGAGCCATAATATGACATTGGGTACAGATGAAAATTAATTTCCAGTTATGTGGGATCATTAAGAGTGAAAATGAACACGCCATGGAAAATTAAGGGTGATTAAAAACACTTATGGCTTTTTAATCAGCATAAAGCAAACTATAACATTTTATCATTACAAAGCAACTAGTCTTCATGATATTTAAATGTTCATGTAAGAATTAGGAAGAATACTGTAAATTAAAGGAAAATAATCCCTTAGTTACTGTGTGTGACTTGATCATTTCCAGTGTATTTTCACAGACAACTTATTTGCACTAACGAACAATCTTTACCAAGAAGAGGTATCTGTATCCTCAGCTTACAATGCCCAGTGACATTTTCTGATAAACCCAAGCTAACAGAAAGGTAAAGAGAGATAATGACACCTAGAGAGAATGAATCCACCAAATCACACACAGCTTCCTGTAAGGCAAGTGGACACGGCAGTATGTTGGCACCTGCACACTAGTGTAAACACATGATTATATGTCACACAGGCTGCTCCTCCTATAGCTTGTAAACTATAAAATAGCTAAGGAAATTTCAAACCATACCAAAGAATGTCATTTGGAGCAGCTTTATTATGTGAAACTATAAATTCATACACACTTATATTCTGAGATACGATTGGGGGATCATCACAAAGCTGTTCATTTATAGGACCCAAACTCTCAAGGGTTTGAGATAAAACAGCTGTCAGCAGACCAAGCCTGCTAAATGTAGAAAAATTAAAAGGCTATTTGCTGTTGTTGTTGTACCATTGAGTCAGTTATTACTCATAACTATCCTGTATAAGGTTCCTGAAGAGCAACTGGTGGGTTTGAACCACAAACCTCACGATTTTTATCGTGATAAAAATAAACCTCCAGTGTTTATCCTACAGCACCACACCAGGACTCAAAAAAGGTTATAGAGATAAATAACTCCATCCCAGTTAACCCATTCATCCTTAAAAACCTAACCCAAATACTATTCCTCTGAACCTCACCACAGCCAACTCCCCATCCCTACACTCTTTGCAAGTCAAAAGTATTAGCTTCCTCCTATGATATCCCACAAATTTTTCTACCTTTTATATGAAAAGTATCACATTCGGCCAGCTATTACTATAGTTTTGTACATCTCAATTATGTATGTATGATTATATCACAAAATCTTTGAGAGCAAGGATTATACTTCATATTAACCATCTTATTGGTCCTTATAATTTATCAAAATGCCTTTCACATAATTTGCATTCACTATGTGAGGAAGAAATATAATCCAAGCATAACTACATCATAAATCTTTGAAGAATAAAACTAATTTAGTTGTTTTTACAAAAATAGTCAACTGAGATAAAGACTATGTTATCTGTGTTTTAGATAGCTTTTTGGATGTTTAAATCTATAGTGTCAGAATTCTGAGTAAATGAATATTTAGCCTATTTGATATATCTGTGCCACTGCTATATTCTTCATGAAAAAATGTATTGTATGAATGAATGAAGGATGCCATCAGAAAGTAGCCCAATGACACATGAAAGACAAAGAGTTATGTGGCTCAGGCTCCAGTTATCAATTTACACACGGAGTAAGAGTATCAGCTGCTCCTTCAACTCCATTAAGTGTCCCCACTGATCTGAGCAGTGAGGCAAATCACATGTCAAGCCGCTCATATTCATACCAACCCACAGAAAAAAGCTAGCACAGTGCCACTGAGGTCGTGATAAGCTGAGGTATTGTTTCGATAACTAAGTCAAAGTCAGAACCCACCTGCTTCACCCACCTAACAGTCATTGTCGAGGTGACATAGTCCTTTACATTAGAAAATTCAAGGTAATTTCACTGCCTTCATTTTCCTAGTAAGCTATCAGTAAGCATCTAGAACTTCCATGAATGAACCAAAGAATGAAAGAATGAATGGTCATTCAATGCATATAACATATATATGCATATAACACAGATCCCTGGACTTTAGTGATATAAAATGCTTTTCATATCTCCTTCCCCAATTATATTCAAACTCTACAATTGCCAGCTTTTCACCAATGGGAAGTTCCATTTAAAAGTGAGGGAAAAGTAACCTAAAATGAGGGGGTGATAAAGGCACAAAGTGACTGGCTTACAAGGTTTCAAGGAGAAGTTTAGTTTAATAGTGTGTGGGGAAAAAGAGTCCCCACTAAATAGTTTTCGTCTTGTCTAGATGGGTTCTGGTTAAAAGAGATGGAAATGAGATTCTTATGATTCAATAGTGAGTAATTGTTACCATGACTAATTGCAACTGTCACAATTGTAAAGGTAGAAGTTTTATAACAAAAACAGGGGAGTAGTTAATCTTACAGTCCAGAAACAAAGGACCCTAGGACCATCTAGGGAGAAGAGCACGAGCGGAATGCGGGACCCTATCCAGAGAAGCAGCGACACCTGAGATGGAGGCAGACATGGAGACATGGAGAGAGGGAGCAGCTAAGGACTCTAGATTCATGGGAAGAGAGGGACTGAGTGCTGGTGGCCACAAGGCAGACTTGCAGTTTGTTGGTGTAAATTATTATATATGCCTGAGTGGTTAAAAAAAAAAAAAGAACTAAAGGGAATAGAGAGAAATCATGCTAACTGATGGTACATGGAGAGAATTATAATCACTGTAATGAAACAAAGTGTATGATTTGTTGAATGTAAAGCTGATGATCTGCCCTGTAAACTTCCACTCAATACACACACACACATACACACACAAAAAAAAAGTGAGGGAAAAGTAGCCCGATTTTATTTCTAAACACATAGACATAAAAACCAACTCATTTTTAAATAAAATTACCTATTGATAGTTTCTAACAAGTACTTGGAGTTTATTTTGTTGTTGTTGTTGTTGTTTAATGATATGCTGGACTGCGAATGCTTTCTATTTAATTTGTCCTTTCTTCTTTCCCTTCTCTGTAGCCTGCATGCTCTCTATAAAAAAATACTCAGAATTTCTTGCAAGCTCTCTTGATGAAAAGTTTGGCTGTCTCTATTAAAGTAATAAACTAACAAAGAAGTAAGGTGCTAACATAATATCAGCAAATGAATCTTCTTCAAAAGCAAATGTGAATAAATGTCACTTCACTAAATATATTACCTCCTAATCAAAATTATGTGAAGGACAGTTTTAAAGAACACCCAAGATCTTCTAACATACTTCAGCTCAAGCCATTTTAACTGTAGTATATAATTCCATAGTCTCTGAGCTATACTATACTACCGTGGCATTCACTTTGTTTCATGGAACTCAACAAGTGGTTTGGGAAGAACCACAGTTTTCAAAGATTTCGCTATCTAGCTCAGTATATCCAGGGATCTCACTACTAGATATATATCCTAGAAGAATAAGAGTCATCGCACAAGTAACTATATACACAGTCATGTCCACTACAACATTATTCACAATAGCACAAAGACTAAAACAGTCTAAGTATCCATAAACAGATGACTGGATAAACAAACTACAGTATATACACACTATGGAATACTAAGCAACATGCAAGGATAAGCAATATTCAAAATAATGACAAATCCATGAAGCACATCATAACATGGATGGACCTGGAGAATATTATGCTGAGTTAAACAAGTCAATGACAAAAGGACAAATAGTATACAAGACCACTAATATAAAAGTCACTAAAAGATAGGTGGCGAAGGAAGGGATAAACACCAAATAAAGACTTCTTGTTGTTGTTGTTGTTGTTAAGTGCCCTCAAGTCGATTCTAACCCATAGTAACCCTGTATAGGGTTTCCAAGGAGTAGCTGGTGAGCTTGAACCACCGACAATGCAGTTCAAACGACTTTGCAATCTGATACATTTAGCCCACAATGTCACAGAAATGAGACACATATTAACGGGTCAGGGGGAAAATTGTATACAATAAGGATAAGGTCAGAAAAATATAAGTAGGGCAAGGGAAGACACTAAGAGGTACAAACGAGAGATCACAAAAGTAAACACTATTACATATGAATTCCTGCAATCATAATAATAACAAACAATAATCTACAAGTGGAGACACAAGCAGACAAGCAAACTAAACAGGTATGGGAAGGTGAACAGGACTACATTCACAAGCAAAGTTAAGTATGACTGAGGATATTTCTACATATGTATTTGTGTATGCTGCTGCAAATATATCCACATTGGAATATACGATTAGTAGAGAAAAGGGATGGAAAGTTATGAAAATTTCTTAGCAATAAGTGGAAATAAGTCACTAGGCTTGGGGGCTTAGGCCAACAGCAACAGGGTACTTCTAGGTCGATTGGTATAACCATAGTTCACAAAGACAATGTAGTACATGCTACTGTGATGAGGAGTGACTGAAGTCTTAAAATCCAGTGAGCAGCCACCTAAATTGCAACTGTTGGTCTCTCCCCATATGGAGTAAAAAAATGTGAAGAAAACTAAAGGCTCGAGGAAACAATTAGTCCAAAGGACTAACAGGCCAGGAGAACCACAGCCTCCACTACCCAGAGACCGAAAGAACTAGTGACCATGCCCAGCTATCACTACCAACCACTCTAATTGAGATCACAGAATGAGAGAAAAATGTAGAACAAAATTCAAAACCATAAAAAAAGTCAGGCTTACTGATAAGGAGCTCTGGTAGCGTAGTGGTTATGAATCAGGCTGCGAACCGCAAGGTCAGCAGTTCGAAACTACCAGCTGTTCCGCGGGAGAAAGATGAGGCTTTCTGCTCTGCTCCTGTAAAGATTTACAGCCTCAGAAACCCTGTACAGGGTCACTATGAGTCGGAACCGACTCCACGGCACATAACAACAACAACAACAACGGATCTGATAGAGACTTGGAGAACTCCCAAGATTTTAACTCTTAGAGACCTTTCAAACCTGGAAATGAACCCACCCCTGAGGATCACCTTTCAGTCAAACAATAGACAAGCCTACTAGATGAATCAACAATAATACTTAGAAAGGACATATGCCTCAGAACCATTAACCATACAGACCAAAAGGACAGCATTAGCCGCAAGGCAGTATTTCAGATTCTATCTAAAAGTACAGTGCTGTATGTGATAGGATAATATGCATACACCTATAAGGTCAGTCTGCAGTTCAAACCAACCAGTTGCTCCTCAGAAACCCTCTACAGGGTCTGTGGGAGTTGGAACCAATTCAACAACACTTAACAACAACATAAGGAAGACAAGTTAATACCACTTTACTCAAATTTGCACAAAAATGACTAAAGCCAATGATGATGAAATTTTACTAACTTCTGAAGCGTGAACTTGATCAAACATGCAGTCAAAATGCATTTATAGTTACTAGTGATTGGAATGCAAACGTAGGAAACAAAGAGAAAGGAACAATAGTTGGAAAATATGGTTTTGATGACGGAACCAATACGGCGATCACATGATAGAACTTTGCAAGACCAATAACTTAGTCATTGAAAATATCTTTTCCCAGTAATATAAATGGTGACTATACATGTGGTGTGGCAATGTAGCATAAGAACTGACTGCCAACCAAAAGGTGGTCAGTTCAAACCCACCAGACACTCTTTGGAAACTCTATATAGAAACCAACTCCATGGCACTTAACAACAACAGTATATCTGTATACCAAGCCACATGAAATACACAGAAATCAAATTGACTACATCTGTGGAATAGCGTAATATTATCAGACAAAATAAAGTCAGGGACTGCCTGTGGAACAGACCACCAATTGCTCATAAGCAACTTCAGACTGAAGCTGAAGAAAATTAAAACAGGTCCACAAGAATCAACACATGACCTTGAGTATGTTGTTGTTGTTATGTGCCGTGGAGTCGGTTCTGACTCATAGTGACCCTGTACATGGTTTCCGAGGCTGTTAATCTTCACAGGAGCAGAACGCTGCTGACCTTGTGGATCACAGCCCGATTCGTAACCAATACGCTACCTGAGCTCCTATGACCTTGAGTATATTTCACCTGAATTTAGAGGCCAACTCAAGAAGAGATTTGATGCATTAGACATTAATGACCAAGGAGTTGTGGGATGATATTAAGAACATCATCCATAAAGAAAGCAAAAGGTCATTAAAAAGATAGGAAAGAATAAAAAGATCAAAATAGATATCAGAAGAGATGTTAAACAACTGTAAGAAATGATGGAATAAAAGAACTGCACAAAAGTTTTCAAAGGAAAGTTCCAGAAAACAAGGTCAAGTATTATAATGAAATGTGCAAAGACCAGGAGCTAAAAAACCAAAGGGGAAGAATGCGCTCAATATTTTTGAAACTTTAAGATCTGAAAAATTCAAGCCTCGAGTTGCAATATTAAGGAATTTTATTGTTAAAATTAAGTCCTGGTGTGGCGCTGCAGGATAAGCACTGGACTGCTGACCACAAGATTAGTGTCTCAAACCCACCCGCTGTCTCTCAGAAATCCTATACAGGGTCACTATAATTTATAACTTGATGACACACAATACAACATGGATAAAAGATTAAATGACACAGGAAGCATTAAAAGAAGATGGAAGGAATACAGAGAGTAACTATATCAAAAAGAATTGGTTGATGTTCAACCATTTCAAGAGGTAGCATATGATCAAGAACAAATGCCAATAAAGGGAAAAGTATAAGCTACACTGAAGGCACTAGTAAAAATCAAGGCTCCAGAAATTGACAGAATACAGATTCGAATGTTCCAACAAACTCAAACAACACTGGAGGCGCTCACTCATCTATGCCAGTAAATTTGGAAGGCAGCTATTTGGCCAACTGAATAGAAGAAATCCATATTTGTGCCCATTCCCAAGAAAGGTAACCCAGTGGAACACATAAATCATCTAACAGCATCGTTAATATTACATACGAGTAAAATTTTACTAGAGGTAATTAAAAAATGATTGTAGTAGTACAATGACAGGGAGCTGCCAGAAATTCAAGTTAGATTCACAGGGCATGGAATGAGGGCTATCACTGCTTCCATCAAATGGATCTTGGCTGAAAGGAGAGAATACCAGAAAGATACTGACTTGTGCTTTATTTTCTACGCAAATGCAGTGTGGATCATAACAAACTATGTATAACATTAAGAAGAATAGGAATTCCAGAACATTGTATTGTACTTATGAGGAACCTGTACATAGACCAAGAGGCAGTCATTAGAACAGAACAAGGGGATGCCGAATGGTTCAAAATCAGGAAAGGCATGCTTTAGAGTTGTATCCTTTCCCCATATTTATTCAATCTGTATGCTGAACAAATAATCTGAGAAGCTGTATTACATACAAATTTGGCATTAGAATTGGAAGAAGACTCATTAACAATCTGCAATATGATTTGGGCACAACATTGCTTGCTGGAAGCAAAGAGAACTTGAAATACTTACTGATGAGGATAAAAGACTATAGCTTTTGGTATGGAATGCACCTCAATGTAAAGAAAAGGGAAAATACAACTGAATCAATAAGAGTATAATGATAAATGGAGAGATGCATGAAGTTGTCAAAGACTTCATTTTGCTTGTTGTTGTTGTTGTTTTTAAGTGCTGTCAAGTTGGTTCTGACCTATAGTAACCCTATATAGGGTTTCCAAGAAACGGCTGGTGAGCTTGAACCGCTGACCTTGTGGTTCAAACTGACTTTGCAGTCCAGTGCATTAACCCACAGAGCTACACCAAGACTCCTTCATTTTGCTTTGAGCCACAACAAAGCCTCATTTATAAAAGTAGCAGTCAAGAAAACAAATGATATATGCATTAGGCAAATCTGCTACCAAAAACCTTTTAAAAGTGTTAAAGAACAAAGATGTCCCTTTGAGGATTAAGGTACACCTGACCCAAGCAAGCCATGATATTTTCAATCACCTCATCTGCATGTGAAAATTGGACAATGGATAAAGTAGACCACAGAAGAATCAATGCACTTGAATTATGGTGTTGGCAAAGACTATTGAAAGTATCATGGACTGTCGGAAGAACAAAAATATCTGTCTTGGAGAAAGTGTAGCCAGAATGCTCATTAGGAGCAAGGATGGAAAGACTTCATCTCTCATGCTTTAGACATGTTATCAGGAAGGACCAGTCTTTGATGGGCATCTTGCTTGGAGGGTCAGTGAAAAAGAGGAAAATTCTCAATAAGATGGATTGACACAGTGGCAACAACAATGAACTCAAACATGGAAATAATTGTAAAGACGGCATAAGATCAGACAGTGCTTCATTCTGTTGTGCATAGCATCATACGAGTTGGAGCTAACTTATGGCACCTAACAACAACAGAGGGGGATAAAAAGGAATAGATCAAATACCAGGGAGAATACAGGTCATTTTAAATTGGGGCAAGAGTTATTCATAAACAGTATAACTTAAGGGCTCACCCACGCATTTACAGACTTATCCTCAGTTCCAAGTTTCTCTGTTATAGTCAATAAAAAATAATTTATTAAAAAAGTAATAACCCTGCATTAATCCACATATTTTTTTTCTCCAAAAGGAAACTTTGAAATACAGGGAATAAAATGTGATTGTACGCTAATATGACAGATGATAAAATAACATTTCAGCCATACATAGCTGTGATTAATGTATATGGAAATATCCATTCAACAGAAAACTCTCTACAATACTAAAGAAATTTCTAGCCAAATCTTGGGTTGTTGGGATGAGTCTTCATTATTTTCACAACCCAGGAAACTCTTATCCAGGTGGAAACTGAATACATCTATGCCTACTTGTAATGAAATCAGAACAGATGCCCTGAACAAAACATACTATAATGGGGGCTTTCTATGGAAATGGTCTCCCTGAGCCCTGACAGTTCTACTTGAATTACAAGATTGTGCAATTGGTTGGATTAGGGATGGATGCTTAGCCCAATTAGCATAATCAGATTTCTTCAGCTGAAATTTGGAATTGGAATCAAGTAGCCATTCAGCAACACACATACCTGAGAACTCTAGAGCAGTGCAGAAAATGAGTGGAGTTCTAGAGGAGATAATAAAGCATGAGAGGAAGTAGCTTTAAAATCTTTCTAGCTCATCTTCTGAGACCCTGCTGCATTCCTGCTCTTATGATAAGCTCCTGTCTCTTTTTAATAAATTCCCTTTTAATTTTCCTAGAGTTGCTTTATTGCCTAAAACCTAGAGTCTTACGTAGTCATATGTTAAATTAGTTACTATTATATTTTTATTTACACTTCCATAAGTCTATAGTTTATCTCCTCATCCAAATTAAAAGCTCCCTGAAAAAAGAAGCTTTTTTGTTGTTGTTGTTATTATTCCTTTGCACATTCTTCTCCTCCCCAATATTTAGAATTTGTAAGCAGACTTTAAATACTTGCTTATTAATTTTGGCTGCATATCTTTTTCCCTTTTATGCAAACATATTTTGTTAATTGCATTATCATCATGGTAGTTTATAATCATGATCCGTCTCATGACCTACATACAAGTACATATGTTGTTTTTGAAGTGTTTCCTTAGTATTTGCAAACACCAAGAATTAACCTCCTGGCTCTGTTTTCCAGTTTTTGGATGACAGATTGTGTTATGTGCTGTTCCTTATATTACTGCTGCAGCTAGTCCATGTTAATATGCAAACTAAGAAAACTGAAGTTCAGTCTTATGGAGAAGAGAAACGCTGTTAAATTAGTTTCCCCAGACAAGCAATCAGAATGCCTGCCCTCTGGTAAAACAGTTTAGGTAATAAGGCCAAAAAGAGTCACTAAATGACACTATTCCTGAAGGAATTCCAGATAGTAGGAAAGAAAAAGATTAGTGTTAGTGATTTTTCATCTTTTCTTCCTCAAAATATCTTTCCAGTCACAGCCATCATCCCTTCTCTCAGAATTTCCTTCTTGAGTCATTGGAGATGTCCCTTGATAGTTCTCATTGTATTTCTAACTCCAGAGTGACCAGATCCTCTTGTGTCTTGATTTGAAAGTAGTCATATACAGACCTTCCTACCTATTACCCATAATAACAATGAGTCAATGTTCTTGGTTGATTCTGGGTGATTACATATTATCTTAGATCAGCAGCAGTCTCTTAGCAGGAATTTTTAGTTTATCTCATTTCTTTTCAATGTATTCTCTGTATAATTCCTTTATTCAAAAATCAATAGGGCTCTCAGAAACTAAACTCCTCTAATAACTCAAGGTCCTTTATAAACGGTTCCCATTTATTCATTCAACCTAATTTCCTTCTACTGTTCATTCATCCATTCAACAACATGTATCATTCACTTTCATGGTGGGGCAAGCATTGTGCTAAACACTAGGACCACAGGAAAGTAAACAGGATATAATACCATCATAATATGTGGCATAATGGAGATGAGTATATGGTGCAAATAGAGCACACAGAAAGCACCTTAAACCTAGTCTGACTGGATTTATCAGAAAATAAAATTGAAATCTAAAACAGGAAGTTATTGTTGCTAGGTACCATTGAGTTGGTTCCAACTCATAGTAACCTTGTGCACAACAGAATGAAACAACAGTGCCATATTATATGGTAGTATTGTTAAATTATTGATATTTCCTAAATATACTGGTATTACTTTATTACATGGAAAATATAGGAATAGGAATATTTTAAGCAAATTTTTAGAATGAATTATAGACTATATATGCATATATATACACATAAAGAGACAGTCTTAGTGTGGCATTGTGGGTTAATGCACTGGAAAGCAAGATTGGTTTGAACCATAAAGTCGGTGGTTAAGACTCACCAACCACTCCTCGGAAAGTCTAGACAGGGTCACCGTGAGTTGAACGGATTTGACAGCACTGCAATAAGTTGATATGAGATACGAGGACAAGGCAAGATTGCAGGAAATATTCATATAACAATATTTACATTTTTCTGGAACCATTATTGACCCTAGTTCTTGTTTTAAAAATAAAAGAATTGCATATTTGTTGAAATACAAATGAGGTAGCACCATCTGGTATTCAAATGGAGCTCATCTGGTGACATGTGGCTGAACAATCTTTCAAGGCCCACACTATCTACTCATACATTCCCTAGGGTGTTCACTTTCTTCATACCAAAGAAAGCTGTAAGCAAAGCTGACGCTCATGACCCAACTCATCAATTGTGTGAGAAAAATTAAGTTGAACTTGTTTTTCACAAGGATCATTAACGTCATTATTTGAATTTTAGCCTCAACGCTCCTGTAGGCTTTCTAGCTCATATCAGTCATTTTACTGCCAAAGGCATGCATGTATTTATTTTTATTTGTTCATTATATTTTGCCTCTATCTCAAAGGATTTGAGGTAACTATAAAACTTTGGTTGGTGGTGGTGGTTTTGTACCATTGAGTTGATTCCAACTCATAGAGAATCTGTATAGGGTTTCTGAGGCTGCAAATCTTTACCAGTGCAGAAAGCCTCATTGTTCTATATGAAAAAAAAAAATACCCTATGCTTTCTTTACAATAGTTAACATGTTAAAAATTTAAATAATGTTATTTAAAATCCAATACAAGATAATAGCTATGCCTTAGTTTGCCATCCATAGTAAAAACAAACTATCTGTTCACCAACTAGGTTTCTTCTTCCTGAATGCACAGCTATACTAGGGGTAGCCATGTGATTGTCTGAACAAGAAGGGTAGTACTGGAGATGAGAAAAATGATGGATTTGAGATTAGGTATAATTATTAGGAGCTCTGGTAGCGTAGTGGTTACGAATCGGGCTGCGAACCTTAAGGTCAGTGGTTCAAAACTACCAGCCACTCCGCGGGAGAAAGATGAGGCTTTCTACTCCCATAAAGATTTACACCCCCGGAAACCCTGTACAGGGTCGCTATGGGTCGGAACTGACTCGACGGCACTTAACAACTTAACAACAACATAATTATTAGGACTTAGTAACAAATTTTACATAGGAGGTGAAGGAAGAAGGAGGTACCAAAAATTACTACCAAATTTATTCCATGAGCAGTTGCATGGATATGAAGGTACTACAATGAGATGGAGTAAAGTGCTTGATGGATTGATATGCCTAAAGGAAAATCTTGATCATCAAATCATGTTGGTATGCATGAGAACAATAGAATGTAAAAATGAATTGTGTTTACCACTTACCACCATGACCCACAAAACCTTCCTTGTATCATCCTTTATTCTCTTTTCTCCACTCACTGCTAAATGCAGTAGATTCCAAGGCCCTAGTATCAGTTGTTGTTATTGGTAAGTGTCATCGAGTTGGTTCCAACTCATAGCAACCCTGTATAGGGTTTCTGAGGAGCAGCTGGTGAGTTTGAGTTGCTGATCTTGTGGTTCATAGTCCAGTGCTGATCCCACAGTGTCACAGTGTTGGAGTCCAGCATCAGACAGAGCCATAAAATTAAAGGAGACTTGGTCTCCCTGAATGAACACATGGAAAGTGTACTAGTTTCCTATTGCTGCTATAACCAAGGACTGTAAACTTGGCAGTTTAAAACAATACAGGTATGTTCTCTCAAAGCTCTGGAGATCAGAAGTCCTAAAATGGGTCACTGTTGTTGTTGTTAAGTGCCTTTGAGTCAGTTCTGACTCACAGCAACCCTGTATAGCTTCCGAGGAGCATCTGGTGGATCTGAACTGCTGACCTTGTGGTTAGCAGTCCAGTGCTCATTCTACAGATCCATACAATAGACAACCCATTTTCATGTCTTTTCTAATTTCATGAGCAACCTGCATGCTTTGGCTCATGGACCTATCCTCTATCACCAAAGCCAGCCGCACAATATCTTCAAATCACTCTCTCTCTTTTTTTTTTTTTTTATGTCTGTGTCATTCTTTGTCTCTGCTTCTGTTGTTATATGCTTCTTTGTCTGTCCTGCCTCCTCCTTTTCCTTATAAGGATTCTGGGGATTAGATAGGGCCCACCCAGCTCTTCCTTAAATATACTTTTTAAGGTCATAAATCACATCTGCAAAGTCCTTCATGGCATGTAAAGCAACACATTCACTGATTCCAATTAGGACATGAACATGTGAAAGGCATTACTCTGTCTACCACACAAGGTATTTTATACTTTCCGTGAGTTAGAAAAAAATCTTCTATTGTGTTACGCCACCTGCTTCAGGTGGTTTTGTCTTGTATTAGCCGATATTACTACTATAGATTGAGTTGTGTCCCCAAAAAATATGTGTTATAAATCTCAGCCAATAAATTTGTAGAGTCCAGGTGTGGATCTGTAGGACAAGCACTGCACTGCTGTCCACAAGGCTGTAAGTTCAAACCTACCAGCGTCTTCTTGAAAACCTTACACAAGGTCGCTATGAATCAGAACCCACTAGGGGGCACTTATCCACAACAACAACAAAATACTTGTAGTTATAATCAATTTGGGAATGGATTTTCTTTATTTTGTTGTTGTTAAGTGCAATCGAGTCAGTTCCAACTCATAGAGTCTCTGTATAGGGTTTCCAAGAAGTGAATGGTGGGTTTGAACCACCAACCTTAGGCTTAGCAGTTCAGTATTTATCCTGAGGTAGTATTAGATAGCGACCCTGCATAGAGTTTCTGAGACTGTAAATCTTTATGGGAGCAGAAAGCCTCATCTTTCTCGTATGGAATGGCTGGTAGTTTCAAACTGCTAACTTTGAGGTTAACCACTATGCTACCAGAGCTCCTTGGTGTAGGGTGTGTCTTTAATAAATCTGCTTTGAGAGATAAACCAAGCAGAGATGGGGACAAATAGATAGCATGCCACATAAAGATCATTAAGGAGCCAACCAACAGAAAGTGAGAAAATGACCTTCCCCTAAATCCAAGAGAGAGGGAGTGATCCTTCTCCTAGAGAGTGTCCAGACAGTGTCTAGTCTCCTAAATAATGAGAAGTAAATTTCAGCATCTCTAATAGTACCCAACAGTAAACACCTACCCCTAGTTACATTATACTTAGGGCAGCAACCACACCTTATTCTACTTTATTACTAACAAACTGTCTTCAAAAAACTACATGTAATAATGTTCTAAAGATATTTATTAAAAATGACAAGGGCATCATGGTAATTATAGAAATAGCCTAGAAATAACTAGGAATATCCTAGATACTCCTCAAAATTTTATTTTAGCAAACAACTCTAACCTTTTCCTATATTAAAACTTTAATCAGAACTTTTAACACCTATGGGAAAACTGGCTAATTTACATCTTACCTTTCACAGCTTGAATGATTTCTGGTAAAGTTCCTGCCAAAAATAAAATAATACAAAATGAAACAAGGACATACAAAGATACAAGTGAGACCAATAACTCATGGACAAGGTCTAAGAAATCATATGCCTAAAGTTTATCTTTTTCCCCTTTCATGAAATTTGGAACTATGGAATTATTACCTCAAGGTCAAGTGAACCCCAATGCCAATGGGTTTAATTTCTATAGTCATCATGATTGGATTATCTTTAAACGTTGTTTTCAAAAAAGACTGAAAGATGAGATAGAGTTATGTTCCCTCTAGACATGCATCACCAACAAATCCCTTATTACTCTAATGATTGTTCACTGGGAAAAAAATTGCAATGCACTTTCATTTTTCCAATTTAGAAAAGGGTTCAGACTTTAATGTGAATGCATTTTTAACATTTTTCCGTGCTTTAGGGAAGTTGTTTTTAGGAGGGAAATGTAATGAATGTTTTTAATCATACTAAAATAGTTTGCCAGAGTCTGTGGTGAAATTCAACTTTTCAATGACAACAACAGCAACAAAAAAAAAAAAAACTAAACACATTTACCAACTAAGAATCCTTCCTTCTTACCCTGACTACCAACTGTTTAAACATATTTGAAAGAAAAAAAAACAAATTTAAGACAATAAAAACAAATAAGCCTGCCTGGTTAACTTTTACAATCTTATTTTTCCTATATAGATCCACATGGATTATTGTCATTCTGAGACTCCCTGACCTGTCCCATCCCAAGCTGGTTGCAGTCCTCAAAACCTACCTCACCATGTCCCATAGGTACATCCCCTCCCCTTTTCCCTAATTTGGTCTCATATTCACTTCAAGTTTTCAATAAATTCTTAATGTCTTTGATGAAAATATCAGAGCTGAAAAGCTGTAAGTCCCATTGTTCCACACAGGCATTTAGCTGCAAAGTAAACAACATGCTTTCTATAGGCTTGTCCTCCAATTTAAACTTAGCAGAAATCAAAGAATAATTTCTGCCCCATTTTTTTATTTTCCTAGGTTTGAATGATGTTTTTAAAGATTTCATCTTTCCAACCACCTCATCATGTCCATATCACCTCACTGTTTTCTGAAGTCTGCAACCAAATCTCAATAATATTCTGATATTCTAATAATGCCTTTCTATTTTTCAGTCTCAAAGATAGTGGGTATCAAGGGGAGACAGATTTGAAGACTAAAATAAGCAATGCGATAAAGGCTTTTGCACACAATAAAGAACTGATCTGTAAATGTTGACTAGCTCCTGAGAAAGGAAGCATAGATGCAGAAAATAATTCATCTGAGAGAAGGGTTTTGTCCCCCTATGTACATCTATTATCTATGTAGGTTATATACACAATTACTCAGCAGATATTCATAACCTAAATGCCATTTCCAGAAAATAAAATATTTATCCATTTTCATTTATTCTACCACTAAACATGCTTCAAAATATATGTGAACAGTTTTGTCACACTTCCAAGTTTTTCGTTTTTAAAAAATCCACAAACTATATAAGCAACAATATAGTTGAAACTTGAAAACATAAGTGGCTACCAAGACTGGGAGGGAGGGAGGAAAGGGAAAATATTGTTTAAGGGGCACAGAGTGTATGCTAATGGTGGTAGAATTACCCAGAAAATGATCATGAAAATGGCTGCACAACATGAAAAATGTAATCAATGTCACCGAATTATGCATGTGAAAATTGTTGAATAGGCAAATGTTTTGTCACATATATTTATACCACAATTTTTTAAATCTCTGCATGCAAAATAAAATGTAAGGCTGAAGTAATTAACTCAGTAATTTGTGCAAATCTCATCTGCCTCAATTCTAGTAATTTTGAGTAGGCCATTGATATACACTGAATTGTGTCCCCCAAAAATATGCACGGAAGTCCTGGTCCCTGCACCTGTAGATGTGATCCTATTTGGAAATAGACATTTTCGTCTGTTATGTTATTGAGATCATACCAGAGTTGGGTGGATCATAAATGTAATCACTTCTGAGTTACAAGAAAGGACACACAGAGACACTCATGGAGGCACAATGCCATAGAAAGATAGGCACACTCAGTAGAGGCATCCACAAGCCCAGAAATTCCAAGGATTGAGCAAAAATTATTGATACTTTTGAATTATAGAATTGGTAAAGAATATTTAATATACCATAGAAGAACAAACAAATTTGTCTTGAAAGAAATACAGCCAGATGCTCCTTAGTAGCTAGGGCATGTTATCAGGAGGGACCAGTCCTTGGAGGAGGACATCATGCTCAGTAAAGCAGAGGGTCATCATAAAAAGAGGAAGAACCTCAATGAGATGATTGACACAGAGGCTGTAACAATAGGCTAAGTGTAGCAATAATTGTGGGGCCGGCTCAGGATCAGGCGGTATTATACATAGATCAGAATCAACTCATTGGCTCCCAGCAACAACAACAGAGGTTGTAATAGACAAAGAAGGAAATCTCCTTAACAACATCCTGAATTTAAACTTTTAGCTTCCAAAACTGTGATCTTTTTTGTTAGAGCAGCACTAGGTAACTAAGACAACCACTCACTGCTCTACTAACTCTTATTTGGTTCACTACAGCTTTCATTTTCTGGCCAGTCAATATAAAGAAAGAGGATCATACAAATACCATGGATGGTAGCTACAAGCACTAGTAAAGGCAGATCTATTATGAATTCAATTATGTCCCTCCAAGAAAGAAACACTGAAATCCTAACTCTTATACTTGTGAATAAGACCTTCTTTGAAAGAGAACTATTCTTGTATTATCCAATAAACTGAATAAGGTGAATGGAATGTGAAAGCTGGAAATGAAGAAGGTTTCAGTAGTTGGAAAATATGGCCTAGGTGATAGATATTAGCTTGAGGTTACATGGTAGAATTTTGCAAGACAAATATCTTAGTCATTGTAAATCCCTTTTTCAAAAGCATAAACAGTGACTAATCATGTGAACCTCACTATATGGTATAAACAAGAATCACATTGAATACATATATGGAAAGGATGATAGAGAAACTCAATATCATCAGTCAGAATGAGGACATAGGTCCATAGCAGAACAAATCATCACTTGCTCATATACAAGCTCAAGCTGAAACTAAAGAAAATTTTAAAAAATCCAGAAGAGCCAAGGTACAACCTTGAGTATATCTGCAAGAATGCTTTCTTTTTGAAGGATCAGCATGAAGCTGGTGCCTATGAGGAAAAGTTAATGATATTCTGAACGTCCAGCTTTTCCAAGATGTTATACTGCTCTATGGAGTCCTAGTGTGGTACTGTGGGTTAATGTGCTGAACTGTAGAGTCCATTTGAACTGCAAGGTTGGTTGTTCAAGCTCACCAGCTGCTTCTCAGAAACACTTTACAAGGTTGCTGTGGGTTGGAACGACTCAATGGCACTTAATAACAACAACATTCTGCTCTATAATCTCTAATATCAACCACCACTTCTCCTCTCCCTCATGTCCCAGGTTTTATAATTCACTACAGCATCCTGAACTGTCAACAAAATGGCTTCTGCAATTGCAGAGGCTGACAAACTCCAAATCCATAATTCATATGTCAGTCTGGATTATTCTCCTCACCCACATAGTCTCAGGGGCTGAGGAACCCAGATCTGCAAGTCAAACAACAGGCTGTTGATGCATCAGACTGTGGGAGCTGGAGAATCAGGTCTGGTGATAGGCAACAAGGACCACAAACTATAGGTTAAACAGAGATGAGGCATATGCAGAATCCAGAGTAAGAGAGCAAACTTTGCCAAAGCATTCCCATTTATTGGATGCAGACCATACCACCAAGAAAACTAAAGGTTTAATGATACCTTTGAATAAAATGGGGACATCCATAATACTTTGTCCCACCTTAATCAAAGTTGTTGTTGCTAGGGCTGTTAAATTGATTATGACCCATAAGGACTCTAGTCACAACATAATGAAGCACTGCCCAGTCCTGCATCTTCACATTTGTTATTAAGTTTGAACCCACTGATGCTGTCATTGTGTCAGTCCATTTCATTAGAGGTCTTCCTCGTTTTCGCTGACCCTCCACTTTATCAAGCATGATGTCCTACTCCATAAGTGACCACTTCTGACCACATGTCCAAAATGTGAGAGATGAAGTCTGATTGACTATGCAAAGGCATTCAAATTATGGTCATAGCAAATTATGGGTAATAGTAAGAAGAATGGAAATCCCGTGACACTTAATTGTGCTCATGCATAACCTGCACATAGACCAAGAGATAATCATTAGAGTAGAACAAGGGGATACTGAGTTATTTAAAATCAGGAAAGGTGTGTGTCAAGTTTGTACCCTTTTACCAAATTTTTTCAATCTGTATGCTAAGCAAATAATCTGAGAAACTGGACTATATAAAGAAGAATGTGGCATTAGGATTGGAGGAAGATTCATTAATAACCTGCAATATGTAGAATACATAACCTTTCTTGCTGAAAGCAAAAAAGACTAGAAGCACTTCCAGATGAAGATGAAGGACTACAGCCTTCAATATGGATGATACCTCAACATAAAAAATAAAAAAAAAATCCTCACAACAAAACCAATAAGAAACATTACCATAAATGCAGAAAAGATTGAAGTTGGCAAGGGTTTCATTTTAGTTGAATCCACAATCAACACCCAGCAGTTAAGAAATCAAGTGATATATTACATTCAGTGAATATGCTACAAAAGATCACTTTAAAGTGTTATAAAGCAAAATGTTACTTTGAGGACTAAGGTACAAGTGACTCAAGTCATGGTATATTCAATCATTTCATACGCATGTGAAAGCTGGACAGTGAATAAGATGCCTTTGAATTACAACATTTCATACGCATGTGAAAGCTGGACAAGTAAGAACTGATGCCTTTGAATTACAACATTGGTAAACAATATAAAATTCCCAGAAAAACAAACAAATCTGTGTTGGAAGAAGTACAGTGAGAAATTCCTTAGCAGCAAGAATGGCAAGAGTTTGTCTCACATACTTTGGACAGGAGAGACCAGTCACTGGAGAAAGACATTATTCTTGGTAAATTAAAGGAGCCAAGAAAAAGAGATAGGCCCTCAAGATGGAGTGACACAGTGGTACAATAATGGGCTCAAATACAGCAGTGACTGTGAGGACTGGGCAGCATTTCATTCTGTTGTACACAGGGTCGTTATGAGTCAGAGCAGAATGAGGGTACCCAAAATACCATACTAGAGTAGGACGAGTCCTAATTCCAATCTTCTCTGTTGTTGTTAAGTGCTGTCCAGTTAGTTTTGACTCATAACGACTCTGTACAGGGTTTCCAAGGAGCGACTGGTGAATTTGAACTTCTGACCCAGTGCTTATCCTACAGTGCCACACAAGGACTCTTAGTTCTCTGTAAGTGATGTCTTACAAAAGGAGAGACCGGGCATGGAAAATATAATGTATGGAGCAAGACACTATGTGAAAATCTGTCTACAAGGCAAAGAACTACTGACAAGGAAAAATCTTTCCCTAGAGCTAACAGGGGGTCCTGGTGAGGCACTGTGGGTTAATACCCTGGACTGCAAAGTTGGTTTGAACCACAGGTTAGCTGCTCCTTGGAAACTCTATAGAGGATTATTGTGGGCCGGAACCAACTCAACAGCACTTAATAGCAACAACAGAGATAACAGATGCTGGTGCCCGGCAGCCTGACTCTTAGCTCTGAGAGTCGTGAAGCAATAAACTGCTGTTCTTTAAGGCCACTCATTTTGTGGTAGTTTATTAAAGCAGTCCAAGGAAATCAAACCAAAGCCAATGAATCTCTACGGTTACATCATCCAGTTTTGCCTTGCTTACGCCTCTTCAACTGACCTCTGAGTCTCCTGTAATCTATGGCCTCTGAACCCTGGAATAAAGTAACGATGCAGTTTCTGTGCCTAGCAAGGCTAGTAATAGACACTGTTTCTCTTCCTCAACTCTCCAACAATTAAAAAATACTTTTTAGATAACTATTTTATCATTGCATCTGTTAAATTCTCCTTTCAAGATATGTCCCCAAGGATTTAGGACAATAGACTGTTTTTTTAAGGACTTCCGAAGCCTTCACTAAAAGGTGTGATTAAGGACTAAAAATACTACTATCCAAACTAATTAGAGGGAGTTATGAGTTATGATCTAATTTAGCTCTCTTATGCGAAGCTGCTCTGAGTTAGATTCGCTGGATACACAAATTCTATTATTTTCTAAATTCAATTGCACAATTCCACAGCAAAGAATTGGATAATCCATATAGCTCTTCAATTTTCATGCTAAGACTCAAAGTTTTGCTTTATCAGGTTATGAAGTATGAATTACTTCAGTGAATCTACCTCTAATTTCAAGGAGATTTGGGGGAACAACTCTTTAATTAGTCTTTATCATGCTTACTTAAACCTTGCCAGCCATTTCTCTCCCGAAAGTAAATTAAAATGAGAGGAAAAAGAATCTGAATGACCTGCCATAACACAGCTGGCTACTTGACAGCTAAGTCTTCATAAGACCCATCATTCTGAAGAATGACATAATTTTACTTGTAAGCACTGAGCATGCCCAGAAAGTTATAAGGCAGTGCAGTGACAAGTCAGAATAATAATTTATGTGTGTGTGTGTGTGTGTGTATGTGCATGAATAGATTACCTAGGTAAATATTTACATGTGATAAGTAATTGTGTTTCTGCCTTAAAAATGTTTCCTTTATATTTACACATGGGTAGCGTAGTGGTTACGAATTGGGCTGCTAACCTCAAGGACGGCAGTTCGAAACTACCAGCTGTTACACGGGAGTAAGATGAGGCTTTCTGCTCCTGTAAAGATTTGCAGCCTCAGAAATCCTGTGCAGGGTCACTATAAATTGGAACTGACTCCACGGTACTTAACAACAACAACAACATGTACCTATGATTCAAACACATCTATGAATGTGGTAGAGCATACAGAAGGAAAATTGTGACAACTTCTTAGACACTACCAAGCACCTTGAATCAATGAATTACTGGGCCTGAGCATCAGGACCATAGTCTCAGAGACACCATGGTTAATTGGTATAACATAATCCACAAAAACAGTGTCCTACATCCCACTTTGGTGAGTAATGACTGGAATCTTAAAAGTGCATGAGAAGACATCTCAGGTGCAACTATTGATCTCTCCATGTGCAGTGGAATGAAGAGTAATGGAATTGAAGATGCTTGGAATCAATTAGTCTAATAACCAATGGAACATGTGAACA